>NC_069502.1:472493288-473093288 GCF_027579735.1 Bombina bombina | reverse complement strand
TTTCGGGTTTGTGGCCCATATACACCCACTAGCGTGAAGGATAGCCCTCCAGTTTCCAATTGGACCATGACAAATCTCCCTTCCTGATCAGTTTGTGTTTTGACGATAGTGTATTGTAAGTTTTTTCTAAACAGGATCGCCACCCCTCTAGCTCTTCGCTGTTCATATGGAGTAAAGATTACTTCTCCTACCCAATTTTGTTTCAGTTTCTGATGTTCTAGCTGTGATAAGTGTGTCTCCTCTAAGATGGCAATGTCAGCTCGTCTAGTGTGTAAGTAGCGTAATATAGATCTACGCTTTTGTGGGGAGGTGATGCCTCCCACATTCCAGCTCATAATGGTAAGTGGACTACTCAGCTTGATGTACTTTCTGGTGTGCTTGGTGTGCTGGTGTGTATGGTGTCATAGGATTTTGTGTAGCAGTGTCATTGAAATACCTTGAACACTCCATCAGTTGCATGGTCATGTACTGTCGATTAAGACTAATCTGTCCCCTCCTTGGCCCCTGGAGAGAGAGGTGAGCATCCCGCTGGCAAGACAACAAAAAGAATTTCAGTGAAAAACATGGCAAACAATATAAAACATGCATTGCAATTGTCAACAAAAGAAAAAAAAAAAAAACTCTGTTCCTCAACAACACTCAACCAGTTGTCCTGGTCTGATAACCTTTTATAAACAGTACACCTCACCCTTAGTTTGGTTTCTTATTAAGAAAAAGTAATTAACTTAATTAACTAAACGACTACAGTCTAAGTCCCTTTCCCCCCCTGAGGTTCTTAAATCCTAGAATTAGATCAGCTAAGCAGTAACAATTAGATATCAAACAAGTATGAGACACACAAGGTCCCTAGGCTAAAAATGGGGCCAACTGTTGATTACTGCAGAGTAGGGTTACATATAAAAGGAGGAACAAAAAGGGAATAAAAGGGGGGAGGGGGGGATTCTTTCTTCCCTAATCTATTTTCAACGGGGTAGTATATCAACTAAGCTGAGACATTGTTCAATATCTGCTCCCCACCTATACTTCAACAACATCTATTAGCTTTTGAGGCAAAAAACCCTAGTATGATGAGAGTTGGAATTTAGTAGTTAACCCCTTGTGGGTCCAGTGTCTTTCAATTCTCCTCTGCATGATATAAAGTGTCTCTAGTCCTGTACAATTGCAGAGTTTAAATCATCGCCATTCAAGTATCTTTGACTATCAAATCTTGCTCTTGTCTAAGAAATTTCTGCAGATGTCTGGGGTCCTCAAAAAACTTGACCCCCTGTTGGGTCTGAAGTCTGAGTCTCGCTGGAAACAACAATGAGAATGGGCGCCCTGATTCTGCAAAAGACTTGCAGTAGGGTGAGAACTCTCTTCTTCTCCTGGAAATTTCTGCAGAGTAATCCTGGAAGATTAATATTTTCGTCCCCTCAAAGATCAAGGGGGAGTTCTGGCGATATGCTCTTAGTATCAGGATCTTATCTTTGAAGTTTAGGTATCGGATCATTACTTGGCGGGGCCCTCTTGTATTTTTCTGATCTTGGTTCATGTTGCCAACCCTGTGGGCTCTCTCAACAATACACGGTATATCGTCCGGCTTCAAATGGAGCAGAGCTGGCAAAGTGCGTTCAGCAAATTCGACCAAGTCCGTGTTTAGAACTGTTTCTGGTAATCCAACAATTCGCAGGTTGTTGCGCCTTGAGCGGTTCTCAAGATCATCTACTTTGTCAAGCAGTATTTTATTTTGAGCCTCAAGTGCAGCGATCTTGGTAGTGCTTTCTCTTTGCAGGACTTCTCCATCTCCCACTCTTTGTTCGATATGCTGAAGTCTAGAAGAAAAGGACTTAAAGTCTGATGACAGTGAGTCCATCCCTGTCTGTAGTTGCTCTATCTTGGGCAAGAAAAGTGTTGAAATTTGTGTGACGATGGGATGGGTATCTGTCAAATTTTCCTCTGCTGTGTCCGCCACCATGTTTTCTACAGCGTGTACTTCCACTGTAGCTTTAGATTTTCTGTCTTGGTTTTTTTGCCTATTGGACATGGTGCCAGTGGCTTTAATGAAACTTGAATAGTACTTCTGCATGCACCTACTCAGCACTCCACTTCTGCTTCCAGTAGTTGTGGGGAAAGGGCCCAGATTTTATAGCTTAAAGGTTAGTGTCCGTTAGTCAGGCCCTAAGTAGACGATCCCAACAGCAATCATTTAGTTTTCATTCTTTTGCAGTATGTAGGGTATGGTGTACTAATTTGTTACTGCGTCATATTTGATTGTGATTCAAGTGAATTTTGCTCTGTGAGCTTCTCTGCAGAGTTTGTGTTCATAGCAAGTTTACTATGTTAATGTGTCGGAGATATATTGAGACTCATGTGTTGCACTCACTCAAGGCAAGGATCTCACAACTTATCTTTCAGCGTGTAAAATATCTGTAAATCAGCCCGATCAGCGGAGGAGCAACCAGAGAGGGGGGAGAGGAAGGGATACTATGGCGTCTAGTTAGCCACGTGGGTGATTGGGGCCTTGTACACTGTCCGCTGGGCACCAGGTGCAGCTAGAGCTGTAATGCTAATGTGGTGTGGGATAGCGTGGTCAGTATTGACAGTATCTGACAGTCTCTGGTTTGACTTGGTTTCAACCCCCCTGCTGTTCCCTTTCACCTGAATATAGGAGAATGGCGGTTCTTCTTTTTCTTGCTACCCGGCTCTCCCCCTCCGATGTACCGTTCTTTATCACTCGTGTCCTCCGGTCGGGCTCAAGTAAACCTCCGCTACTCGGGGTCGAATCTGTTGCGTCTGATGGGATTTTGTTGCGTGTTCTTTTAATTTTCTTTGGCGCGGTCTTTGGCCGCTGCGGCCGTTGTGGCTTTTGAAATGGTTCCGGCAGGGGAGCCGTTGGTATTGGCTCCTACCTGAGATAAGTCCGGACAGGTCTTGGGATGTACCTGTCAAGGATCAGCGGTATTGTGGCAGTTTACGGTCTCCAATAAGGGAATTTGGGAGCTATGAGCACGGAGCTCCTCTTCCCTGCGACCGTTCTCTCCGCCCGCCCACCGGAAGTCCGAGTGCTTTCATATTCTAACATATTTGGATAATGTGATCTCTGATATAGGGGCCAATTTAATATGTGTCTGGCGGACATGATCCGCTGTAGTGATCATGTCGGCTAGACATCGATAAATGCCGACAGCAAATGCTGTCTGCATTTATCATTGCACAAGCAGTTCTGGTGAAATACTTGTGCAGTGCTGCCCCCTGCATATTCACGGCCAATTAGCCGCTAGCAGGGGGTGTCAATCAACCCTATCATATACAATCGGGTGGATTGCTGTTCGCCGCCTAAGAGCAATCGGACTAGTTAAAGAGCAGTGGTCTTACGATATATTGATATATTGTGCAATTGTCTTATGTATAACTAAATATTTTTATATTAAAATGTCATGGTGTTTACTGTCTTCATTTAAAGCACATAACAATCATAATGTATATATATATATATATATATATATATATATATATATATATATATATATATATATATATATATATATATATATATATACAGGGAGTGCAGAATTATTAGGCAAGTTGTATTTTTGAGGATTAATTTTATTATTGAACAACAACCATGTTCTCAATGAACCCAAAAAACTCATTAATATCAAAGCTGAATAGTTTTGGAAGTAGTTTTTAGTTTGTTTTTAGTTATAGCTATTTTAGGGGGATATCTGTGTGTGCAGGTGACTATTACTGTGCATAATTATTAGGCAACTTAACAAAAAAACAAATATATACCCATTTCAATTATTTCTTTTTACCAGTGAAACCAATATAACATCTCAACATTCACAAATATACATTTCTGACATTCAAAAACAAAACAAAAACAAATCAGTGACCAATATAGCCACCTTTCTTTGCAAGGACACTCAAAAGCCTGCCATCCATGGATTCTGTCAGTGTTTTGATCTGTTCACCATCAACATTGCGTGCAGCAGCAACCACAGCCTCCCAGACACTGTTCAGAGAGGTGTACTGTTTTCCCTCCTTGTAAATCTCACATTTGATGATGGACCACAGGTTCTCAATGGGGTTCAGATCAGGTGAACAAGGAGGCCATGTCATTAGATTTTCTTCTTTTATACCCTTTCTTGACAGCCACGCTGTGGAGTACTTGGACGCGTGTGATGGAGCATTGTCCTGCATGAAAATCATGTTTTTCTTGAAGGATGCAGACTTCTTCCTGTACCACTGCTTGAAGAAGGTGTCTTCCAGAAACTGGCAGTAGGACTGGGAGTTGAGCTTGACTCCATCCTCAACCCGAAAAGGCCCCACAAGCTCATCTTTGATGATACCAGCCCAAACCAGTACTCCACCTCCACCTTGCTGGCGTCTGAGTCGGACTGGAGCTCTCTGCCCTTTACCAATCCAGCCACGGGCCCATCCATCTGGCCCATCAAGACTCACTCTCATTTCATCAGTCCATAAAACCTTAGAAAAATCAGTCTTGAGATATTTCTTGGCCCAGTCTTGACGTTTCAGCTTGTGTGTCTTGTTCAGTGGTGGTCGTCTTTCAGCCTTTCTTACCTTGGCCATGTCTCTGAGTATTGCACACCTTGTGCTTTTGGGCACTCCAGTGATGTTGCAGCTCTGAAATATGGCCAAACTGGTGGCAAGTGGCATCTTGGCAGCTGCACGCTTGACTTTTCTCAGTTCATGGGCAGTTATTTTGCGCCTTGGTTTGTCCACACGCTTCTTTCGACCCTGTTGACTATTTTGAATGAAACGCTTGATTGTTCGATGATCACGCTTCAGAAGCTTTGCAATTTTAAGAGTGCTGCATCCCTCTGCAAGATATCTCACTATTTTTGACTTTTCTGAGCCTGTCAAGTCCTTCTTTTGACCCATTTTGCCAAAGGAAAGGAAGTTGCCTAATAATTATGCACACCTGATATAGGGTGTTGATGTCATTAGACCACACCCCTTCTCATTACAGAGATGCACAACATGCATAAAGAGGATGATGTGGTCAAAATACTAATTTGCCTAATAATTCTGCATTCTCTGTATATATATATATATATATATATATATATATATAGATCATTTCAGTAATTAGGCAATATGTTGCAAAATTCATACACAATAATGTGTTAAAATTAGAGATGTACATTTGGGAAATTTGCTGATTTGTGGAGTTGTTTGATAAACGAACAGACAAACACATTATTGGACGAAACGGACAAAAACCAAATGATTGTTTGATGAAATTCATTCATTCATTCATGACATTTTAGAATAAAAAAAGCAGCAGGAATGTGAGAAAGGAGATATATTATTTGGTTAATAAGTTTCTTTCAGCTAGATTACGAGTTTTGCGTTATGAGTGGCTCGGTAATAACTTGCAAGTTATTGTCACCTCTCACCTTTAATAGCGCTGCTATTACAGGTTTGCAAAAACCCGGCGATATGGTTGCGTTGAGCTCCATACCCCACACAAATACCAGCGCTGCTTTGAGCTGGTTTGACCTTAGGTGTAAACATACATTTTGTTTCTCCATAGACATCAATGGGGAGAGCCAGCAAAAAAAATCCTATAACGGAGCGTAACGCTCCGTAACGCAGCCCCATTGATGTCTATGGGGAAACAGAATGTATGTTTACACCTAACACCCTTACATAAACCCGAGTGTAAACACCCCTAATCTGCCGCCCCCGACATAGCAGACACCTACATTACACTTATTAACCCTAATCTGCCACCCCCAACATCTCCTCCACCTACCTACAGTTATTAACCCCTAATCTGCCGCACCCAATGTCACCGCCACCTACCTACACTTATTAACCCCTAATCTGCCGCACCCAATGTCACCGCCACCTACCTACACTTATTAACCCCTAATCTGCCGCCCCCAATGTCGCCATCGCCACTATACTAAAGTTATTAACCCCTAAACCTCTGGCCTCCCACATCACTAACACTAAATAAATATATTAACCCCTAAACCTAACCCTAAGTCTAACCCTAACACCCCTAACTTTAATATAATTAAAATAAATCTAAATAAAACTTACTATCATTACCTAAATAATTCCTATTTAAAACTAAATACTTACCTATAAAATAAACCTTAAGCTAGCTACAATATAACTAATAGTTACATTGTAGCTATCTTAGGTTTTATTTTTATTTCACAGCTAAGTTTATATTTATTTTAATTAGGTAGATAAGTTATCAAAAAGTTATTAATTATTTACTAACTACCTAGTTAAAATAAATACATATTTACCTGTAAAATTAAACCTAACCTGAGTTACACTAACACATAACATTACAATAAAATGAAATAAATTAAATTAAAAAAATAAATTTTTCTAAATTACAAAAAATAATAAAACACTAAATAACACAAAATAAAAAAAGAACCTAGCCTACACTAAACTGCCAATAGCCCTTAAAAGGGCCTTTTGTGGGGCATTGCCCCAAAGAAATCAGCTCTTTTACCTGTAAAAAAAAATACAAACAACCCTCAACAGTAAAACCCACCACCCATACAACGAAACCCCCCAAATAAAATCCTATCTAAATAAACCTAAGCTACCCATTGCCTGTAAAGGGCATTTGGATGGGCATTGCCCTTAAAAGGGCATTTAGCTCTTTTACGGTGACCAAAGTCCCTAATCAAAAAATAAACCACACCAATTAACCCTTAATAAAACCTAACACTAACCCCTAAAGATTTACTTACAGTTTTTGAAGACCAGACATCCATCCTCATCCAGCTGGGAGAAGTCTTCATCCAAGCGGCAAGAAGTCGTCTATCAGCCAATCGGAATTAAAGGATAAAAAATCCAATCAGCCAATAGAATGCAAGCTCAATCCTATTGGCTGATTGGATCAACCAATAGGATTAAAGATCAATCCTATTGGCTGATTGCATCAGCCAATAGGATTTTTTACCCTTTAATTCCGATTGGCTGATAGAATTCTATTAGTGATGTCACGAACATAAAATTTTCCGTTCGCGAACGGTGAATTTTAAAACCCACAGGGACTCTTTCTGGCCACAATAGTGATGGAAAAGTTGTTTCAAGGGGACTAACACCTGGACTGTGGCATGCCGGAGGGGGATCCATGGCAAAACTCCCATGGAAAATTACATAGTTGATGCAGAGTCTGGTTTTAATCCATAAAGGGCATAAATCACCTAACATTCCTAAATTGTTTGGAATAACGTGCTTTAAAACATCAGGTATGATGTTGTATCGATCAGGTAGTGTAAGGGTTATGCCCGCTTCACAGTGACAGACCAAACTCCCCGTTTAACGCACCGCAAACAACCGCAAACAGTCCATTTGCACAACCGCAAACTCCCCATTTGCACAAGGTTGGATACCAAGCTAGCCATGTCCCGTTCCTTGTCCTCACTGATGTCATTGAAGGTCTCTTCCTCCACCCAGCCACGTACAACACCAAGGGTCCCCGAAAGGTGACAACAAGCCCCCTGGGACGCCTGCTGTGTTTGGTCTTCCACCTCCTCAAAGCCACCTTCCTCCTCTGACTCCTCTTCTTCAGACTCCTCTCTCTGCATTATTATAAGGTGTGTTAAGTAGTACTATTCCTATCAGTTTAATCCCTGTGACGTCCCCTATCAGGGGACGTGTATATAGGAACCGGGAGATGGAAAAAGATGCTTGGTCGGTCCTCCTACTTCAAATTTGGGGCACTGCGCGTGCAATCTAATGTGCCACCAGATAGGAGTGGTGTGTTAAGTAGTTCTATTCTTATCAGTTTAATCCCTGTTACGTCCCCTATCAGGGGACATGTATATGGCATCGATTTTAGGAACCGGGAGATGGAAAAAGATGCTTGGTTGGACCTCCTACTTCAAATTTGGGGCACTGCGTATGCAATCTAATGTGCCACCAGATAGGAGTGGTGTGTTAAGTAGTACTATTCCTATCAGTTTAATCCCTGTTATGTGCCTTTTTTTTTTGGTTTGGTTTTTGAAGCCACAGTGCAGCACCAAAGGCCGGAAAAATTAGGCATGTACACATGCCTGAAAAATTAGGTATTGTTGCAGCCGCTGCTGTAGCAGCGGTCAGAAAAAATGATGTTTGTTTCCGAGGCAGAAAGTGTCCTAAAACATTGCAGCTTGAACCCTAGTTGGTGGCGGATAAGTCACGCAAGTCATCCGGCATTCAGAGATAAAATACAGCAGAGTGTGGACCATTTTTAGCCCAAGGCAGCTCATCTCATCAGGCCTTTTTTAGTCGAATGTATCGCCCACTGTCAGTCCCATCGGGATCCATCCCTCATTCATCTTAATAAAGGTGAGGTAATCTAGACTTTTTTTACCTAGGCGACTTCTCTTCTCAGTGACAATACCTCCTGCTGCACTGAAGGTCCTTTCTGACAGGACACTTGAAGCGAGGCAGGCCAGAAGTTCTATCGAAAACTGGGATAGCTCAGGCCACAGGTCAAGGCTGCACACCCAGTAGTCAAGGGGTTCATCGCTCCTCAGAGTGTCGATATCTGCAGTTAAGGCGAGGTAGTCTGCTACCTGTCGGTCGAGTCGTTCTCTGAGGGTGGACCCCGAAGGACTGTGGCGATGCGTAGGACTTAAAAAGCTCTGCATGTCCTCCATCAACAACACGTCTGTAAAGCGTCCTGTCCTTGCCGGCGTGGTCATGGGAGGAGGAGGATTACTTTCACCTCTTCCCCTGTTAGATTCCAGTTGTGCTGTGACATCACCCTTATACACCGTGTAAAGCATACTTTTTTATTTATTTTGGAACGGCTGCATCCTTTCCGACTTGCGGTAATTCGGTAACATTTCAGGCACTTTCTGCTTATACCGGGGGTCTAGTAGCGTGGACACCCAGTACAGGTCGTTCTCCTTCAGCCTTTTTATACAAGGGTCCCTCAACAGGCAAGACAGCAGGAAAAACCCCATTTGCACAAGGTTGGATGCCGAGCTACTCATGTCCCTTCCTCGTCCTCAGTGATCTCACTGAAGGTATGTTCTTCCCCCCAGCCACGTACAACACCACAGGTACCAGATAGGTGAATACGAGCACCCTGGGATGCCTGTTGTGGTTGGTCTTCCTCCTCCTCCTCAAAGCCACATTCCTCCTCTGACTCCTCTTCCTCACAATCCTCTTCCAGCGTTGCCACAGGTCCAGCAAGCGATGCTGATAAGGCTGTTTCTGGTGGTGATGGTGACCACAACTCTTCCTCTTCAAGCTCATCTACGGCCTGATCCAGCACTCTTCGCAGGACACGCTACAGGAAAAAAACAAATGGTATGATGTCGCTGATGGTGCCTTCGGTGCGACTGACTAGGTTTGTCACCGCCTCAAAAGGACGCATGAGCCTACAGGCATTACGCATGAGTGTCCAGTAACATGCCAAAAAAATTCCCAGCTCCGCAGAGGCTGTCCTAGCACCCCGGTCATACAAATAGTCGTTAATGGCTTTTTCTTGTTGGAGCAGGCGGTCGAACATTAGGAGTGTTGAATTCCAATGTGTTGGGCTGTCGCAAATCAAGTGCCTCACTGGCATGTTGTTTCGCCGCTGGATATCTGAAAAGTGCGCCATGGCTGTGTAGGAATGCCTGAAATGGCCACACACCTTCCTGGCCTGCTTCAGGAAGTCCTGTAAGCCTGGGTACTTATGCACAAAGCGTTGTACGATCAGATTACACACATGTGCCATGCACGGCACATGTGTCAACTTGCCCAAATTCAATGCCAACAACAAATTTCTTTCATTGTCACAAACCACTTTGCCGATCTCCAGTTGGTGCGGAGTCAGCCACTGATCCACCTGTGTGTTCAGGGCGGACAGGAGTGCTGGTCCGTGTGACTCTCTGCTTTCAGGCAAGTCAACCCCAAGACGGTGTGACACTGCCGTATCCGGGATGTGGAATAGTACCTGGGGAGCTGGGGGGTGCCGTTGATGTGGAGCAAGATGCAGCAGCAGAAGAGGACTCAGCCGAGGAGGTTATGGAAGAGGATGGAGTAGGAGGAGTAGAGGAGGTGGCAGCAGGCCTGCCTGCAAGTCATGGCGGTGTCACCAACTCCTCTGCAGAGCCATGCATTCCATGCTTGGCAGCCTTCAGCAGGTTTACCCAATGCGCAGTGTAGGTGATATACCTGCCCTGACCATGCTTTGCAGACCAGGTATCAGTGGTCAGATGGACCCTTGCCCCAATACTGTGTGCCAGGCATGCCATTACTTCCTTTTGCACAATCGAGTACAGGTTGGGGATTGCCTTTTGTGAAAAGAAATTTCGGCCGGGTACCTCCAATGCGGTGTCCCAATAGCTACAAATTTTTAGAACGCCTCAGACTCCACCAGCTTGTATGGTAAAAGCTGACGGTCTAAGAGTTCAGACAAGCCAGCTGTCAGATGCCGGAGAAGGGGGTGACTTTGTGACATTGGCTTCTTACGCTCAAACATGTCCTTGACAGATACCTGACTGTGGGCAGATGAGCAGGAACTGCTCAAGGCAGGAAGAGACGGAGTGGCAGATGGTTGAAGGGAACTGACTGCTATTATTTCACAGTCAAAAAAGTGTTTTTTTTTTTTTTTTAAATATACACTACTGTTACACCAGATATGAGTGGTGGCACTGGGCAAGTGGGCACAGTATACGCTGTGAGCCTGACACGCTGGCAGGCAGGCAACTGCAATTAGATTACACAGGGGAAAAAAAAGCAGACTGATGTTTTAGCCATAAAAAGGGCTTTTTGGGGTGCTGTCCTTACAGCAGAGATCAGATGAGTCCTTCAGGACTGTAGTGGACACTGAATACACTAGCCTAGCTATCGATTTCACTATTAAATCAGCAGCAGCTACACTGTCCCTCCTCTCACTAAGAATGCATCTTCCGAATGAACTAAAATGGATGCTGTCCAGGAGGTGGGAGAGTCTGGGAGGGAGGGTCTGCTGCTGATTGGCTGGAATGTGTCTGCTGATTGTGAGGTACAGGGTCAAAGTTTACTCAATGATGATGAATAGGGGGTGGATCGAACATCGCATATGTTTGCCCGCTGCGGCGAACGCGAACAAGCTATGTTCGCCGGGAACTATTCGCCAGCAAACTATTTGCGACATCACTAAATTCTATCAGCCAATCGGAATTCAAGGGATGTCATCTTGGATGACGTCCCTTAAAAGGAACCTTCAGTGTACGGCTGGGACCTTAGGAAGAGGATGCTTCGTGCCTGATGTCTTGAAGATGGAGCCGCTCTGTGTCGGAAGGATGAAGATAGAAGATGCCGTCTGGAAGAAGACTTCTGCCTAACTGGAGGATGACTTCTTGCCGCTTGGATGAAGACTTCTCCCGACTTCGTTGAGGACTTCTGCCCGCTTGGATGAAGACTTGATGAGGATGGATGTCCAGTTTTCAAAAACTGTAAGTGGATCTTCGGGGGTTAGTGTTAGGTTTTATAAAGGGTTTATAGGGTGGGTTTTATTTTTAGATTAGGGACTTGCCCTTTTCAGGGAAATGGGGAGCTTAGGTTTATTTAGATAGGATTTTATTTGGGGGGTTTGGTTGTGTGGGTGGTGGGTTTTACTGTTGGGGGGTTGTTTGTATTTTTTTATACAGGTAAAAGAGCTGATTTCTTTGGAGCAATGCCCCACAAAAAGCCCTTTTAAGGGCTATTGGCATTTTAGTGTAGGCTAGGTTTTTTTTTTATTTTGGGGGGCTTTTTTATTTTTATAGGGCTATTAGATTAGGAGTTATTCGTTTTTATTTTTGATCATTTCTTTTTTTATTTTGTGTAATTTAGTGTTTATTATTTTTTGTAATTTAGATAAATGCATTTTTTTAATTTAATTTATTTAATTTTATTGTAATGTTAGGTGTTAGTGTAACTCAGGTTAGGTTTTATTTTACAGGTAAATTTGTATTTATTTTTACTAGGTAGTTAGTAAATAGTTAATAACTATTTACTAACTAATAAACCTAGTTAAAATAAATACAAACTTGCCTGTGAAATAAAAATAAAACCTACGCTAGAAACAATAGAACTATTAGTTATATTGTAGCTAGCTTAGGTTTTATTTTACAAGTAAGTATTTATTTAGTTTTAAATAGGAATAATGTAGGTATTAATTGCAATTTTTATTTTGAATTACTTTAATTAGGTTAAAGCTAGTGGGTGTTAGGGTTAGGGTTACGTTAGGGTTAGACTTAGGGTTAGGTTTAGGGGTTAATAACTTTAGTATAGTGGCAGCGACTTTGGGGGCAGCAGATTAGGGGTTAATAAGTGTAGTTAGGTGGCGGCCCCATTGGGGGCAGCAGATTGGGGGTTAATAACAGTATTGTAGGTTGAGGCGATGTTAGGGACAGCAGATTAGGGGTTAATAAGTGTATGTAGGTGCAACGACATTGGGGGCAGCAGATTAGGGGTTAATAATATTTAACTAGTATTTGCGATGCAGGAGTGTGGAGGTTTAGGGGTTGATATGTTTATTATAGTGGCGGTGATGTCCGGAGTGGCAGGTAGGGGTTAATAATTTTATTTTAGAGTTTGCGATGCGGGAGGGCCTCGGTTTAGGGGTTAATAGGTAGTTTATGGGTGTTAGTGTACTTTGTAACACTTTAGTTATGAGTTTTATGCTACAGCTTTGTAGCGTAAAACTCATAACTATTGACTTTCAGGAGGTGGTGCAGATCTTGTACTTATGGGCTGTACAGCTCACTTTTTTGCCGGACAGGCAAAACTCGTAATACCGGCACTATGGAAGTCCCATTGAAAAAGGACTTTTTGAAAGGTGTGGTAGTTACGTTGCGTTACGGCCAAAAAGGTGTGCGGTACAGCTATACCTACAACACCTATAATACCAGTGGTAGTGAAAAAGCAGCGTTATGAGTAATAACGCAAAATTCGTAATCTAGCCGCTTGTTTGTAATGAGGGTGTCTGACCATTCATTTGTCCATCTTCCACTGTTCAATTCTGCCATAGTATTACTAAAGACTGATGTTAGGGACAGCCAGTCAGGTACTAAATGTTGGATTTTGGTCTTACAGGATTTGTATGTTCTTTTAACATTGAAATATAGTTTCTGTTAATTTTTCATATCCTATAATGTAAGATTTTTGTTAATATTAATTCTCTATAATTGCTGTTCCCATTGGAAAAAAGGTAACAAATCTGAATCTAATATTCGTTTAAACTGAATCCCTGCATGGACGAAAATTGACCAAACAGAACTTTTGAAAAAATCAAAAACAAATCTTTGAGACTAAATACATATTTCACCTGTGCACATGTCTAGTTAAAAGTAAACTGTCCTTTTTGTTTTTCTAGCACAATTTTAATTGATTTGCAGTCTAGTTGCATAACCTCTTAAAATGTTCTTATCTCCTTTACTGAGGCCACATAGGGACAGCTATAAAGGGACAGGTATAAATGAGCTACTACCATGAAGAAACAAAAAACAAACGTGTAGAATTTAACATTATGCTCCCGGGGTACACACTTTTTTTTCTGTTGGGGGGGGGGGGGTACAGTATTCAGGATTAAAACACAACATATTTTAATTATTTTTATTTTTTTGTAATGTAGACCAATTATGAAAGCTCTGAATAGATTGGAAGAGACATGAAATCCAAAATCTTTCATTATATATATATATATATATATATATATATATACACTCTAAGTTAAAGAGCTCTTTTACCTAAAAAAAAATACAAAGTACCCCTTAAATTAAACCCCCACCCACCCACCCACACAACCCCCTAAAATAAAAAAACCTAGTCTAAAGAACCCTTAGCTACCTATTGCCCCTAAAGGGGTATTTGTAGGGGCATTGCCATTAAAAGGGAATCAGCTCTTTTGCTGTCCATTAAAAAAAAAAAAAAAATCCCTATTCTAAAAAAAAATCACCCAAAAAAACAATAAAAAAATTAAGTCTAACCCTGGTAACCCTGAAATAGGTACTCAGTTCCTGAAGTCCGGCAGTGAAGGTTTTCTTCCAGGCAGAGATATCTTTATTCAGCGTGGGAACATCTATCTTCATCTGGAGGGAAAGCGGAGCGGAGGTGACCGCAGAGCAGAACAAGTGATCGCTGAGCAGGACCGGAGTGGAGGATCCTCTTCATGCTTTTGCCGCCGCATACTGAATATTGAATGCAAGGTACCCATTTAGTTACATTGCATTCCTATTGGATGAAATTTTGAAATTAGCCAATAGGATGATAGCTACTGAAATTCAATTTCAGTAGCTCTCATCCTATTGGCTGATTTCAAAATTTCAGCCAATTGGAATGCAAGGTACCCCAATATAAATGAGGTACCTTGCATTCAATCTTCAGTGTGCGGTGGCGACTGCATGAAGTTGAGCCTCCAAGCGTGTCCTGCTCTGCGGCCGCTGGTCCTGCTCCGTGCCGCCTTCGCTTCAGATGAAGATAGAAGATGTCCCTGCTCTGGATGAAGATGGAGCCATCTGGAAGACCTTCACCGCTGGACTTCAGGAACTGTATATATTTTGGGGTTTGATTTAGTTTTTTGTTTTTTTGGGGGGTGTTTTTTTTTTTTAGATTATGGATTTTTTTAATGGGCAGCAAAAGAGCTGATTGTCCTTTCAAGGGCAATGCCCATAGAAATTGGTAGCTTTTTTTTTTTTAGACTTAGGTTTTTATTTTGGGGGATTGTGTGGGTGGGGGTTTACTTTTAGGGAGTAATTAATACTTATTTTAGGTTAAGGAGCTGATCGCTTTAGGGCAATGCCCTAAATAAGGTGCTTTTAAGAGTTAATGGTAGTTTAGTGTTAGTAAGGTTTTTTAGATTAATGTTTTTTTTATTTTAATGGACAGCAAAAGAGCTGCCAATACAAATGCCCCTTTAGGAGCAATGGGCATCTTAGGTTTTTATAGACTTAGGTTTTTTTATTTTGTGGGGTTTGTTGGGTGGGGGGTTTAACTGTTAGGGGGTACTTTGTAATTGTTTTAGGTACAAGAGCTGTTTAACTGGCAATGCCCTACAAAAGGCGCTTTTAAGGGCTATTGGTAGTTTAGTGTTAGATTAGGTGGTGTTTTTATTATTATTATTATAAACATATAATTATGTTTATTTTTTTGTTATGTTAGATTTGTTTATTTTTTGTAATATTAGTTTTTTTCTTAATCTTACATCTTATAAAATAATTTGGGTTAATTTATGGGGTTTTTGCTTAGGGGGCTTAGTGATAAGATAAATTTTTTTGTGTTGTGGTAGGTTAGCAATTTAGGGGTTAATATTGTAATTAGGTAGTTGGTGGTGTGGAGGTTTTTGCAATTATAGGGGTTAATAGTGTAATTAGGTAGTTTGTGTTGTGGGGGTTTGGCGGTTTAAGGGTTAATATTTTAATTATGTTATTTGCGTTGTTTAATTTCTGAATTATGGGTTAATTACTATTATTTTGCGAAGTGGGGGTTGGTGGTTTAGAGGTATATTTTGCGCATGCGTTAGGTGTTAATATTTCTTGCGGGCGGTTATTTTTTTTTTTTGTTGTTAATACTTCTTGCCGGTGGTTAGGTGTTTTTTTTTGTTAATACTTTGTGCGGGGGGGGGGGTAGGTTTTTTATTGTTAATACTTTGTGCGGGTGGTCAGGTTTGTTATGTTAATACTTCATGCCGGCGGTTCGTTTTTTTTTTTTGTTAATACTTTGTGTAGGCAGTTAGGGTTTTGTTATTTTGAGCGGACGGTTAAATTTTTTTGTTAAAACTTTGTGTGGGGGCTTAGTTTTTTTTTTTTGTGGGCGGTTAGGTTTTTTTGTTATTATTTCATGCAGGTGTTTATGATTTTTTGTTAATACTTCGTGTTGGCGTTTGTTTTTGTTAATACTTTGAGTGGGCGGTTAGTTTTTTTAATATTTTGTGCGGGAATTTTTATGTGTTTTTTGGTTAATGCTTTCGGCATTCTTTTGGCTGCGTGCACAACTGACAACGGCGACTGACGCATTACAAACACGCTTATATATAGATAGTGTTTTTATGAGTAACTGTACTTTGTAATGTATTTTTTATTTGTTTTGTAACACTATTTTGTCAAGCAGAAAGAATTGCAGTAGCATTTCTCTTTTAATAAAAGTGGTATCCCTATACCATTTTTAGTTAAACAAAAAAAAAACTTTCCCTCTTCATTATGTCCAATGATGATAAATGACCAAGGGCTAGATTACAAGTGGAGTGTTAATTCATTGGCAAATTCACTCGTTTACTTGCAAGCAATAAATAACCAGCTATTACAGTGTCTGGTTATTGCTACCGTGAGCAGTTTTTAGGGGTTAAAAGTGGCAGGTGTGGGGGTGGAGCTAACCACCGAGGCGACAGGATGCACTTTGCAGGAGCTCCTGAATTATTTTCAAATTCAAAGCAATTTCTACTCACATTTCAGAGATAATTCAGCTAATTATTGGGATTACTAATGCTGATTGTGTTCAGAGAAATAGTTTAAGCGATGGTGAGCCCCAACTGAGATTATATACCTATCTTTAACCCGCAGCGTGGCCACAAGGAAGCCGACATAATATGCTACTCGGCTGACTTTGAAATCTGGACTTCTGATTTGGCTGGCTCTTTTTTAGGGGAGATGCTGACATAAGCTCTAAACTGTCTAACATATATATATTTGAGGAAGCTAAAATGGAGTCGTTATCCAAAAAACTACTCGGCATATTTGAGGACTTTGAACACAGGCTATGTGCTCGTTTTGAGGCCGCTCTGGCTTTTGGTGATGGAGGATTTGCTCAAGAGCAGGAGCCCATACAGACCTCTATACAATGCTGCGAATTAGAGGAGAAAGTGATCGGGACACAGCAAAATACTAACCTCTTCTCAACGCAGAATCTCCTTGATCCCCCTCACCCCACTGAGTATTTGGTGAGGAGCAACAGCGACATCTTAGACATGGTCGACGCCGACACACCCACAGACCCACAGTCATTGCTACTCCTAATGGAGACCAGCCGCCCTAACAAATTAAGATCTCTGTCGGATTCCAAATTAACTTCAACTAAACGAATGGCAAAAGTCACCACATTGATACCTGACAGTTTGGAAGTTGTGGTCGGGGTACCCGGGAGACGAAGCCCTCATGAGATGTTGCAGCGACTGGCGAACCATAATGTCTTGAGATGCCTTAGAAGAGGTATTGGCTAAACTGAAGACACTTTCTGTGTCTACCAGAGATGATCGTGTTATGGCCTCCGGATCTCTCCCACACTTGGATTAGTCCTGTTGCAGAGCTCTCATTATGTATGGAATATATATTTCATTTTGTTACCCCACCTGGGTAGAAAGAAATTGCTACATTATTGGACGTTTTCCTTTTTTACTTATGCTCCTATAGAGTCTGGTACATTCCTCATGTATACGGACATACTACCGGTAACTGGAACACACGCACTTTTAAAGTCCTAGTTGGTATACTTCAGGTTCATATTACTGTTAGGTATTCAATTTCTGTGAATGTTTTTTTTTTGTTACTTTCTGCCCCATACCTATTGAGAAAGATAGAAGCTGCATAACCAGTCCAATATATAGGGATCAATATCAGTTGTGCTATTCAACATATATGATGGTAGTTTTGGGCAGTGAAGAGCAGAGTTCCTACATACTGTATAACGCCCTACCTCTTTTATGTAGGCTAGATTTCCCAATGATCAAAGGCGTTGTTCTTATTATTATTATGTCTGAATGGGACTCTGGATCTGTTCCAGGATAGATATTTGTATAACTTTGCATGTCTATGTCCTCATGAGATGCTTTACCTTGAGATAGCCTACTAACACGTATATAAATTAGGTCTACTATATTTTCAATCTTTGCAACACCTAGGTAATTTTGGGCTTTAAATTATACTACTGCTATTCGGTATACTCACTATGCACCTAGGTTGCTATCCTGAATGCGTCTCAATGCCTAGAGATATGAATAGATTAAAATACTACTGGTTCAATTTATACCTCACCAATATGTGTGTAACATACCCTATTTTATATGTTTCTTAAGACCTTACTCCTCACATGTGAGCCCTTTTTTTTATTAATGATATTATATAGTCTATGTTAAGCCAGTAAGGTGAATTTTTTATTCTCTGTCTTGGGGTATAGGGCCCATGCCCCTAAGATGGAGTTTTATTACACAAGGTGGCTTTATGTTTCATAGCTGGACAACTACCGGCACCGTGAGGACAAAGATTTTTATTTTTTTTATTTTTTTTTAGGTATTGATTATAGATAGTTGGTCTTCTAGTTATAACATATGTCTTGAATATTTTAATAGTTCCGCCACTTTGTTCAGATCACACATAGCACTTTGTGAAAAATTCATAAGGTCCATTAACCAGGGTTGATTAAGCTATTTTTATTTAATCTATTCTTACTGTTTCTTTTTGTAACAAGGAATGCTTGGTACTGCTATAGTTATCTAAGTGTTTGCACATACAGTTTGAAGTCTAGTTTGCAAGCATATATCCTGCAATGGGTGTAATTAGCCTCTATAGATTTTTTTTTCTATTGAGCTATAGTCACCCTAAGCCTAGTTGATATTTATAATGCCCAGGAAACATGAGTGGGGTGGAAGTGTTCTTTTCTTTTATCTTAGATAGACTGATTTACTCTCCCAGATTGTGGGTTCCACTATATACTGATAAATATTGGTTTAAAGTTCTCAGTTTAGTAAAATTCCAGACTACATAATCCTGTCTCCATGTGTCTGTTGTTTCTATAACTTTGCCTCCGCCCCCCCCTATAGTTTTGGTTTACCAGGTAAACTAAGGAACATAGATTCCATTACAATTTTCCATGTTATTTATTATTTATTTGTTACAATATAGCGACTAATGATATTCCCATCCCTTTCTTTTATCATATAGATAGTCCTGTTCTCCTCTCTTTTAAAGCATATATTCTAGTGGTTAGAGGCCTAGGCGAGGCCTCTTTAGCTGGAGGAGGAGGATTCAATTTACAATGATAAATAAATATGAGGAAGTCATAGGCTCTGAGTGCTAACTAGATATAATATGTAATTGTCTTAGGTTCTGGTAGCTTAGGACACTTAATATGATATAACTCAGTTGGTTGGAACTCTTATTTTATCTGGTTAGACTATAAATGAAGCTGTACTTTATATGCTTATCTGCCTGAAATGATATGCACTGAATGTTAAGAGCTATTCTATATGTATTGTATTTGTGCTATATTTGTGATGTTTATATTGAAATTCCTCAACAAAAATATTTAAAAAAAAAAAAAAAAAAGTGGCAGGTGTGGGATTTTACAGAAAAATCAGCAATGAAAAGTGCACTTACATTGCGGTCTATGGGGAACTATGTGTTCCCTGTAAATATATATGTATATGCTTAAATAAATAAATATTTACGTGTTAATATGTGTATATGCACATACATTATTAACAAATATGTATGTATATATTCATATACATATATATTTAAATTTGCTGCCCATTGCTGGGTGACTGACCCCCTTCGTTGCGCTTAGACTCTGTGCTGTGTATGACAGCATTAGAATTAGGTTCCCTTTGGAGTCTATGGAAATGCACTCTCGTGAGCGCAAAGCTTCCATGCAATGCGAACGTGAGGTTACCTTCGCATTGCACCTGACTTGCAATACCAGCACACATTTGCATGCACTGGTGTAATGTTATGAAGTGAAAAGCAATATTTTGTGCTGCACTTTTAATCTAACCCCAAATGTTTAAGTACTACAGCACCAGTTAGAAAACGCAAGCTCCAAAAGACCTCCTAATCAGATACCTAAATGTTTTATAATGTAAATGGGAGCACCTAAGCCAATGAGGCTAAGGTGCACTTATCAAACTAATAGCATAAAATAAAATGGGCTAGATTAGGAGTGGTGCACTAACAGTTGCCCGCGAGTGATATTGTGTTTATCTTTTCTGTTTGCGCACATCAGAAGGAGTGCTTGAAAGTAAATGCGCTAGAATAATTACCGCAACCTCAGAGCTCAGGTTAATCTTTTACGTGAGACATAAAAGTAGCACAAAACACAATACAAAACATTTAAAGTAGAGTTACACTCATAATAAGACTATCTAATAAAAATTATTTAAAAAAATATTCCACAAAAAAGTTTTATAAGGACTCAAAGATATGAGGTCTCAGGTGTTAGAAAAAAAGGCATGCAAAGGGCTTTCACATGGAAATAGATACATATATATGTCTATTTGTTTACAGTAGCTGTGTGTGCATATATATGTTTATCTGTATATATGTATTTAGACATATATAAACATATTAACACATAAATACAAATGTATACATATTTAGGGGCCGATTTATCATGCTGCGAATTAAGCAATTTTCGTGCGAGCCTTTCGCTGGAAACAAAAGTTAAAAAGCAGTGGTCGTAAGACCGATACGGATACAATTGGGATGATTGATACCCCCTGCTAGTGGCCAATTGGTCGCAAATGTGCAGGGGGCAGCATTGCACAAGCATTTCACACAAAATGCTTGTGCAATGACAAATGCCTACAGCGGATCATGCCCGGCCGACACTTGATAAATCGGCCCCATAGACTTATAAATAAGTGCATTGGAGCCTTTTGCAGGCAAGTAGATGAAAACATGTTAAAGCATATTTATGCAATATTCATATGTAATAAAGTGTTATACTGTGTATTTACAGTAAATATTTAACATTTCAGTGTTCTGCACATAGCAGAATATGTTCTATGTATTTTTAAATAGATATTCCTATAAATATCTATATATATCTATAAGTATATAGCTATATAGGTATAGATATATAGTTTACCAAAAACCAGAGATAGAGATAGATATATAAATATGTATTTATGAGTAAATAGAACATATTCTGCCAGGTTAGAGTATTTGAGAAAATGTGATCGGGTTTGTGAGTGAGTAGGGTGTTAGGGTTTTTTACCACCTTGCTTGCTCTTTTGACTTCTATGGGGGAATACGTTAACACAGTCGCAATATTCTAACTTTCATTTTTTGCCCACATAGGGGTAGCGCTCATGTGAAAAACAATTACTTTCACGCAAATTCTTACTTCTAGCACAGTTGACACACCAAGAAGAATCTCTTCCTTTTTTCAGATTTTTTTTTATTTTCTTTTGTTTGATGTTTTATCATTTTTTCTTACAATCACCTCTCATACATTTTTTTACATTTCATGTGTATATACTCACCTGGATATATTTTTTCAATTATTTCTTTTTAAGTGGACTTACCTTTTGCTTATACTTGGACTCTCTTTGTATATGTGCATATATCTACATACATTTATATTATTCAAGTAATTCCTCAAAGGAAAAAACTAAGGGGACGCGCTGTTGTGAAAAAAATGATGTGTGATGAAAATCCCTATAGTGTCTAATATGATGTATTATGTGTGAAAAAGTATCTCAAGACAGAGGTGTATATAATTAGAAAGTGAGTAGGATTTGTTATAGAAGAACAAGTGTGTGACCTTGTTACAATCCGTGGCAGTTAAAACAAATGTGATACAATAAGAACAAAAACAAATAGAATATTGCATAAAAAGCATAAAACAAAAAGCAAAAAATGTAAAAAGTTAAATCATATATATATATAATAAAAAGTCCAATTCTTGAAAAAATATATGTGATATAGTGTTCAAAAAAAGATCCACTTCAAAGTAAAGGATATAGTGAGAACAAAAGTTGAAAACATAAGGCTTGCTCCGCTTGTGTCCACAGTGTGATGGATCAGGAAATCTAAGAGGATGAAAAGACAAGGGGCGCCAACATAGTGTGAATCGGTTTAGGACAAATATAAATCAAAAATTTGCATGAAATCTACTCACAAGTGGAGTGGCACCTAGAATCAACTAGGTGCGTGCAGGCAGGCTGACATTCAGGACCACGCTGGAGGTCTCACTCGGGAGACCTGTGGGTGAATGGATGAAATCAGCTGTAAATCGTGCAGTGAGCCGGATCGCCACGGGAGAAGTTCAAACGGCTGTGTTGTTTTTCCCAAGATAGCTGCTTACACGATCGGACTTGTTCCCAAACAGACTGACAATGTCAGTGTAAGGAATAAACTGTTTAAAATCCAACTAGAAAAAAACACTGCATACAGCAGTATATTGAAAAGAACAGAACCGGGTCTGTATAAAAACAAGTATTTATTTGCTACGCGTTTCTCAGTCCGTAAAGGACCGTTTCCTCAGGCATATGCACATTGTCAGTCTGTTTGGGAACAAGTCCAATCATGTGAGCAGCTATCTTGGGAAAAACAACACAGCCGTTTGAACTTCTCCCGTGGCGATCCGGCTCACTGCACGATTTACAGCTGATTTCATCCATTCACCCACAGGTCTCCCGGGTGAGACCTCCAGCGTACTGACTTCTGGTCCTGAATGTCAGCCTGCCTGCACGCACCTAGTTGATTCTAGGTGCCACTCCACTTGTGAGTAGATTTCATGCAAATTATTGTTTTATATTTGTCCTAAACTGATTCACACTATGTTGGCGCCCCTTGTCTTTTCATCCTCATACATTTATATTAGTCTGACTGTAAGACTGGTCTTTGATTTTAATGTGATTAATAAAATTTGTATTACCATTTTATTTTATGCTATTAGTTTGATAAGTGCACTTTAGCTACATTGGTTGAGGATCTCCCATTTACATTATAACTACTGTATAATGATAAAAAATTTTATTGCTCTTGAATAACCATAGATTCAAGGGAGGGTATAGTAAGCAACATTTGCTAAAGAGCAAATGCATATGAATATGTCACTATTATAAAACAGACAGGTATGCTGCAACGTTTCGGGATCACAGTCCCTTAATCATACATGTGATCCTGAAACGTTGCAGCATACCTGTCTGTTTTATGCTTTAATAAATTTCTTTATATGGTGCTGTGGACTTATTTCTTTATCGTATCAGTCTAGCTGGAGGTCGCCAGCTTTTCCAATTTGCACCATCCTCATTGAGGTGTGAACCTGTTTGCTGTTCAGCATTTAGATGTTACTATTAGAAAATATGTGATTCATTTTTTATTACTAAAAATCCTCCAATTACCAAAAAACAATGGAATGCATCCAAAAAAATGTCTTTGAACTATACATTAAATAATCAAGAATCTTTGTAAATATAATTTCATGTAACATTGAAATGTGTCAGTGCAATGCCAAATATAAATATGATGCTAGAATTACAAGCTATACCCATTTCAAATAGCTCTCAGTAGTGGCATAGTTACTAATTTGCATGCAATTTAACATATTGGTCCATTAATCAATTGCAGGGAAATACTTTATTCAACTAAACATAGTGACAAATTAAGTGAATGCAAGTGGTTTAGAAATCAAAGCATATGTTTTCATTAAAACATATTTAATTTTAGTTAATGGATGGTCCCAATAAGATCATTATTTTTCTGGAAACTTAAAGGTCATTACATTTTTTACCATATTTCCTATATTATAAATATTGATTCAAAGGACAAGAGGCAGATACATGAAAAAATAGCAAGTATTTGGACAACTTCTTATGTTTTCATCTGATTTTAATAGATATACCACTTCTCAGCCATAAACTGCAATTAAGCCATAATAAAACACAATCTTTTATTCATCTACACACTTGAAAATAACTTTAATTTTGATCTAAGTTTCAAGCACTAAACAGAGCAGGCATCTGGAAAGGAAATTATTTTAATAGCAAGCCATTAATAAAATAAATAGCATGATATAAAAGTCATCTTTCAGGCTAAAACTGCTTAATATTTATATGCTTATCTGAAAAAAAAATCCAGTTAAGAGCTATAAAAGAAAGCCATAGCTTATTTATAGCTTAGTGAAGGTAAGATTTAATTACTATTCAGATTAGTTCAGTTCAGTGGCCCATGAATATGTTTTGTAATGAAAACATCTGAGACAAACAAGAGGAAGTCACCATATCAGCTTTGCAAGCAAAGCCCTATTTTAATTCTGTTATGGCATGGCATTCAACTCACAGCTGTTAGTTTTCATCAATTTTGCATTACACTACCTTGCAAAATATTGTAAGCATCTTACACCATTTGTTTTGTTATCAGTACATACTTTTTTTTGTAAATGTCTTTGCTAATACCTCAAACTACCCTCTTCATTGTTGTATAACAAACTGACAACTCTGCCCACAAATAAATTAGGATCAATATAAAAATTGCTCACAACTTAAAGGGACATTGTACTCAAAATGTGTCGTATCTATATGAAAGAGCAAGATTTAAACTCTACCATATATATTTAAAAGAGCAACTTGTAAAAAGTTTGGTGGAAAAAAATAAAGGCTGTTATTGAGTAAATGTATTAGTTCTTGTAAACACCATATTCTCATATAATGAGTCTTTTGCCTGGATTGAAACAGATAATCCATTAAAGAACATTACAGCTCATGTCCTTCTAAATAACTTTCCAACAGTCACGTGTCTTTTGGAATAAAACTCTCAATAAATCATAGAAACATTCTTTACGCTTGAAAGATGCAACAAAGCTTTTAGACTTGTAAACATATTTTGCCTGTTTTAAAGAGCATATTTGTCTGTTCATAGTTTTCTTTTCCTCAGTGTTAAATCTCTTGTGAACGCTCAGTTCAAATATTAAAATTCACAATCACATGTATTAGTTTTTTTACACAAATGCATAATTATTTGTTGGGGGGGGGAGCTACTTCGTTTGCAAGATTTTCTTGTTTGTCAAAGGACACATTTGTTTTTGTTCAGTTTAAACATTCACAAACACTTAATTATTGATAGTTACACTCGAGAAAAAAAAAATATGATATGTACATTGACATATGAAATATGCCTACATTACATTAATTACAGAAAAAGATAACCTTGGTGAATATATATAAAAATGTTTTTAAAAAGTGTTCATATCAGACAATTAATGATATTAAAGGGACACTCCAGTCAAAATTTAAATGCGCATAGATGAATTACATCTTTGACTAGAAACATATCTGCAATATACATGTAGTGGCAAAAATGTTTTTAGTAAAAGTTATCACTGTTTTAGTGTTAACATTTTTCCCTGCACGTGCATGTGAAGCATTGCTAGATATTCTCAGTGCACCAGTATTTTACATGCTGCAGCTCCACAGAGCACCAGCAGGGCTTGTATCATGTCAGCAATTAACAAATTGACGGCTAGGTTATGAGTCTTTCGGTATGGTGAAAAAGCAGCGTTAACAGGTCCTAACGCTGCTTTTTCACACCTGCTGCTATTATGAGTCTTGCAGATTTAGGGGCACTACACACTTTTTTGGCCTTACCGCAAATCAATTTACGCAATTTGCATATAGTCTATTTTCAATGGGACTTTCATAGCGCCGGTATTTAGAGTTTGTCCTGGAAGGCCAAAAAGTGAGCGGTACAGCCTATCCGGCAAGATTGGTAACGCATTTTAACGTCACTAGTTATGAGTTTTAAACTTCAACAATGTAGCATAAAATTTATAACTAAAGTGCTAAAAAGAACACTAACACCCATAAATTACCTATTAACCCCTAAACCGAGGCCCTCCCGCATCGCAAACACTATAATACATTTTTTAACCCCTAATCTGCCGCTCCGGACATCGCCGCCACTAGAATAAACCCCTAAACCATCACACTCCCGCCTCGCAAACACTAGTTAAATATTATTAACATCTAATCTGACATCCCTAACATCGCCGCCACCTACCTACATTTATTAACCCCTAATCTGCCATCCCCAACGTCGCCGCCACTATACTAAAGTTATTAACCCCTAACCCTAAGTCTAACCCTAACCCTAAGCCCCCCTAACTTAAATATAATTAAAATAAATCTAAATAAAACCTACTATTATTACCTAAATTATTCCTATTTAAAACTAAATACTTACCTGTAAAATAAACCCTAAGCTAGCTACAATATAACTAAAAATTGCATTGTAGCTAGTTTAGGTTTTATTTTTATTTTACAGGCAAGTTTGTATTTATTTTAACTAGGTAGAATAGTTACTAAATAGTTATTAACTATTTGATAACTACCTAGCTAAAATAAATACAAATTTACCTGTAAAATAAAACCTAACCTAAGTTACACTAACACCTAACACTACACTACAATTAAATAAATTCCCTAAATTAAATACAATTAACTAAATTCAATAAAATTTGCTAAGTTACAAAAAAAAACCCACTAAATTACAGAAAATAAAAAACAAATTACAAGATATTTAAACTAATTGCACCTAATCTAATAGCCCTATCAAAATAAAAAAGCCCACCCAAAATAAAAATAAAAATCCTAGCCTAAACTAAACTACCAATTGCCTCAAAGAAATCAGCTCTTTTACCTGTAAAAAAAAATACACACAACCCCCCAACAGTAAAAACCACCGCCCACACAACTAACCCCCCAAATAAAACCCTAACTAAAAAAACCTAAGCTCCCCATTTCCCTGAAAAGGGCATTTGGATGGGCATTGCCCTTAAAAGGGCATTTAGCTCTATTGTGGCCCAAAGCCCTAACCTACAAATAAAACCCACCAATACACCCTTAAAAAATCCTAACACTAACCCCCGAAGATCCACTTACCAGGAGAAGTTTTCATCCAAGCGGCAAGATGTCCTCAACGAAGCCAGCAGAAGTGGTCCTCCAGATGGGCAGAAGTATTCATCCAGACGGCATCTTCTATCTTCATCCTTCCAACGCGGAGCAGGTCCATCTTCAAGAGATCTGGCGCGGAGCATCCTCTTCCAACGACGACTACCCAAGGAATGAAGGTATCTTTAAGTGACGTCATCTAAGATGGCATCCCTTAGATTCCGATTGGCTGATAGAATTCTATCAGCCAATTGGAATTAAGGATGAAAAAATCCTATTGGCTGATGAAATCAGCCAATAGGATTGAAGTTTAATCCTATTAGTTGATCCAATCAGCCAATAGGATTGAGCTTGCATTCTCTTGGCTGTTCCAATCAGCCAATAGAATGCAAGCTCAATCCTATTGGCTGATTTAATCAGCTAATATGATTTTTTCATGTTTAATTCCGATTGGCTGATATAATTATATCAGCCAATCAGAATCTAAGGGACGCCATCTTGGATGACATCACTTAAAGGTACCTTCATTTGTCGGGTAGTCATCATTGGAAGAGGATGCTCCGCGCCGGATCTCTTGAAGATGGACCCGCTCCGCATCGGAAGGATGAAGATAGAAGATGCCGTCTGGAGACCACTTCTGCCCGTCTGGAGGACCACTTCTGCCCATCTAGAAAACCACTTCTGCCGGCTTCATTGAGGACATCTTGCCGCTTGGATGAAGACTTCTCCTGGTAAGTGGATCTTCGGGGGTTAGTGTTAGGATTTTTTAAGGGTGTATTGGGTGGGTTTTATTTTTAGGTTAGGGCTTTGGGCCGCAATAGAGTTAAATGCCCTTTTAAGGGCAATGCCCATCCAAATGCCCTTTTCAGGGCAATGGGGATCTTAGGTTTTTTTTAGTTAGGGTTTTATTTGGGGGATTGGTTGTGTGGGTGGTAGGTTTTACTGTTGGGGGGGTTGTGTGTATTTTTTTTACAGGTAAAAGAGCTGATCTCTTTGGGGCAATGCCCCACAAAAGGCCCTTTTAAGGGTTATTGGTAGTTTAGTTTAGGCTAGGGTTTTTTATTATGGGTGGGCTTTTTTATTTTGATAGGGCTATTAGATTAGGTGTAGTTAGTTTAAGGATCTTGTAATTTGTATTTTCTTTTCTGTAATTTAATGTTTGTTTGTTTGTTTGTTTGTTTGTTTGTTTTTTGTAATGTAGCTAATTTTATTGAATTTAGTTAATTGTATTTAATTTATGGAATTTATTTAATTGTAATGTAGTGTTAGGTGTTAGTGTAACTGAGGTTAGGTTTTATTTTACAGGTAAATTTGTATTTATTTTAGCTAGGTAGTTATTAAATAGTTAATAAGTATTTAGTAACTATTCTACTTAGTTAAAATAAATACAAACTTGTTTGTAAAATAAAAATAAAACCTAAGCTAGCTACAATGTAATTATTAGTTATATTGTAGCTAGCTTAAGGTTTATTTTACAGGTAAGTATTTAGTTTTAAATAGGAATAATTTAGGTAATAATAGTAGGTTTTCTTTAGATCTATTTTAATTATATTTAAGTTAGGGGATGTTAGGGTTAGACTTAGGTTTAGGGGTTAATAAATATAGTATAGTGGCGGCGACGTTGGGGGCGGCAGATTAGGGGTTAATAAATGTAGGTAGATGGCGGTGATGTTATGGTTGGCAGATTAAGGGTCAATAAATATAATGTAGGTGTCGGCAATGTTGGGGGCAGCATATTAAAGGTTTATAAGTATAATGTAGGTGGCGGTGATGTCCGGAGCGGCAGATTAGGGGTTAATAAGTATAATGCAGGTGTCGCCGATGTCGGGGGCAGCAGATTAGGGGTTAATAAGTGTAAGATTAGGGGTGTTTAGACTCGGGTTCATGTTAGGGTGTTAGGTGTAAACATAAAATGTGTTTCCCCTTAGGAATCAATGGGGCTGCGTTACTGAGCTTTACGCTGCTTTTTGGCAGGTGTTAGACTTTTTTCAGCTGGCACTCCCCATTGATGTCTATGGGGAAATCGTGCACAAGCACATACAACCAGCTCACCCCTGACTTAAGCAGCGCTGATATTGGAGTGCAGTATGGAGCTCAATTTTTCTCTACGCTCACTTCTTGCCTTTTAACGCCGGGTTTGTAAAAAAACTGTAATACCAGTGCTGTAGGAAAGTGAGAGGTGACAATAATGTGCAAGTTAGCACCGCACCCCTCATAACGCAAAACTTGTAATCTAGCCATGAGTCATTACTAGATGGTTCAAGGACCTTATGCTCTCTGAGCACATGCTGTGTTTAAAATGCTGGTGCACGGTGCACACTTAAATACACTTTTGAAACAGCTATAGCTTTTATTATAAGCATTTTTGTTAATACATGCATATTGCAAAAATGCTTCTATTCAAAACTGAAATGCAACTATGTGGATTCCAATTTTGACCAGATTGTCCCTTTAAGCATGTTAGAGTCTGATTTTGAAACAATAGCTAGTGTTTCTGTACAGAAAGTTCTTAAAGTCAATTTATATAGCATATGTTGATTATACACACAGATGAAAGAAATCTTCAGCAACTTAACACGTTTCTCATTAAACTTAAGCCTTATAGAAATTAATTAATTTGAACATCTCTTGAAAGCTTACAGATCTCTTGGGACACACTATTTACATTGACATTTTCAGCAAAAAATTACTTTATACAGATACACATAAACATTTACTCAACAAAAAACCAAACACAAATCCAAGTCTAGATTGCAATTATATTTAATACTAGTAAAAAATAAATGTCTTCCATTCCAACAATAATAATAATCATCATCATAAACTATACATCTTCTATAATTAATATTAGTCTCTCTCTCTCTCTCTCTCTCTGGCCCTGATATTTAAAGCATCGACAGACCATCGAGAAACTGCCTCACTGACCTTGTCGACCTTGCAGTCCAACGGTCTGTTGAAATATTCAAATAAAAGGGGCTTCTCAGAGCAATGCCGGTGAGCATTGTCATCTTTCCTATAGAAGTCAATAGGAGTATGATGCCACCACCTGCATCACCAACTTGTCAGCATTTTATTGCAGTTGTCTGGGGGGGGGGGGGGCTATTTAAAGTGAGCCTACAAGGAGCAGACTATGCACTCACTAAAACTAAAATATTTTTTTTATGGTCGCACTCCAAATATTGCTGTGGGGACCTAACTTTAATTACACCTAAATTAACTACCTCAGGGCACATAGTCTCAACAGCTGATAGCTGGCGAGACAAATATGGCCGCTACCCTCCTTCCAACCTGCACTTTGCTGACTTGAACATATTGATCTTGTGTCGACGTGTCGGAATCAAAGTGCAGGCTACTCTCATTAGCACGCCGGTAACTCCACTTGAATGCCTATAACTACATCGCACCTAATCTACACTTCACCTGCTTCACCTACCTCTCACCAACCGCCTACACCAACATCACAGCTTGTCATGCTTCTACTATCTGTTTGCTTAAATATTCATTATTGACTATCATTTTGCTTGCTCTTCTACCAAGTACCTCTGGCCCTTTAATGATATCTAATTTGTCTGGTATATAAGTTAAATTTCCACCTTCCTCGTTGCTTGCTATTGAAGCCTATTACCGCATACTGCCTTTCCTATTGAATCGTATGCACACTTTGTTACTCCGCCCACGGAGCATTTCTGATCTGATTCTACGGATCCTCGCTCTACAACTCTCTCTCGGCTCAGCTGTTTACCTCTGACCAGAACCTTCAAGCAGTGACATCACACGCCAACTCGCTTGCCACTCACCAGTTGTTCAGCTCCTCCAAAGCCACCCTGCTAGCTGTACAAGCTGTATCACCGCGTCCTGCCTTCCACCATCATCTGCTTACAGGTACTTCCCCATATCCACGCTACTAGCCTGTCTCTGTCTGAACTGTGTCACTCCTCAGTAATCAAACAATACGATCCTGTCTCAAATTTATCTGATGTTATTGTGACTAAGTATGGTCCTATGTTACCCTCCATAACTGTCAGCAGTCAAGCTATCCATATTGCGGTTGTACTTAAGTGTTAACACAACGTTTGGTTCTTTAATCAGATTGTTCTGCTGCAAATATTTAGTGTTATATGCACATGTGGCAGCTGTAGAACAATTAGCTTAAACTTACCATTACATCAATTTAGATCAATACTTTGGGATGTCTTCTAAAAAAAAATATATACACGTCACGGGATATTCAAGAATTCCTGAAAGATATCAGTGTTCCAATATAACTAGCGCTAATTTTGAAAAAAAGTGGTTTGGAAATAGCCAAGTGCTACTTGTACTTATTGCCCTATAACTTGCAAAAAAAAGCAAAGATCATGTAAACATTGGGTATTTCTAAACTCAGGACAAAATTTAGAAACTAATTACCATGGGTGTTTTTTGGTGGTTGTAGATGTGTAACAGATTTTGGGGGCCAAAGTTAGAAAAAGTGTGTTTTTTTCCATTTTTTCCTCATATTTTATATTTTTTTTATAGTAAATTATAAGATATGATGAAAATAATGGTATCTTTAGAAAGTCCATTTAATGGTGAGAAAAACGGTATATAATATGTGTGGGTACAATAAATGAGTAAGAAGAAAATTACAGCTAAACACAAACACCACAGAAATGTAAAAATACCCCTGGTCCTTAAGGGAAAGAAATTGAAAAATGGCCTTGGTCCTTAAGGGGTTAAGAAAACCCAAGAAATATTGAGGAGATCCTACTGGTGGCCGAACATGTCTACAGACATCTCTGAGTATATAAAAAGTTGCCAACTCTGTACCATCTCAAACAGGTTAAAACAGGCCCCATACGGGTTACTTCTACCTATTACCACTCCTACCAGACCCTGGGTAGACATAGCCCTATATATTGTGGATTTACCAAGATCTGCTAACAATACAACCATTGTTGTAGTTGTTGACCTTTTCAGTAAGATGTTACATCACATACCCTTCCATAAACTACCAACTGCTTCTGAAACAGTGCAACTCCTTTTTACTCACGTATTTAAACTACATGGACTTCCTAGAAGGATTCTCACTGATTGTGGTTCCCAGTTCACCAGTACTCTATGGAAAGAATTCTGCAAAATGTTCGCAATCGACAAAAGACTAACTTCCTCCTACCACCCACAGTCCAATGGTCAGACTGAGAGGTGTAACCAGTGGGTAGAACAATTCCTCCACTCCTACTGTCACTCTGATCAACACTCTTGGTCACAACATTTACCATATGCTGAATTTGTATTCAATAACACTATCCACTCAACCACCAAACAAACACCTTTCTTTATAAATTATGGTTATCATCCTAACTTCCAAATCCTCCCTAGCAATGACTCCTCTTCACCTCACATTACAGACTTATCAAACACCATTTCAGCAAATTTCGACACCGTTCGTCAAGCCATTGAACATGCAAAATGTTTACAGAAGTCGTACTACGACAGGAGGAGTCCTCCTCCTCAGTACTCCGTTGGAGACCTTTGTGTGGTTATCCACTAAGAGCTTGAGGCTTAACACTCCATCTAGGAAATTGTCACCATTGTACATTGGACCTTTCCCAATTCGCAGAATTATTAATGTCAATGCCGTACGCTTGGAGCTACCGGACTCTCTCAAAATACACCCCACATTTCATGTGTCTATCCTGAAACCCTATCGCTCTGTACGAGAGTTCACCTCCTCTCGGATTTTACCTTCGATCGTCATCGACCCAAACACTGAATATGAAGTACATTCCATATTGAATTCTAGACGTTTTAGAGGAGTTCTGCAATACCTCATACGCAGGAAAGGGTATACTGAGGATGACAACAGCTGGGAGCTGGCTGTCAACATCTCTGCTCCCACACTTATCTTTCAATTCCACCAGAGAAACCCTGATCATCCTCATCCCTGAGCAGCGGGGCTGCTCCTTGGGGGGGGGGGGGGGTGTCCTGTCATGCTTTTACTATCTGTTTGCCTAAATATTCATTATTGACTATCATTTTGCTTGCTCTTCTACCAAGTACCTCTGGCCCTTTAAGGATATCTAATTTGTCGGGTATATAAGTTCACTTTCCACCTTCCTCGTTGCTTGGTATTGAAGCCTGGTATAGCATACTGCCTTTCCTATTGAATCGTATGCACGCTTTGTTACTCTGCCCCCTGAGCATCTCTGATCTGATTCTACGGATCCTCCCTCTACAACTCTCTCTCAGTTCAGCTGTTTACCTCTGACTGGAACCTTCAAGAAGTGATGTCACATGCCAACTTGCTTGCCGCTCACCAGCTGTTCAGCTCCTCCGAAGCCGCCCTGCTAGCTGTACAAGCTGTATCACTGCGTCCTGCCTTCCACCATCATCTGCTTACAGGTACTTCCCCATATCCACGCTACTAGCCTGTCTCTGTCTGAACTGTGTCACTCCTCAGTAATCAAACAATATGATCCTGTCTCAAATTGATCTGCTGTTATTGTACCTAAGTATGGTCCTATGTTACCCTCCATAACTGTCAGCAGTCAAGCTATCCATATTGCGGTTGTACTTAAGTGTTAACACAACGCTTGGTTCTTTAATCAGATTGTTCTGCTGCAAATATTTAGTATTATATGCACATGTGGCAGCTGTAGAACAATTAGCTTAAACTTACCATTACATCAATTTGCTCTCGGTTGCATTTGGGATTCCACATTGATATTCTTAGCAATTAATATTTCTTCCCATTTCAGCCTCTGCAACATAATAACTATTTCACCACATCTCAGCCACTGTGGTTCACATTCAGTCATTGCTTATCTCAACAGAGTTCCCCCTGACATCACACAGCTTACCCACACCCCCCCTGCACTGCCCAGCTAACTCCCCCTGATGCCTACACCTACGTCATACCTAACCTACACACCCCTGGAATGCCCAACTAAGTCCCTAATACCCCATACACTTATGTAATGTCTAACCTACACTCCCCTTAAATAAAACAGCTAACTCCCACATACTGAAAGATAGAAAACAGGTGCAACCCAAATCAGGTGCAAATCATTTAATAGGTAGTAAGCACACACTCAAATGGCAACTTACAAAAGATAAAACACAAAGATGCAATGATGCTACAAATGCGGTTGTGTTAAAAAGTATCGATTTGCTCTCAATGACGGCCATCAAAACCAAGTGTAGAAACAGGGATAGATGGCTCCTAGATGCATCAACTGATGCATTGCTATGTAGAATGCATATTGTTTAAATATTTGCATATAAACTAAAATGTAATTAATATTGCTTGTTGCGTTTATTATTTCTAATTAAAGACAGTATAATTAACATTCTATAGAACTGCATGCCTGTTATGTAAAAATACAATTTAATGCTACTGACTACTATAACATTAATTTAATATTAACATATATATCTATGTTATCACTAATATATACAAGCTAACATTAATACATTTTAATGTATATGCAATACTTAAAGCATTATGCAATATACATGTATAATAGTTTAAATATTGAAAATCAATGCAAGGCCCGACTACATTATATCTACAATGTTTGAAATAAAACATATGCTCATGTATAATGATTGGCTAGAGACAGGGGTGCCCAATGGCCTAGAACAGTAGTAGCAGCAGGTGGTAGTGTGTAGGTGAAGATGAGATACAGCACAATTGGAATAAGGGGTGATAGTAAGTTTATCAGCAAAATACTCACAAAGAAGGTGCACCGCCAGGTGCTATAGGAGCAGACTGGGAACTCACAGCCTCCCAGCTTACTGGTAGTCCAACATTCTCCAAGAGGGGGGAGTAGAGTCTCCAACTCTATGGAAAAATAAAAATTGTATCAAAAACAAAAGAGCAGAACTGCAGGGATGAAATTGTATAAAAATGGTTTATTAAAAATATAATCATTTTTTATACAATTATCATTGGGCTACCAGTCAGATGGGAGGCTGTGAGTTCAAAGTCTGCTCCTATAGCACCTGACGGTGCGCCTTCTTTGTAAATATTTTGCTAATGAACTTACTATCATCCCTTATTCCAACTGTGCTAGGCCATTGGGCATCCGTTGTGTTTTGTTCATTATATTCTAGTTAAAATGGAAGTGACAGAGCCTTCTTAGAAATTGACCAGTAACCAGTCAGCTGGGAGGCTGTAATATCCCAGTAGGAATATATAGCACCTGGAAGTGCAGCTTATTTGTGAGTATCTCATCTTCCCCTACACACTACCAACTGCTGCTACTACTGTGCTAGGCCATTGGGCATCCCTGTCTCTTGCCTTTCTTTTCCAGCTTCTACCAGAGGGACAGCCGTGACCTTACCCTGGGAGTTGCCTGATCACCTTTCACCATCTACCATTACATTTGATTTAAGAGACTTTTACAAATTTTGCTGCAGCCAACTATCGACATTAGCCTTGAACTTTGCCTGTTTTTGGTGTATTTTTGGTTTATTACCCCCCTTTGTTTTATTTATCTTTCCCACCTCTGAGCACACTCTGGCCTAGATTTGGAGTTTGGCGGTAGCAGTGAAAACCAGCGTTAGAGGCTCCTAACGCTGGTTTTAGGCGACCTCCGGTATTTGGAGTCACTCAAAAAAGTGTCTAACGCTCACTTTTCAGCCGCGACTTTTCCATACCGCAGATCCCCTTACGTCAATTGCGTATCCTATCTTTTCAATGGGATTTTTCTAACTCCGGTATTTAGAGTCGTGTCTGAAGTGAGCGTTAGAATTCTAACGACAAAACTCCAGCCGCAGAAAAAAGTCAGTAGTTAAGAGCTTTCTGGGCTAACGCCGGTTCATAAAGCTCTTAACTACTGTACTCTAAAGTACACTAACACCCATAAACTACCTATGTACCCCAAAACCGAGGCCCCCCCACATCGGCGCCACTCGATTTAATTTTTTTAACCCCTAATCTGCCGACCGCCACCTACGTTATCCTTATGTTCCCCTAATCTGCTGCCCCTAACACCGCCGACCCCTATATTATATTTATTAACAACGTCGCAGGCAGCTACCTATAATAATTAACCCCTAATCTGCCGACCGCAAAGCGCCGCTACTTAAGTTATCCTTATGTACCCCTAATCTGCTGCCCCTAACACCCCCGACCCCTATATTATATTTATTAACCCCTAATCTGCCCCCCTCAACGTCGCCTCCACCTGCCTACACTTATTAACCCCTTATCTGCCGAGCGGACCGCACTGCTACTATAATAAAGTTATTAACCCCTAATCCGCCTCACTAACCCTATAATAAATAGTATTAACCCCTAATCTGCCCTCCCTAACATCGCCGACACCTAACTTCAATTATTAACCCCTAATCTGCCAACCGGAGCTCACCGCTATTCTAATAAATGTATTAACCCCTAAAGCTAAGTCTAACCGTAACACTAACACCCCCCTAACTTAAATATAATTTAAATCTAACGAAATTAATTAACTCTTATTAAATAAATTATTCCTATTTAAAGCTAAATACTTACCTGTAAAATAAATCCTAATATAGCTACAATATAAATTATAATTATATTATAGCTATTTTAGGATTAATATTTATTTTACAGGTAACTTTGTATTTATTTTAACCAGGTACAATAGCTATTAAATAGTTAAGAACTATTTAATAGCTAAAATAGTTAAAATAATTACAAAATTACCTGTAAAATAAATCCTAACCTAAGTTACAATTAAACCTAACACTATACTATCATTAAATTAATTAAATAAAATACCTACAATTACCTACAATTAAACCTAACACTACACTATCAATACATTGATTAAATACAATACCTACAAATAACTACAATGAAATAAACTAACTAAAGTACAAAAAATAAAAAAGAACTAAGTTACAAAAAATAAAAAAATATTTACAAACATACGAAAAATATTACAACAATTTTAAACTAATTACACCTACTCTAAGCCCCCTAATAAAATAACATGGACCCCCAAAATAAAAAATGCCCTACCCTATTCTAAATTACTAAAGTTCAAAGCTCTTTTACCTTACCAGCCCCTGAAGATCATCCTACCTTGTCTTCACCTCACCGGGTATCACCGATCGGTCCTGGCTCCAAAATCTTCATCCAACCCAAGCGGGGGCTGGCGATCCATCATCCGGTGGCTGAAGAGGTCCAGAAGAGGCTCTAAAGTCTTCATCCTATCTAGGAAGAAGAGTAGATCCGGACCGGCAACCATCATCTTCCAAGCGGCATCTTCTATCTTCATCCGATGAGGACCGGCTCCATCCTGAAGACCTCCACCGCGGACCCATCTTCATCCGGCGACGTCCAATTGAAGAATGACGGTTCCTTTAAGGGACGTCATCCAAGATGGCGTCCCTCGAATTCCTATTGGCTGATAGGATTCTATCAGCCAATCGGAATTAAGGTAGGAATATTCTGATTGGCTGATGGAATCAGCCAATCAGAATCAAGTTCAATCCAATTGGCTGATCCAATCCGATCAGCCAATAGAATGCGAGCTCAATCTGATTGGCTGATTGGATCAGCCAATCGGATTGATCTTGATTCTGATTGGCTGATTCCATCAGCCAATCAGAATATTCCTACCTTAATTCCGATTGGCTGATAGAATCCTATCAGCCAATCGTAATTCGAGGGACGCCATCTTGGATGAAGTCCCTTAAAGGAACCGTCATTCTTCAGTTGGACGTTGCCGGATGAAGATGGGTCCACGTGGAGGTCTTCAGGATGGAGCCGGTCCTCATCGGATGAAGATAGAAGATGCCGCTTGGAAGATGATGGTTGCCGGTCCGGATCTACTCTTCTTCCCGGATAGGATGAAGACTTTGAAGCCTCTTCTGGACCTCTTCAGCCACCGGATGATGGATCGCCAGCCCCCGCTTGGGTTGGATGAAGATTTTGGAGCCAGAACCGAAAGGTGATACCCGGTGAGGTGAAGACAAGGTAGGATGATCTTCAGGGGCTTAGTGTTAGGTTTATTTAAGGGGGGTTTGGGTTAGATTAGGGGTATGTGGGTGGTGGGTTGTAATGTTGGGGGGTGGTATTGTATGGTTTTTTTTACAGGCAAAAGAGCTGAACTTCTTGGGGCATGCCCCGCAAAGGGCCCTGTTCAGGGCTGGTAAGGTAAAAGAGCTTTGAACTTTAGAAATTTAGAATAGGGTAGGGCATTTTTTATTTTGGGGGTCTTTGTTATTTTATTAGGGGGCTTAGAGTAGGTGTAATTAGTTTAAAATTTTTGTAATATTTTTCTTATGTTTGTAAATATTTTTTTATTTTTTGTAACTTAGTTCTTTTTTATTTTTTGTACTTTAGTTAGTTTATTTCATTGTAGTTATTTGTAGGTATTGTATTTAATTAATGTATTTATAGTGTAGTGTTAGGTTTAATTGTAGGTAATTGTAGGTATTTTATTTAATTAATTTAATGATAGTATAGTGTTAGGTTTAATTGTAACTTAGGTTAGGATTTATTTTACAGGTAATTTTGTAATTATTTTAACTATTTTAGCTATTAAATAGTTCTTAACTATTTAATAGCTATTGTACCTGTTTAAAATAAATACAAAGTTACCTGTAAAATAAATATTAATCCTAAAATAGCTATAATATAAATATAATTTATATTGTAGCTATATTAGGATTTATTTTACAGGTAAGTATTTAGCTTTAAATAGGAATAATTTATTTAATAAGAGTTAATTAATTTCGTTAGATTTAAATTATATTTAAGTTAGGGGGGTGTTAGTGTTAGGGTTAGACTTAGCTTTAGGGGTTAATACATTTATTAGAATAGCGGTGAGCAGATTAGGGGTTAATAATTGAAGTTAGGTGTCGGCGATGTTAGGGAGGGCAGATTAGGGGTTAATACTATTTATTATAGGGTTAGTGAGGCGGATTAGGGGTTAATAACTTTATTATGATAGCGGTGCGGTCAGCTCGGCAGATTAGGGGTTAATAAGTGTAGGCAGGTGAAGGCGACGTTGTGGGGGGCAGATTAGGGGTTAATAAATATAATATAGGGGTCGGCGGTGTTAGGGGCAGCAGATTAGGGGTACATAAGGATAATGTAAGTAGCGGCGGTTTACGGAGCGGCAGATTAGGGGTTAAAAATAATATGCAGGGGTCAGCGATAGCGGGGGCGGCAGATTAGGGGTTAATAAGTGTAAGGCTAGGGGTGTTTAGACTCGGGGTACATGTTAGGGAGTTAGGTGCAGACGTAGGAAGTGTTTCCCCATAGCAAACAATGGGGCTGCGTTAGGAGCTGAACGCGGCTTTTTTGCAGTTGTTAGGTTTTTTTTCAGCTCAAACAGCCCCATTGTTTCCTATGGGGGAATCATGCACGAGCACGTTTTTGAGGCTGGCCGCGTCCGTAAGCAACTCTGGTATCGAGAGTTGAAGCTGCGTTAAATATGCTCTACGCTCCTTTTTTGGAGCCTAACGCAGCCTTTATGTGGACTCTAAATACCAGAGTTATTTTTATGGTGCGGCCAGAAAAAAGCCAGCGTTAGCTACGCGGGTCCTTACCGACAAAACTCTAAATCTAGCCGTCTGTCTTTTGATTCTATGTATAATGATTATTAGGTGAAGTTAATGGATATATAAATTAAAATCTATATATTGTTGCTTGATGCATTTATTATTTTAAATATAAATATATTTTTAAAATAGATATTTATGTTATAAAAGACAGCTCCATTATAATTATAGTATTTCATAATTGCATGCTTGTTAAGTAATATACTTTTGTAATACTAATGCCTTTTGTAACATAAATATAATTTTTAAAATATAAAAACACTAAAAAAAAGAAAATACATATCATATACATATCAATAACATCGCCGCCACTTACATTACAGTTGTTAACCCCTAATCTGCCGTCCCCAATGTCGCTGCTACTATACTAAAGTTATTAACCCCTAAACCTAACCCTAACGTAACCCTAGTCTAACCCTAGCACCCCCTAACTTAAATATAATTAAAATAAATCAAAATAAACCTTACAATTATTAACTAAATAATTCCTATTTAAAACTAAATACAAACTTACCTGTAAAAAAACCCCTAAGCTAGCTACAAAATAACTAATAGTTATAATGTAGCTATCTTAGCTTTTATTTTTATTTCACAGGTAAGTTTGTATTTATTTTAACTAGGTAGACTAGTTATTAACTATTTACTAGCTACCTAGTTAAAATAAATAAAAAGTTACCTGTAAAATAAAACCTAACCTGCCTTACAGTAAAACCAATATTACAATAAAATGAAATAAATTAATTTAATAACATACAATTTACTAACTTACAAAAAAAATAAACACTAAATTACAAAAAATAAAAAACGAAATTATCAAAAATAAAAACGTATTACTCCTAATCTATTTTCCCTATCAAAATATAAAAAAGCCCCCCCCCCCAAAATAAAAAACCCTAGCCTACACTAAACTGCCAATGACCCTTAAAAGGGCCTTTTGTGGGGCATTGCCCCAAAGAAATCAACTTTTTTACAATGCAATAAAAATACAAACAACCCCCCAATAGTAAAACCCACCATCCACCCAACCAAAACCCCAAAATAAAAATCTAAATAAACATAAGCTAAACTTTGCCCTGAAAACGGCATTTGGATGGGCATTGCCCTTAAAAGGGCATTTAGCTCTTTTACAAATTGACCAAAACCCTTACCTAAAAAAAACCACCCAAAAAAAGTTAAAAAAACCTAACACTAACCCCCGATGATCTACTTACAGTTATCAAAGTCCGGACATCCATCTTCCTTCAGCCGGTGAAGTCCTCATCCAAGCGGCAAGAAGTTTTCATCCAGATGGCCTCTTCAATCTTCATCCAGCCGGCGAAGTCCTCATCCAAGCGAGAAGAAGTCTTCATCCAGACAGCATCTTCTATCTTCATCCATCCGGCGAGGAGCAGGTCCATCTTCAAGACATCCAGCGTGAAACATCCTCTTCTTACGTCGTTGGCGTAAACTGAAGGTTCCCTTTAAGTGATGTCATCCAATATGGCGTCCCTTACATTCCTATTGGCTGAAAGCCAATAGGAATTAAAGGGGAAAAATCCTATTGGCTCTTGCAATCAGCCAATAGGATTGAACTTTCATCCTATTGGCTGATCCAATCAGCCAATAGGATTGAGATCTCATTCTATGTAAGGGACGCCATATTGGATGATGTCACTTAAAAGGAACCTTCAGTTTTTGCCGATGACCGTACGAAGAGGATGCTCCGTGCCGGATGTCTTGAAGATGGACACGCTCCGCGCCAGATGGATGAATATTGAAGATGCCGTCTGGATGAAGACTTCTTCTCGCTTGGATGAGGACTTTGCCAGCTGGAGGAGGATGGATGTCCAGATTTCGATAACTGTAAGTGGATTGTCGGGGTTTAGTGTTGGGTTTTTTTAAAGGTTTTTTGGGTGGGTTTTTTTTTTAGGTTAGGCTTTTGGGCAATTCGTAAAAGGGCTAAATGCCCTTTTAAGGGCAATGCCCATCCAAATGCCCTTTTCAGGGCAATGTTTAGCTTATGTTTGTTTTTATTTGGGGGGTTTGGTTGGGTGGGTGGTGGGTTTTACTGTTGGGGGGTTGTTTGTATTTTTTATTTCAATGTAAAAGAGCTGATTTCTTTGGGGCAATGCCCCGCAAAAGGCCCTTTTAAGGGCTATTGGCAGCTTAGTGTAGGCTAGGTTTTTTTTTATTTTGGGTGGGCTTTTTTATTTGGATAGGGCTATTAGATTAGGAGTAATTCGTTTTTATTTTTGATAATTTCATTTTTTATTTTTTGTAATTTAGTGTTTATTATTTTTGTAAGTTAGTAAATTGTATTTTATTAATTTAATTTATTTAATTTTATTGTAATGTTAGGTTTTAGTGTAAGGCAGGTTAGGTTTTATTTTACAGGTAACTGTATTTATTTTAACTAGGTAGGTAGTAAACAGTTAATAACTATTTACTAACTAGTCTACCTAGTTAAAATAAATACAAACTTACCTGTGAAATAAAAATAAAACCTAAGATAGCTACAATATAACTATTAGTTATTTTGTAGTTAGCTTATTTTTTTTTTTTACAGGTAAGTATGTATTTAGTTTTAAATATGAATTATTTAGTTAATAATTGTAAGGTTTATTTAGATTTCTTTAATAATATTTAAGTTAAGGGGTGATAGGCTTATGGTTACGTTAGGGTTAGACTTAGGGTTAGGGTTACGTTAGGGTTAGGATTAGGGGTTAATATATTTATGTAGAGTTAGTGATGCAGGAGGTCAGAGGTTTAGGGGTTAATAGGTAGTTTATGGGTGTTTAGTGTAATTTTTAGTATATTTTTTGTGGAGGGCTTGCGATTATGTGGTTTATTAAAGCGGTGGTGTGGACGGACGGCAGATTGGGGGTTAATAATATTTAAATTGTGTTTGCGATGTGGGAGGATGGCGGTTTAGGGGTTAATAGGTTTATTATAGTGGCGACAATGTCGGGGTGCGGTGGAATAGGGGTTAATAAATTTTAATAGTGGCGGCGAGGTCTGGGGTGGCAGATTAGTCTACCTAGTTAAAATAAACACAAACTTACCTGTGAAATAAAAATGAAACCTAAGATAGCTACAATATAACTATTAGTTATTTTGTAGTTAGCTTATTTTTATTTTTTTTTACAGGTAAGTATGTATTTAGTTATAAATATGAATTATTTAGTTAATAATTGTAAGGTTTATTTAGATTTCTTTAATAATATTTAAGTTAAGGGGTGATAGGCTTATGGTTACGTTAGGGTTAGACTTAGGGTTAGGGTTACGTTAGGGTTAGGATTAGGGGTTAATATATTTATGTAGAGTTAGTGATGCGGGAGGTCAGAGGTTTAGGGGTTAATAGGTAGTTTATGGGTGTTTAGTGTAATTATTAGTATATTTTTTGTGGAGGGCTTGCGATTTAGTGGTTTATTAAAGCGGTGGTGTGGACGGACTGCAGATTGGGGGAGGCTTGCTGTATTGATTCTCTGTTAAAGTAAGATTGTCTGTTTAAGTATTAAAGTTAGCTAACAAAGCTAATTCATAAATATTTTGCTTTGCAAGGGTTGCATTTTATAAAACAAAATAACTGTTGGTTTGTATCTAAACTTTTTTTTTTTTTTCTTGTTTCCTGTGTGGGTAATTAGGGGTGGGGTTTTTTTCAGCTGTTTGGGCCTAGCTAGATTATAAATTTAGCACATTTACTCTGGGAGCTTGCTCTTTCAGGCTTGCTGTATTGATTCTCTGTTAAAGTAAGATTGTCTGTTTAAGTATTAAAGTTAGCTAACAAAGCTAATTCATAAATATTTTGCTTTGCAAGGGTTGCATTTTATAATCAAAATAACTGTTGGTTTGTATCTAAACTTTTTTTTTTTTCTTGTTTCCTGTGTGGGTAATTAGGGGTGGGGTTTTTTTTCAGCTGTTTGGGCCTAGCTAGATTATAAATTTAGCACATTTACTCTGGGAGCTTGCTCTTTCAGGCTTGCTGTATTGATTCTCTGTTAAAGTAAGATTGTCTGTTTAAGTATTAAAGTTAGCTAACAAAGCTAATTCATAAATATTTTGCTTTGCAAGGGTTGCATTTTATAAAACAAAATAACTGTTGGTTTGTATCTAAACTTTTTTTTTTTTTTCTTGTTTCCTGTGTGGGTAATTAGGGGTGGGGGTTTTTTTCAGCTGTTTGGGCCTAGCTAGATTATAAATTTAGCACATTTACTCTGGGAGCTTGCTCTTTCAGGCTTGCTGTATTGATTCTCTGTTAAAGTAAGATTGTCTGTTTAAGTATTAAAGTTAGCTAACAAAGCTAATTCATAAATATTTTGCTTTGCAAGGGTTGCATTTTATAAAACAAAATAACTGTTGGTTTGTATCTGAACTTTTTTTTTTTTTTTTTTTCTTGTTTCCTGTGTGGGTAATTAGGGGTGGGTTTTTTTTCAGCTGTTTGGGCCTAGCTAGATTATAAATTTAGCACATTTACTCTGGGAGCTTGCTCTTTCAGGCTTGCTGTATTGATTCTCTGTTAAAGTAAGATTGTCTGTTTAAGTATTATAGTTAGCTAACCAAGGTAGTTAGACAAACATGGTTTTGGGGTAACCAAGAGGAAATATATTTTATACTTTTAAGTTAAACCTTTTATTAAGAATGTGTGAGAATCTCATTCAGTGTACAGCTTGCCACATGTTTGCATCACTGGAGCAGCCGCTTCTGGGATTATATGTTTGTGGCAAGTGTGAGCATATTGTCTCTTTAGAAACTTGTATTGGGGATCTGGAGGAACGAATTGCAACACTACATGAAATTAAGACACTTGAAAGGGAAATGGATAGGACTGAGCTGGTTTAATGGTTCCAGCAGTGGGGATGGGGAGGATTCAGATGAGGAGACTCCAGGATGTAGCTGGGTCACAGTCAGAGGGCAAAGTAAAGGTAAGCGGAAGAGACAGGCCAGTTCTGAGCTGGTACACCCCAATAGATTTGCCAGATTAAGTGAAGATGTTGGGGATATCAGTTCAGGGGTGGCAGTGTCAGAGAGGGCTGTGTTACCTAGTATAGTGAACAGTCCTTTAGCTGTGGAAGAGGAGCATACTATGGTGAGCAGTCCTTCAGTCATGGAAGAGGGGCATACAAGTCAGGGCCAGAGGCAGATGTTGGTGGTAGGAGACTCTATTATTAGGAAGGTTGATAGGGTAATTTGTCATCCAGACCCTTTACATAAAACAGTTTGCTGTCTTCCAGGGGCTCGTGTTAGGCATATTGTGGAGCGTATTGATAGATTGTTAGAGGGATATGGGTCTGATCCTGCAGTCATGGTGCATATTGGTACTAATGAAGGAATCGGTGGTAGATGGAGAGTCCTAAAAAATGACTTCAGGGAGTTAGGTAGCAAGCTTAAAGCAAGGACCTCCAAAGTAATATTTTCTGAGATATTACCAGTGCCGTGTGCTAATTCAGTAAGGCAGAAGGAGTTAAGGTCTGTTAATTCATGGCTAAAGACATGGTGTAAAAATGAGGGGTTTGACTTTTTAGAACACTGGGCTGATTTTTCACTAGGGTACAATTTGTACAGTAAGGATGGATTACACCTGAATGACATGGGTGCAGGTGTGTTGGGGGAAAGGATGGTAGCACGTTTAGAGAACCTTTTAAACTAGGCAAAGGGGGGGAAGGGTCAGTTAGAACAAAATAGAACAGAGAGATCAGTCTGTGAATATGACAATCCCTTAATATCTCAAGGAAGGTATGACTTAAGAAATGTCACATTAGAAAATATAGAGGAAAGCACACCGAGTAGCAGCAGAAAGCACATGAAAATTAAATGTGTGACAACAAATGCAAGAAGCATGACAGGTAAAATGGGGGAGCTGACGCTCTTAGTTGCAGAAGAGGACTATGATGTTATCAGTATAACTGAAACTTGGTGGGATGATTCACATGACTGGGCAGTTAACTTAGAGGGGTATACATTATTTAGGAGGGACAGGAATAATAAAAGGGGTGGAGGAATCTGCATGTATATTAAACCTAACCTTAAACCTACAATAAGGGAAGATATTTATGATACAAGTGACAATGTAGAGACCCTGTGGGTTGAAATAAAGAGTGGGGGAAAAAATCCTAAAAAATATTACTAGGAACATGCTACAAGCCTCCCAACATTAGTGACCCGGAGGAAACTCAACTACTTATCCAAATAGGTAAGGCTGCTAATAACAGTGCTGTAATTATGGGAGATTTTAACTACCCTGATATAAACTGGGCCAATGAAACTAGTAATTCAGCTAAGGGGGATAGATTTTTAAATGTTCTCAGGGATAACTTCTTGTCACAATTAATAAAGGAGCCAACTAGGAGTAAAGCTATATTGGATTTAGTGCTATCAAACAATACAGATATAATATCAAACATAGAAGTTAAAGAACATTTGGGTAACAGTGATCATAACATGGTCACATTTGAAATCTATTTTCAAATGCAGTGTTTTAAAGGCTTAACTAAGACCTAGATTTGGAGTTTGGCGATAGCCGTGAAAACCAGCGTTAGAGGCTCCTAACGCTGGTTTTAGGCTACCGCCGGTATTTGGAGTCACTCAAAATAGGGTCTAACGCTCACTTTTCATCCGCGACTTTTCCATACCGCAGATCCCCTTACGTCAATTGCGTATCCTATCTTTTCAATGGGATCTTTCTAACTCCGGTATTTAAAGTCGTTTCTGAAGTGAGCGTTAGACATCTAACGACAAAACTCCAGCCGCAGGAAAAAAGTCAGTAGTTAAGAGCTTTCTGGGCAAACGCCGGTTCATAAAGCTCTTAACTACTGTACTCTAAAGTACACTAACACCCATAAACTACCTATGTACCCCTAAACCGAGGTCCCCCCACATCGCCGACACTCAAATAATTTTTTTAACCCCTAATCTGCCGACCACCACCTACGTTATACTTATGTACCCCTTATCTGCTGCCCCTAACACCGCCAACCCCTATATTATATTTATTAACCCCTAATCTGCCCCCCACAACGTCGCCGCCAGCTACCTACAATAATTAACCCCTAATCTGCCGACCGCAAAGCGCTGCCACCTACATTATAGCTATGTACCCCTAATCTGCTGCCCCTAACACCGCCGACCCCTATATTATATTTATTAACCCCTAATCTGCCCCCCTCAACGTCGCCTCCACCTGCCTACACTTATTAACCCCTAATCTGCCGAGCGGACTGCACCGCTACAATAATAAAGTTATTAACCCCTAATCTGCCTCACTAACCCTATAATAAATAGTATTAACCCCTAATCTGCCCTTCCTAACATCGCCGACACCTAACTTCAATTATTAACCCCTAATCTGCCGACCGGAGCTCACCGCTATTCTAATAAATGTATTAACCCCTAAAGCTAAGTCTAACCCTAACAGTAACACCCCCCTAAATTAAATATAATTTAAATCTAACGAAATTAATTAACTCTTATTAAATAAATTATTCCTATTTAAAGCTAAATACTTACCTGTAAAATAAACCCTAATATAACTACAATATAAATTATAATTATATTGTAGCTATTTTATGATTAATATTTATTTTACAGGCAACTTTGTAATTATTTTAACCAGGTACAATAGCTATTAAATAGTTAATAACTATTTAATAGCTACCTAGTTAAAATAATAACAAAATTACCTGTAAAATAAATCCTAACCTAAGTTACAATTAAACCTAACACTACACTATCATTAAATTAATTAAATAAAATACCTACAATTACCTACAATTAACCTAACACTACACTATCAATAAATTAATTAAATACAATTCCTACAAATAAATACAATTAAATAAACTAGCTAAAGTACAAAAAATAAAAAAGAACTAAGTTACAAAAAATAAAAAAATATTTACAAACATAAGAAAATATTACAACAATTTTAAACTAATTACACCTACTCTAAGCCCCCTAATAAAATAACAAAGACCCACAAAATAACAAAATGCCCTACCCTATTCTAAATTACTACATTTCAAAGCTCTTTTACCTTACCAGCCCTGAACAGGGCCCTTTGCGGGGCATGCCCCAAGAAATTCAGCTCTTTTGCCTGTAAAAAAAACATACAATACCCCCCCCAACATTACAACCCACCACCCACATACCCCTAATCTAACCCAAACCCCCCTTAAATAAACCTAACACTAAGCCCCTGAAGATCTTCCTACCTTGTCTTCACCATACCAGGTTCACCGATCCGTCCTGAAGAGCTCCTCCGATGTCCTAATCCAAGCCCAAGCGGGGGGCTGAAGAGGTCCATGATCCGGCTGAAGTCTTCATCCAAGCGGGAGCTGAAGAGGTCCATGATCTGGCTGAAGTCTTTCTCCAAGCGGGAGCTGAAGAGGTCCATGATCCGGATGAAGTCTTCTATCAACGGCATCTTCAATCTTCTTTCTTCCGGATCCATCTTGCAGACCTCCGACGCGGAACATCCTCTTCTCCTGACGCCTATTAGCCGAATTACGGTTCCTTTAAGGGACGTCATCCAAGATGGCGTCCCTCGAATTCCGATTGGCTGATAGGATTCTATCAGCCAATCGGAATTACGGTAGGAATATTCTGATTGGCTGATGGAATCAGCCAATCAGAATCAAGATCAATCCGATTGGCTGATCCAATCAGCCAATCAGATTGAGCTCGCATTCTATTGGCTGATCGGAACAGCCAATAGAATGCAAGCTCAATCTGATTGGCTGATCGAATCAGCCAATCGGATTGAACTTGATTCTGATTGGCTGATTCCATCAGCCAATCAGAATATTCCTACCTTAATTCCGATTGGCTGATAGAATCCTATCAGCCAATCGGAATTCGAGGGACACCATCTTGGATGACGTCCCTTAAAGGAACCGTCATTCGGCTAGTAGGCATCGGGAGAAGAGGATGTTCCGCGTCGGAGGTCTGCAAGATGGATCCGGAAGAAAGAAGATTGAAGATGCCGTTGATAGAAGACTTCATCCGGATCATGGACCTCTTCAGCTCCCGCTTGGATGAAGACTTCAGCCGGATCATGGACCTCTTCAGCTCCCACTTGGATGAAGACTTCAGCCGGATCATGGACCTCTTCAGCCCCCCGCTTGGGCTTGGATTAGGACATCGGAGGAGCTCTTCAGGACGGATCGGTGAACCTGGTAGGGTGAAGACAAGGTAGGAAGATCTTCAGGGGCTTAGTGTTAGGTTTATTTAAGGGGGGTTTGGGTTAGATTAGGGGTATGCAGGTGGTGGGTTGTAATGTTGGGGGGGGGTATTGTATGTTTTTTTTTACAGGCAAAAGAGCTGAATTTCTTGGGGCATGCCCCGCAAAGGGCCCTGTTCAGGGCTGGTAAGGTAAAAGAGCTTTGAAATGTAGTAATTTAGAATAGGGTAGGGCATTTTGTTATTTTGGGGGTCTTTGTTATTTTATTAGGGGGCTTAGAGTAGGTGTAATTAGTTTAAAATTGTTGTAATATTTTTCTTATGTTTGTAAATATTTTTTTATTTTTTGTAACATTGTTCTTTTTTATTTTTTGTTCTTTAGCTAGTTTATTTAATTGTATTTATTTGTAGGAATTGTATTTAATTAATTTATTGATAGTGTAGTGTTAGGTTAATTGTAGGTAATTGTAGGTATTTTATTTAATTAATTTAATGATAGTGTAGTGTTAGGTTTAATTGTAACTTAGGTTAGGATTTATTTTACAGGTAAATTTGTAATTATTTTAACTATTTTAGCTATTAAATAGTTCTTAACTATTTAATAGCTATTGTACCTGGTTAAAATAAATACAAATTTACCTGTAAAATAAATATAAATCCTAAAATAGCTATAATATAATTATAATTTATATTGTAGCTATATTAGGATTTATTTTACAGGTAAGTATTTAGCTTTAAATAGGAATAATTTATTTAATAAGAGTTAATTAATTTTGTTAGATGTAAATTATTTTTAACTTAGGGGGGTGTTAGTGTTAGGGTTAGACTTAGCTTTAGGGGTTAATACATTTATTAGAATAGCGGTGAGCTCCGGTCGGCAGATTAGGGGTTAATAATTGAAGTTAGGTGTCGGCGATGTTAGGGAGGGCAGATTAGGGGTTAATACTATTTATTGTAGGGTTAGTGAGGCAGATTAGGGGTTAATAACTTTATTATAGTAGCGCTCAGGTCCGGTCAGCAGATTAGGGGTTAATAAGTGTAGTTAGGTGGAGGCGACGTTGTGGGCGGCAGATTAGGGTTTAATAAATATAATATAGGGGTCGGCGATGTTAGGGCAGCAGATTAGGGGTATATTGGGATAATGTAAGTAGCGGCGGTTTACGGAGCGGCAGATTAGGGGTTAATAATAATATGCAGGGGTCAGCGATAGCGGGGGCGGCAGATTAGGGGTTAATAAGTGTAAGGTTAGGGGTGTTTAGACTCGGGGTACATGTTAGAGTGTTAGGTGCAGACGTAGGAAGTGTTTCCCCATAGCAAACAATGGGGCTGCGTTAGGAGCTGAACGCGGCTTTTTTGCAGGTGTTAGGTTTTTTTTCAGCTCAAACAGCCCCATTGTTTCCTATGGGGGAATCGTGCACGAGCACATTTTTGAGGCTGGCCGCGTCCGTAAGCAACTCTGGTATCGAGAGTTGCAGTGGCGTTAAATATGCTCTACGCTCCTTTTTTGGAGCCTAACGCAGCCTTTATGTGGACTCTCAATACCAGAGCTATTTTTGTGGTGCGGCCAGAAAAAAGCCGGCGTTAGTTTTTCGGGTCGTTACCGACAAAACTCCAAACCTAGCCGTAAGACTTTTAATTTCAAGAAAGCAAAATTCAACGACTTAAGGAAATCATTAAATAATATAAATTGGGAAAATGTATTTTCTAATAAAAATACAGAGAATAAATGGATAATGTTTAAAAATGTGTTAAATAAATATACATATCAACACATACCATATGGTTATAAAAGTAAAAATAAAAAAACAAAGCCGTTATGGCTAAATAAAAATGTGTTAAGAGAAATTGGGAAAAAACGTAGGACATTTAAATTATTAAAAGAAAATAGTACAGACTCAGCATCCAATATTTATAAGGAATGTAACAAAGCATGCAAAAAAGCAATCAAATTAGCCAAAATTGCAAATGAAAAATTAATTGCTAAGGATTCTAAGTCTAACCCTAACAGGTTCTTTAAGTACATAAATAGCAAAAAATCTAAGAAGGATAATATAGGTACATTAAAATGCGTGGAGGGTAGCATGATAAATAATGACAGGGAGAAGGCTGAGGTACTAAACCAGTTTTTTTCTTCAGTATACACAAGAGAGGAACCATTGAATGATACTTTGGAACAGAATAGAACATGCCAATCCATACCACTAACTGGGTTTTGTTTAGAGGATATCAGGAAAAAACTGGAAAATATTAAGGTAAATAAAACTCCAGGCCCAGATGGAATACACCCAAGGGTGTTAAGGGAACTTAGCACTGTTATAGACACTGTTAATTTTTCAAGACTCATTATACTCAGGCATGGTACCCCAGGATTGGCGTAAAGCTGATGTGGTGCCACTCTTCAAAAAGGGAAGCAGGGATGATCCAGGAAGCTATAGACCAGTTAGTCTGACATCAATAGTGGGGAAGATATTTGAAGGGATTATAAGGGATTATATTGATGAGCATATTCGTGTAAACAAGATTATGAGTTCTAATCAGCATGGCTTTAGGAGAAATAGATCATGTCAAACTAATCTAATTAGATTCTACGAGGAAGTAAGTAAAAATATAGATAAAGGGGAATCAGTGGATGTGATATACTTAGATTTTGCAAAGGCATTTGATACAGTGCCACATGAGAGATTAATGCACAAAATTAAGGGACTGGGAATAGCTGAAAATGTTAGCTCATGGATAAATAACTGGATAAAAGATAGGGAGCAACGAGTAGTAGTAAATGGATCATACTCAGATTGGACAAAGGTAATCAGTGGCGTCCCCCAGGGATCAGTACTGGGCCCTGTTCTTTTTAATATTTTTATAAATGACTTGGAGCAAGGATTAAATAGCGACATCTCTATTTTTGCAGATGATACTAAGTTAAGTAAGGTCATAAGGTCAGAGCAGGACGAACTCTCTTTACAAAGGGATTTGCTAAAATTAGAACTATGGGCAAGTGAATGGAAAATGAGATTTAATACGGAAAAATGCAAGGTTCTACATTTTGGAAGTAAAAATAAGCAGGCTACGTATTTTTTAAATGGGACAAGACTTAGCCAAACACAGGAGGAAAGGGATTTGGGAGTAGTAATAGATAACAAGCTAAAGATGGTTGCACAATGCAGGGCAGCGGCTTCAAAGGCTAATAAGATACTAGCATGTATTAAAAGAGGCATTGATTCAAGGGAGGAAAGCATAATTCTGTCATTATATAAAGCCCTGGCAAGACCTCAACTTGAGTTTGGAGTGCAGTTCTGGGGACCAATTGCTAAAAAAGATATTGCAGAACTAGAAAAAGTTCAGAGAAGGGCCACAAAGCTAATAAGGGGATTGGAGAAATTAACCTATGAGGAGAGGCTAGCCAAACTGGGTCTGTTTTCTTTAGAAAAAAGGCGCTTGAGAGGTGACATGATTACTTTATATAAATATATTCAAGGCCCATATACAGAGATGGCAGAAGCTCTGTTTATTCCAAGAAAATTGTTTCTGACAAGAGGTCATAATTTAAGGTTGGAGGAAAGGAGATTTAATCTCCTGCAACGGAAACCTTTTTTCACTGTGAGAGCAATAAAATTGTGGAACTCATTACCAAAGGAGGTAGTGAATGCCAATACCATAGATATATTTAAAAATAGTCTGGATAAGTTTCTGTATACAAACAAAATTCATGGATATGATTGCTAGTATTAAATGGATCACATTTTAATGGGGTTATTTAAGCTTAACTGAAGCTTTTTGTAAGTATTTTAGATTTGTATAGGTTAAACTCGATGGACTTCAGTCTTTTTTCAACCTTATCTACTATGTTACTATGTTACTATGTGTTTGCGATGTGGGAGGATGGCGGTTTAGGGGTTAATAGGTTTATTATAGTGGCGACAATGTTGGGGTGCGGTGGAATAGGGATTAATAAATTTTAATAGTGGCGGCGAGGTCTGGGGTGGCAGATTAGGGGTTAATACATTAATTTTAGTGTTTGTGATGCGGGAGGGCCTTGGTTTAGGGGTTAATAGGTAGTTTATGGGTGTTTAGTGTTCTTTTTAACACTTTAGTTATGAGTTTTATGCTACAGCTTTGTTACGTAAAACTCATAACTACTGACTTTAGATGGCGGTACGGATCTTGTCAGTATAGGGTGTACCGCTCACTTTTTGGCCTCCCAGGCAAACTCGTAATACTGGCGCTATGAGAGTCCTATTGAAAAATTACTTTTTAAAAAGTGCAGTACTGACGTTGCGTGACAGCCAGAAAGGTGTGCAGTACACCTATACCTACAAGACTTGTAATAGCAGTGTTAGGCAAAACGCTGCTTTTTCACTCATAATGCAAAACTGTTGTTGTAAGTTACATAAAATAATAAACAGTATCCAAAATAACACCATTGTACCTAACACTAATCAACAGTACCCATAAAATAAACCCGCGAAAACAAAAACCTAAACCCTAACACTAAAATAAATTACAAAAGCCCTTTAAGGACTTTTTTAGGGCATTGCCCTAAAGTGATTTTAGAAGAACAAACTGGGACAAAAGGGCCAAATGTTGGATGAAGAGGAGCCGGATTTCCCAACAGTGGGTATAACTTTTGTAGTTAGTTAGGGCTTTTTCGGGTGTTTTTTTATTTTTAAGAATTTTTTAAGTAGATTTTGTTATTTTGGGGGTACTGTAGAGGGGGGATTTGTATTTTTTTTTTATGTAAAAGAGCTGCAATCAATTTAGAGCACTGGTTTTCAAACCTGTCATCAGGCCTCCACAACAGTCTATGTGTTCTGGATAACCTTGGATGAGAGCAGGTAAAATAACTGTTTACTAATCAGCTGATTGTTTCACCTGTGCTCTATTTATGATATACACAAAATGTGGCCTATTAAGGAGGGTTGAGGACAGGTTTGAAAACCAGTGCTTTAGAGACCAAATTGTAAACTTAATTCTAACTAAAACAACTAACAAAATTTAAGTAACCTTTGTTTGAATTGATTTAATGAAGGCGACCAGTCGGAGATCCAGAGGGCCAAAATACACTGATGGGCTATTATAGTGCAAAAAGTAAGTATAGGGTGCATGATACTGTTCTGCCCATCCAACACAAATAGGTATATTGTCTTTAAGTCAGGACTACCTCAATTTGTAATGTAATCTTGATCCAGTACTGCAACTGGCACCAAAAGGGACAATCTAATATAGGGACAATAAAAAAAAATAGTGGCTGAGTGTGGGTTTGGGCAGACAGCACTTAATGCATTTGTTTGGATATGTAGGATTCCAATGTGCAAGATGTGCCAGAGGGATGTAGTCACCATTAAGTATTCTAGTCTGCATTTCTCTATGGAAGATTGCCAGGCTAGCCACCTTGGTGCTAATTAGGCTGCTTTTAATGTCGTCAGGAGTAACATCATCTATACCCTCACCCCACATTCTAGTCACAATGTCATCTATAGTGTTGTCAGAGGTATGCCTGGTCATTCTTTGGTAAATTGAGGATAGAGAGAACTGACCTAGTTTAAAGGCTGTGTGTATAATAGCGAAGGGGGAAAGTTCCCAGAAGCCAGGGTTTTGAGAGATTAGAGTGTTTATGTAATGTCTTCTCTGTAGGTATGCATAAAAGTGAGTGTTGGGCAGGCCAAACCTACTCTTTAGGTCTTGAAATGCCCTGACCGTATGTAACAGTGGGTCCAAGAGCACTCCTACGGAGTCGATGCCCGCTGCGTTCCACATTTGAAACAGCGCTGTCTCATTCCCAGCAGGAAAATCTTTATTCCCCGTTAGCGGAATGAATTTGGGGGAGGGGGATTTCCTACCGAGATATTTAAAGGTCAACCACCATGCCTTCAACACATCTCTATACATTAAATTATGTTTAAAATACTTTTTTATTGAGAACAAGAAAATTGACATACACAGCATAATTTGATACATCAGATAAGAAACAATGGTATACATTTTCCATAATTACACCAGGGTGTATTCACTTTTTCCAGAATATAAGTAGTATGAACTCCATTACCCCTTATCTCTTAATAACAATCCTGATCCTTGTTTTAAGTTTTTGGTGGCAGTTGGTGGTTCAATGTCGCTATCCTTCTTGAGTTAGCTGCCACCCATCACTAATATACTTAGTCCTCTTTGATTTTTTATAAACTAACCAAACATACATAAACATAACCATTAATCTTTCAACAAGTTGTCAACCCAACAATAGGACTCATGGGCAAGATCTGTAGTACCCAAATTAGGCACCCGTGGTGAGAAGAAAGGGGAAACCCCCTCAAACAACCCCCCTCCCGCCCTCTTGTGTTATCCAATGTTTGATACAAGAATCCCCATTTCCCCTTCAGAGAGGCTGTTAGCATGGACTCAGTATGAGCAAACGGAGCTAGAATTTGTCTCTGCAATTCAAGGCTCATCGTAGCAATATATGCCTGCCATTTACTCATAAAGTGTTTGTCTTTTAGCAGTGTCCATCTTAGTATCTAATTGTTCTATAAGCATTTGTCTGTGTAGGCTATGTTTGAATGTTATAAAGGAAGGAACAGTTTTCACCGTCCAAACCTTCAAGATTACCTTTCTTGCAATTAGAATTATCGTAGTAAGCAGGGGGCCATGCCTGGGACTCTGTTCTTTCCAGTCCAGAAAACAAATTTGTTCAATTCCAATTTTAACCCTAATTGCTATGATGTTGGTGATCCAGTAGGCTTCTTTTCCCCAAAACTGTCCAACCCGTGGGCATGTTTGGAAATAGTGAAGGAAGTCAGGGTCACTCAGTCTGCACTTATTACATTAATTAAATACGTTAGGATTCCATTTAGATAACCTTCGAAGAATAATGTAATCCCTGTGTAACATTCTGACCTGAGATTCCCTAAAGGTCATGGACAGAGTCGCTCTCTTTACAGTTTCTATACTCTGTTGTATCGTTTCTGTCAAGTCTTCCCTTTCCAGGTCTCTATTCCATATGTTCTCTAGTATAATTAAATTTTTAGATTTGTTTTTACTTAGTAGGGTTCTGTAAAGCCCTGAAATTGTAAAATTGCCCAATTTGAATGAAGCTACTGATAGATTGAGAACATGTGGCTCCCAGAAGTGCAAATCTGTTTTGATTAATTGGTCTATATAATGCCTCATTTGTAAGTAAGAATAAAAATGAATTTGTGGTAGTCTGAACTGATTTTGCAAGTCAGTAAAAGTTTTTACACCCTGCGTAGTTGGATCCAGAGCGTCCCCCACCAAGCACAAACCCATGCCCTCCCAAGTAACAAAGGGAGAAGTGTCAATGCCCGGAGGATAACTAGTGTTGTTCCGTAATGGTATCATCCTTGAAGACACGCATCAACGCCCAAGTTGACGCAAGGTTAACCGCCAAGCCCTCAGTATATCTCTGCAAAGAAAGTTGTCCCTAACATCTAAAGGGATGTCATTAAAGGTGTCAAAAGGTAAGAAGGCAAGACTACACGTCTCCAGGGCATAATTTTCCAATTCTGGTGTATAAAAGTGCTTGATTTTTATTTGCCAATCTAGCATGAGGCAATTCAATGTCGCCCAATTATACAACTTTAGATTGGGTAAGACCAATCCACCCTGAGAAGGCTGAGCGTACAACTTGGTGAGAGCTATTCTTGGCTTGCCTCCTTTCCACAAAAAGCTCGTAAGGGCTCAGGTATATAAGGCCATATCCTTTTTCATAATCAGAAAAGGCATCATTAGGAGAGGATATAAAATCCTCGGCAGAATCACCATCTTAATCAGGTTAACACGTCTTGTAAGGGATACAGGTAGTTTCCTCCAGCCCTCCAGGGTTAGCTTAATATCTCGGCAAACCTGTGTGATGTTAGCATGATACATGGTATGGGTATTGGTGGACAGGCGTATCCATAAATAAGTCAGGGTGGGATTAGTTTCCTTAAATGGGTACTTAAAAGATTGGATACAGTGCCTACGGAGCCACAAGATCTCTGATTTGGTTTCAATTATCTTATTGCCCGAAAAGGACCCAAAGGCCTCTATCGTTGCCAGTATTTTGGGAATATATTTTGCCGGGTGTTCTACAAAAAGGCATAAAGAGCTAGATGCAGCCTCGCATCTCCCAGTGCAATGCCTGGATAGACACTATGTAGCTTAACAGCCAGAGGCTCTAAGGCTAGATTAAAAAGAAGAGGGGAAAGGGGACACCCCTGACGAGTACCTCTCTGCAAAGTTATACGTGGAGAAAATAAACCACTGGCCATGATATACATCCATGGAGCTGCATATATATTACCGATATAGTGTAGGAAGGAGTCTGAGAAACCAAAGCACTCCAGAGTAGCAAAGAGGTGACTCCATTCCACCCTGTCAAAGGCCTTCTCTGCGTCCAAGGACAACAGGAAGGCCTCCGACTTGCCCTGTGCTCCCAAGGCCTCCGACCCAACCAAGAAGTGTGCTATAGCATGCAACTCCCATCTTACATTAGTCACTGAAGTTCTGCGACACATGAACCCAGTTTGATCGGGGTGGATAATATCCGTCAGTATCACTTTTAACCTATTGGTCAAGATTTTCATTAATACCTTGTAATCCAAGTTGAGGAGGGAAATGGGGCGATATGACTCAGGCAACTCAGGGTCCATCCCAGGCTTCAGAATCAGAGACACATGTGCCATTGTAAATGTTTTAGGGGGGGAAACCAAATCTTTGTAATATAAGTTAAATAATTTAGTTAGAGTGGGAGTGATCTGGGGTTTTAATAGTTTGTAAAACTCAATGGGAAGGCCGTCTGGGCCTGCCGCTTTTCCATTTGACATGGAAGAGATTGTTCTCAATATCTCCTCTGAGGAGATAGAGGAGTTTAAAGCAGCTAGTTGTTCCGGGCTAATCTGTGGAAGGTCAAGATCTTTCCAGAAGAATGTAATAACCTCCTGAACCCTCTGGCTGGCATATAAGGAGTAATACTCCGCCAAGGCCCCCACTATAGACTCAGGAGTCTTGTGAGTTTTGTTGCGATATTTAAGGGCCACAATCGGTCTGCGAGTTGCCCGGTGAATTATCAGCGAGGCTAACAATCTACCAGATCTGTCTCCCTCCCTGTAATACCTGGCACTAGATCTGAGAATCTGTGTAACCGCTTGATGATGCAGGAAGACATCCAGCTCTCCTTTACTAGTAAGATATCTATCTTTCGCGAGAGGGCAAGGGTCACTGCAATATGATTGGTAAGACTCTGTCAGGGTCTCCTGTAGCCTCTGTAACTTGGCCTGCATTTCCTATGCAGCGTAGCCACATAGGAAATGATATCTAATGTCAGAACTGCCTTGGCCACATTCCAGAACAATTCTGGATTGCCCAGATGGATTTAATTATCCATGTAGTAATCATTCCATGCATGAGTTAAATGTTTAGAGAAGGCTTCTGAGGTATAAAGATATCCAGGTGTGATAACTAGGTTCAAATAGATTTGTATATTTATTACAAAGTTTTATATTTTTATAAATTAAGTAAATGTTTGTATTCTTAATCTCCACAATACCACGGCTTAGATATTATGGTCATGTAAGAATACATTTTTACTAAATGATTTGTAGATAATATCACAATCTAAATATCTCTTTAGTTGTGAGATACTCAATATGAGATGAGGTAAAAAACAGATGAATATAGAAATGATAATGAGAATGGAAAGCAATGTAAATGATTGGAATCTGACACAGATAATATTAATTGGTGGTTCAGTGAAATAAAATGACTTATTGAACTTTGAATGTTACACTCTGATAATATGCTTTAGAGTGAATAATAAAGATCTTATTCTTAGTTATTGGTTTGCTTGAATCTTATAATCAAATAATGAAACACAGGAAATGCAAATGTATGAAGGTGATTGGAGACACAAGATGATATAAGCAAAGAAAATTCAGTAATGCATTACTATTAGTTATTGATCCAGCATGCTAAAAATAATCGTTGGTGCACATACCTTTCAAAGGTTAGTTTTGATAGAGATCGCAAGTCTTACTTGTTACACAGAGATCCAAACAACTTTACAAGGAGACAGGAGAGCAGCGTTCAGTGATCAGCGAGGTTACCGACTCTGGCGTGCTGCGCAGTAGAATCACTGTGAGCGGAGATGACGTCAGCTGATGGAGGAGCGTCTGTTCACAGTCTGTCTTGGCAAAGAGCTGCAGTAACTGTTAGCTTGTCGGAAGCAAAAGGTTAAGCTTCCACAAAAGTATAAATTAAACAAATTATGTTATTCTGAATTATGCCCACAAGATATAGGCAAATGTTAGATGAATCCTAATCTTAGGTTTTAGAATTCAGGTTAGTTTAAGCTCAATATAAAATGAAGTTTAGAGAGACTAAGTGGTAGTCACCTAACACACTTTAATAATCAAGCAATGACTCCTGGGAAAAGGTGGACTTAAATAGGATTCAATTTGGGGAGGAGATCTGGTGTTAAAGCTGTAGTGACAAACCAAATGCTGACAGATCCCCCCATTCAAGAGCCCCTTCCAGCAGACCGAGATCCCAGTTTAAAGGGATAGGCAAGATGAAAGTCCGCCAATAAATCGGGTGCATTCAAGTCACGCAACAGAACCCATGAGTTTTCATCATCACCATAATCCTTCCAATGGACTAGGTATTCAAGTCTCCCCCTACGAATTCCATCAACTTCGTAATCCTCAGGATCAGGTAAGGTTAGTGGTGAGGTATTCCCAGTAGGAACAGCGGTCCCCAAATAAGGTTTTAAGAGAGACACATGAAATGAGGGGTGTATTTTCATTGTAGCAGGTAACTTTAAAGTCACAGCATTCTCGTTGATTATTTTAAGTATTGGGAATGGACCGATGAATTGGTCAGCTAATTTTTTACTTGGTACAGGTAATTTGATATTTTTCGTGGATAACCAAACCATATCATTTGGTTTATATACTGGAGGTGGAACCCTCTTTTTGTCGTAGTATTTTTTCTGTGTTTCTTTAGCAGTAAACAAATGGTTCTGCAAAGTTTCCATTACATCTTTCAATGATTCAGTGTAATTGGAAACTGATGGTGAATGGGAACAAGTTAGCGTATTCGGATAAGTACGTGGATGAAAACCATAAGTTGCGAAAAAAGGAGAAACTTTTGTTGAAGCATTGATTGAATTATTATAAGCAAATTCAGCGCTTGGTAACCAATAGTACCAGTCATCTTGTTGAGATGAAATGAAACATCTCAAGTACTGTTCGAGGATTTGGTTAAGACGTTCCGTTTGGCCATTGGACTGCGGATGAAACGCAGTTGTGAACCTAAGTGAGATTTGCAATGTTTTACATAAGTATTTCCAAAATTTTGAAGTGAACTGACTTCCACGATCCGTCACAATGGATGCTGGTAAACCATGTAGCCTAACTACATGACTTTGGAAGAATTTTGCAGTTGTAGATGCAGTCGGAGTTCTTTTTAATGGGATGAAATTTTCCATTTTAGTTAAATGGTCTATTACAACCATTATGGTGTTGTGACCATTAGAAATAGGTAAATCTACAATGAAGTCAATTGCTATCATATCCCAAGGTTTTATGGGAATGGGTAAAGGCGACAGGAGACCATAAGGTCTATGATGTTCCTTCTTTTTCTTTGCGCAGGTTTCACAGTTCTTAATATAAGTATGTATGGCTGTTTTCATCTGAGGCCACCAGTATTCTCTACTGATAAGTTCAGTTGTTTTTTCAATGCCTGGATGACCAGCTAAGGGGGTATCATGAAGTTGTTGGATGATCTGGTTTCTCAGGGTTTGTGGAACATAAATCAGACCTTTGTTCATGTATAGTCCAGATTCGGAACCTGGAGTACAAATAGGTGGAATTTCAGGATCGGAAAGTTGTGCCTGAATTATGTCAGATGTTTCTAAAACTACTGCAGCAATGATTTTAGATGGCGGAATTATATATGTGTTGATATGAGAGTCTTCTATTGTTTCAAATGAACGGTATAATGCGTGTAAGTGAGAAATTAAAGCGATCCAAGAATAGAGCCCAACGTACCTGTCTTGAAGACAGAGTTTTATTTTTCTTCAAATACTGAAGGTTCTTATGATCCGTGAAAACCTGGAAAGGAATTGTAGTTCCCTCCAAGAGATGTCGCCAATGTTCCATAGCTGATTTCATTGCTAGTAATTCCTTATCACCTATTGAATAATTACTTTCTGCAGGAGATAATCTTCGAGAATAATAGGCGATAGGATGGAGATGTTCACCTTGTTTTCCAGGTTGTGAAAGTATGGCACCTATTCCAACATTGGAAGCATCTACCTCCAAGGTGTAAGGCAATTCAGGATCAGGTATACTTAACACAGGAGCTGTTGTAAACTTGACCTTTAAATCTTGGAAAGCTTGTTCAGCGCTGGAATCCCAAATGAATTTTTGTTTACCTGTCAAACGGGTTAAAGGTTGGACAATGATTGAAAAGTGATTAATGAACTTTCTGTAAAAGTTTGTGAACCCCAGAAATCTTTGTAAAGATTTCAAACTTGTAGGTCTTTGCCAATTGATTATTGCTGTTACCTTCTCTTGATCCATTTGAATGCCTTTAGGAGATATTATGTATCCCAAAAATTTGATGGTGTCTTTATGGAAATTACATTTTTCCATTTTAGCGTATAACTGATGATCTCGAAGAGTGGAAAGAACCCATCTCACGTGTTTTCTATGGTCCTCTAGATTTTTGGAATATATAAGAATATCATCTAGATAGACTATTACGCACACATCCATAAGTTCTTTAAAGATCTCATTTATGAAAAACTGGATTGTGGCAGGAGTGTTCGTCAGACCAAAAGGCATTACATTATATTGGAATAGCCCATATCTGGTTCTGAAAGCCGTTTTCCACTCATCTCCGGATCTCATACGTATTAAATTGTATGCTCCCTTAAGGTCTAACTTAGTGAATATGGTTGCTCCACTAAGACGTTCAATTATCTCCGGGATGAGTGGTAACGGGTATCTATTTTTTATGGTGACAGCGTTGAGGGCTCGGAAATCTATAATTGGCCTAAGAGTGCCATCTTTGTTAGTAACAAAAAAGATAGCTGAGGCAACAGGAGATGAAGATGGTGATATAAAACCTTTTTTAAGGTTTTCGTCCAAGTATTCTCTAAACTGTTTCAATTCTTTTTGTGAAAGAGGGAATATTTTTCCTGATGGTATTTCTACCCCTGGTTTGGTGTCAATGGGACAATCAAAATGCCTATGAGGTGGGAGAGATTCAGCATTTTTTAAATTAAACACATTGAACTCATGGTATTCGTTAGGTAATTTAGAGGCTATGTGTCCGATATTAACATATGGGTAACATGTTTTTAGGCAGTATTGTGATTTGAAAGTGATTAAATTTGGGGTCCAATCTATTGAAGGGTTATGTTTTTGTAACCATGGTAACCCAAGTATTATGGGATGAATTGAACTGGGGATTATATCATATGTTAAAAACTCTTTGTGACCATCTGGTGTGATGGTTAACAATGGAATTGTGTGATGAGTGATAGGTCCCTTTAAAATCTGAGTACCATCTATTACCCTTACAAAGACAGGAGATGATTTCTGCAGAATAGGTATTTTATTTTGTTTTACTATAGATTCATCAAGGAATATACCATCAGCTCCGGAGTCAATAATGGCTTCGTTCTGAAGTTGTAGACTGTCCCACTGTAAAGACAATGTTATTGATAGGTAAGAAGGGTTTTTCAATTTTTTAGATGCATAGTTAAGTGTCAACTTACCCTTCTTTTGACGAGAGAGGACAGGACAAGAAGTAACATCGTGATCTTTATTAGCACAATAGAGGCAAAGATTAGCGGATCTTCTCCTTTGTTTTTCTTCAAAACTAAGAGGTCCGCGAATGGTACCTATTTCCATTGGTACAGGTGTTGAGTGAGACTTATCTTGATAAGATGGAAAAGATCTTTTGGGTGTGCTTTCAAAATGATGTTTTTCAATCTTCCTTTCGCGATATCTCCTATCCATGGCTATGGACAACTTGATTAAAGATTCCAAGCTTTCCGGGAAATCCACTCTGGAAAGTTCATCTTTTAGATGTTCAGATAAACCTAAACGGAACTGGTTTTTTAGACTTACTGAGTTCCACTCAGAATCCGTGGCCCATAGCTGAAAATCCGCTATGTAAGAAAGGTGGAGGAGTTGCTTTGTATGTAAATGAAAATATAAAGGTTACTGAAATTGTAGGAACAAATGATGAGGTGGAAAGTATTTGGGTGACTTTGTAAATTGGAGATAAAAATGTTTTTAGAATAGGGGTTGTATATAGGCCTCCATTGCAGGATGAAAAACTGGACAATCTGTTATTAGATGAAATAACCAAAATGACCATGAAGGGTAAGGTTATAGTACTGGGGGACTTTAATTTGCCAGATATAGACTGGAAGACTCCTTCTGCTAGATCGGCTAGAAGCAGGTATATTCTTGAATCTCTGCTAGGGGAATCACTTGAACAATTAGTCAAGGAACCAACTCGTAAGGAAGCTATATTAGATCTAATACTTACAAACAGTGATACAGTTTCAGATGTGTCTGTAGGTGAGAACTTAGGATCCAGTGATCATCAATCTGTTTGGTTTAGTATTCATGTTCAGGAACTGTCCACCCAGACTAAAACAAAAGTTTTAGACTTTAGGACGGCAGATTTTTCATTAATGGGAGAATACCTAAAAAACTATTTAAAGGGGAAAACTCTTATTACAGGGGTTCAAGAACAGTGGGAATTTGTGAAAGGTGCCATTATAGATGCAACCGCACACTGTATTAGACATGTCTGTAAAAGTAAAAGAAAGCGGAAACCAATTTGGTTTTCCAAAGAAGTAGCACATGCTGTAAAGACAAAAAAGATAGCTTATAAAAATTACAGACACACACAAGCAGATGATGATATGAAAATATGGAGACTCCAACAAAAAAAGACTAAGCAGTTAATTAGGAAGGTTAAACCTCATGCAGAAGAGAAGATAGCACAGTCAGTAAAACATGGGGACAAAACATTCTTTATATATATCAGTGAAAGAAGAAAAAATAAGGTAGGAATAGTAAAATTGAAATCAGTTGATGGTAGAATAATAGAAGGAGATAAGCAGATTGCAGACTGTCTCAATGATTACTTCTGTTCTGTTTTCACTAAAGATTGTGAAGATACAATGTCTACATTAAGGGATGCTACGCAAAATAGAAACAAGCTTAACAGTAATCTTTTTACAGAGGATGAGGTTTTGTTAGCATTATCAAAAATAAATGTTACAAAGGCAGTGGGTCCTGATAATATTCATCCAAGGGTTTTAAAAGAACTTCGATCAGTGCTAACTGTCCCATTAACTGATCTGTTTAATCAGTCACTATTAACAGGAGCTGTCCCAGATGATTGGAAAATAGCAAATGTAATACCTCTTCATAAAAAGGGCAGTAGAGAAGAATCTGGCAACTACAGGCCAGTTAGTTTAACTTCAGTAGTAGGGAAATTAATGGAAAGCCTCTTAAAAGAAAGAATTATGACTTACATAAAGACAAACAATTTAGAGGACCAAAATCAGCATGGTTTTACTTCAGGGAGATCATGTCAGACTAATCTAATTGACTTCTTTGATTATGTAACAAAAGTATTAGACAAGGGAGGAGCAGTTGATGTAGCATATCTAGATTTCAGCAAAGCATTTGACACCGTCCCACACAATAAACTTATTCACAAACTATATCTCCTTGGTCTAGATTCAAAAATTGTGAACTGGGTGGAATGCTGGCTTAAGGACAGAAAACAAAGTGTCTTAGTAAATGGAGTTCATTCAGCAGAGGGGTCTGTTACTAGTGGTGTTCCTCAGGGGTCAGTTCTGGGGCCTGTTTTGTTTAACTTATTTATCTGCGATATCAGCAAAGGGCTACAGGGGAAAGTATGTCTCTTTGCAGATGATACAAAAATTTGCAACAGAGTGGATGTTCCAGGGGGGGTAGACAAAATGAGAAGTGATATACAACAATTGGAGGATTGGACAAACGACTGGGATCTAAAGTTTAACACAGCAAAGTGTAAAATAATGCATTTAGGGAAGAAAAATCCAAATGTTTAATTACAGACTCAATGACACTTTACTGACTGTTACAGATGAGGAACAGGACTTGGGAATTATTATTTCAGATGATTTAAAACTTAGTAAACAATGTAGTAATGCAGCGAGTAAGGCTAGCAGAATGCTTGGATGTATTGGTAGAGGTATTTGCAGCAGAAATAGTAAGGTTCTTATGCCACTTTATAGATCATTAGTTAGGCATCATCTTGAGTATTGTGTGCAGTTCTGGAGGCCATATCTTCAGAAGGATATTAACAAACTTGAATCTGTGCAAAGGAGGGCTACCAAAATGGTACATGGTCTAAAAAATAAAACTTACCAGGATAGGCTCAATGACCTAAATATGTATAGCTTAGAGGAGAGAAGGGAAAGAGGTGATATGATAGCAACTTTCAAGTACATTAAAGGGTTTAGTAAAACTGAGGCTGTGGGTATTTTACATAAAATGGAAAATTCAAGAACAAGGGGTCATGAGCTCAAGCTAAAGGGTAGTAGATTCAGGAGTAATTTGAGGAAGCACTTCTTTACAGAAAGAGTGATTGATTTATGGAATAAACTTCCTCAAGAGGTAGTAGCAACAAACACTGTGGGGGACTTTAAAAATGCATGGGACAAGCATAGGGCTATCCTACGAACTAGATAAGTTTATACTGTTAGGTAAGGTCGGGCAGACTTGCTGGGCCTATGGCTCTTATCTGCCGTCAATATCTATGTTTCTATGTTTCTAATCTTCCACTGGTCTTTTTCCTTGTTTAAGTGATCTTAATCTGTGTTCGGCAGTTTGCTGTTTATTTATGTCATCATAAAGTACAGCCATTGTTTGGAAAAAGTTTTCTAGGGAATTTAATATCAGATCTTCTGTTTCTAGAAATCTGTCTGCCCATGCTCTGGGCTCTCCAGAGAGGTAGGAGATGGTTGTGAAAACTTTAATCTTATCAGTTCGGTAAGTTCGTGGTTTTAGAGTAAACAATAAGATACAAGCATTCTTAAACTCACAAAATTTCGTGCGATCACCAGCAAATGGTATTGGGGGGTTAACCTGAGGTTCTGGAGTCTCATTAGCTTTTTGGGTGACAATTTCATTAAGTATTCTTTTTAGAGTGCTGTTTTCATTTTTTATTTCAGTTAAACCTTGGGCCAATATTTCCACTTTCTGGTTTAATGAGGAGATTTGGTTAGCCATTTCAACAGGATCCATGTTATACCTGGAAATATGTAGCTAAGATTAATTATTTAATTTTTTCTGGCTTGATTATTCTGTGATAACTAGGTTCAAATAGATTTGTATATTTATTACAAAGTTTTATATTTTTATAAATTAAGTAAATGTTTGTATTCTTAATCTCCACAATACCACGGCTTAGATATTATGGTCATGTAAGAATACATTTTTACTAAATGATTTGTAGATAATATCACAATCTAAATATCTCTTTAGTTGTGAGATACTCAATATGAGATGAGGTAAAAAACAGATGAATATAGAAATGATAATGAGAATGGAAAGCAATGTAAATGATTGGAATCTGACACAGATAATATTAATTGGTGGTTCAGTGAAATAAAATGACTTATTGAACTTTGAATGTTACACTCTGATAATATGCTTTAGAGTGAATAATAAAGATCTTATTCTTAGTTATTGGTTTGCTTGAATCTTATAATCCAATAATGAAACACAGGAAATGCAAATGTATGAAGGTGATTGGAGACACAAGATGATATAAGCAAAGAAAATTCAGTAATGCATTACTATTAGTTATTGATCCAGCATGCTAAAAATAATCGTTGGTGCACATACCTTTCAAAGGTTAGTTTTGATAGAGATCGCAAGTCTTACTTGTTACACAGAGATCCAAACAACTTTAAAAGGAGACAGGAGAGCAGCGTTCAGTGATCAGCGAGGTTACCGACTCTGGCGTGCTGCGCAGTAGAATCACTGTGAGCGGAGATGACGTCAGCTGATGGAGGAGCGTCTGTTCACAGTCTGTCTCGGCAAAGAGCTGCAGTAACTGTTAGCTTGTCGGAAGCAAAAGGTTAAGCTTCCACAAAAGTATAAATTAAACAAATTATGTTATTCTGAATTATGCCCACAAGATATAGGCAAATGTTAGATGAATCCTAATCTTAGGTTTTAGAGTTCAGGTTAGTTTAAGCTCAATATAAAATGAAGTTTAGAGAGACTAAGTGGTAGTCACCTAACACACTTTAATAATCAAGCAATGACTCCTGGGAAAAGGTGGACTTAAATAGGATTCAATTTGGGGAGGAGATCTGGTGTTAAAGGTGTAGTGACAAACCAAATGCTGACACCAGGGAATCTTAGCGTTTGTTTGTTAGAGACCAGGGCTCCAAGAGAAACCACCAGCTCAACTGGTGCATGGTCAGAGACCACCACATTATGAATCTTAGCATTGGTCACTCTCTGGATTAAGATCCCCCACAAGTACAATGTCCGTTCCCAGATATGGGGTCAATCTCTGAATGAGTTTAGTCCAGAAAGCTGTGGATTTACAGTTTGGAGCATATATGTTGCAAAGTACTAGTACCTTCTGATTTATTCTAACCTGTACACCAGATATCTCCCCTCTGTATCTTTGTGAGTTGCCAAAAACCTCTATTTTCCCTCATTTCCCAAAAAGGATTGCAATGCCTCTACTAGAGTTAGTGTGCAAAACATATTCCACCGATCCCACCCAGTCCCTCCTCAATTTTTCATGTTCCACCTCGGAGAGATGGGTCTCCTGCAATATTGCAATGTCTGCCCCTAAATGTCGTAAGTGAGTCAGTATAGTGTTTCTCTTGGTGGGAGAGTTAATTCCCCCCACATTCCAGGACATAAACCTTACCGCCATTCAGATGTCAGTGTGCGAGCCTGAACCGACTCCGACCCCAGGTTAGGGAGGGGGAGAGGGGAGGAGAAGAAAAAAAAAAAAAAGCCATCACCAGAACAGGTCCTCAGAGTGCAGCGTCTACGAGCTAGGGTCATTTTCAAAAGTTTGAGTGCAACATTTTTCCAAAACCACAATATAACAATAATTACATACAAACTGGCATTTTGCAGCTCTAACTGAAATAATATTAGTATTTGATGCTCTCTAAATTGGGGAATTTCTTCCTCATCAATATTGTTAGGAATATCTAAACTACTGATCTCTAGATGCTCTGCACCTAAATGCAGAGCTTTTGTCCCAATCTTATGAGAGTAGAATATTTGCAGAACTGTAGCACACAAAGTTAACAATTCAACACAAAAAAGAACCTTAACATAAACAAAATTAACTTTATAACCATTTATAGATTGTTGACACATCAATATATATCATTTGAGGCCAGAGTTAGCCACATTAATTAAGTAAACTATGTACCCGCCATGTGCTCTAAATGCTGCTTTTTAGCCTGGATCTGAGTGTGGTGATCTAGGGGAACCTACTGCAGCTCCATAACGACCATTTCCCAGGTACTCCGTAACTTCCTGCGGAGTATCAAAGAACTTAGGGCCAGAGGGGGTTAGGAGTTTCAATCTGGCAGGATACAGAAGATATACCTTCTTCCCCTCTCTGTTCAACTCTGAACAAATCGGGGAGAATTCCTTACATTTCCTCATAAGCTCATAGGAATAATCCTGAAATATCAGCAGCCTAGAGCCCTCAAACATAATTGGGGAAACTTTTCTATAAGCACGTAGCATCTCTACCTTAAGCTGAAAGTGTAGAAGTTTAGTCATAACCTGCCTGCATTGCACATTACCTCTCTCTTGTCGTCTGTCTGGGCCTACCCTGTGAGCCCTTTCTACACTACCTTTAAACACTGCTGGGGTCAACTTGAGGAGCACCAGTAGAGTATCTGCTACAAAATGGATAAGATCTTTGGGCTTCACAATCTCCGGTATCCCTAGTATACGCAAATTATTGCGACGGGACCTGTTTTCTAAGTCCTCTAATCTCTGGTGTAATATCACATTTTGTTTCACTAGGGCGTCTAATTGAGTATCATGGGAAATGGATGTATCTTCAAGCCCTGACGCCCTATCCTCCATCTCAGTGAATCTGACAGAGAATTGTTTCATTTCCCCTGTTAAGTGACCGAGACCCTTCTGCAAGCATTCTATCTTTGGGAGAAAGATGGAGGAAAGCCGCTGCACCACTACATGTGTATCCATGGGTAACGCACTTAAATCCTGTGTATTGCAGGATGTTTATTGTGAGTGCTCAGCAGCCCCCCTGGTCTTCCCCAAACCTTTTTTTTTCCCCTGACATCTTATTTCCAGCCAGGAATTTATCCATGTACTGACACAGTTGATCACAATAACCGTTTACTAATGGGATTGATTAACACTATAGGACCAGGAAACAAACACACATAACTCTTTAAAATCTAGAAACCAGTAACAATGTACCACTGACAGCCCGTGTCCTGAGCCAAATTGTGAGAATCACAGATAATGTCCTCAGTATGGGGTGTTGATAGGTGACCTGTTAGGGTTTATGGTGTATGTAGAGGAACTTCAGCAGAGTGCAGACAGCTCAAGAGTATCACCATAGGACATCCAGTGAATGATCCAGAGCTGATTAGGTCTCTGCCAAAGTCTCTCTGTAAAGCTTTACCCTGGGGCGATGGTGTGCAGGCCAATAGTTTAATTACGTGATTAGGACCAGGTTCCTTAGGCAGGGTGCAATGTTAAAAGTCCTAACAGAGAAGGAATTGCAGCAAGCCTTTTCCCCCCTCCTCTTGTTTGTAGAAAAACCTATCCTCAGGGCTGCAAACAGCCAAAGTATATCAGATTTAAGCAAGCTGCGTATATACCAAAGCTGCTTGTGTCCTCTACAGGGCTGTATTGCAGACACGCACTTTCAAAGCAGTTGGGAAGTGTGAGTCTAAAGTGCCCTAAATAGGTGTTTAAGTATATTGTCCCAGATCCCAGCCTTTCATGAGGGTGGTATTTAGTTAGATTATGTAAACCCAAATGGTGATGTGTATTGTGCAATTTACCCTTTCTGTTGACCTCGAGCCAAGACCAAGAGGGAGGAAGCCACACGCATCTGCGCAGCCACACTAGAAAGAGGATCCCTCAAACCGGTTTAAATCCGGATGTGGAAACCAGACTCCGATACTTTGGGATGGCACAAACAACTCTGCTGATCTGTAGAAGTAGCGGTGGGAGTCCCAGTTACTCCTTGCTCTTTTCTTTTCCTCTTTCCTTGTTCCCTTCTTCCTCTCTATTCTGCTGGCCCTTCCTCTTCTCCTCGAGGTACACGCAGGGCAATATGGCGCCCTCTGTTTTCGCTCCACAGAGGAATGCTCGTCTCTGTCTAAAGGGTTTTGTTTATATATACCCATGGGCCTCTATTTCTCCCTCTTTGACCTCCTGCTGTGCTTTATCACCAGGATACCTGTAAGGAGGGCTTCATTTCTTCTTCCAGACTCCAGACTACTTCGTCAGAAGCTCCATGGTATCAGGTAAAGAATCAGCGATACCGGAGGGGACCGATCCACTTCAGCTCCACAGTCGGGCCCCGACCAGGCCAACAGATCACAGGTTTTTCAGCGAGTCCTCCTACAACAAAATCCTGGCCAGCTGTCACTGTGGGTTTATTGTCCGGTCTATAACTATATACAGGTGCACTTCCATGTGCTACTATGCTTGCGGTAGGGGTGAGATGGCTTCCACCAGTGCTGGATTCGCCGGACACCTGATGTGTTAAGGCTAGAATGCACTTGGGCTGTTCTGGAAGCAGTTATTCATTGGCACAGGTAGAAATTTCTGTGATTACTCACTTTAGAATTAGTTTCATCTTCAGAGCTACCAACTCAAACTGCTTACTCTTCAGCCCGCCCACTAGAAGTCTCACATTAAATTATGTTTAATTTCTGATGGCAGTTCCCGAAATGGAATATAGGGTAGGCCAGAGATAGGCCAGAGAGTGAGGCACCACAAGCGCCTCCTCCATTGAAGGGGTTGTGAAGTGTGCAGTGCGAAGTTGCCAGTCTAAGGTCAGACGTGTCAATGCTGCCCAGTTATACAGCTTTAAGTTTGGAAGTGCAAAGCTTCCATTAAGGTAAGGTTGTTGTAATTTGGTAGCAGTTATATGCATTTTCCTCCCCCTCCAAATGAATAGTTGGATTGCCTTATAAGTCAGTGATAAATCTCTTTTGGTGAGGAGGAAGGGTAGCATCAATAATGGGTACAACAATTTAGGTCAAGAGGGAGTTTTGTCCAAGCCTTTAATTGAGATTGCAACTGACTACACTGCTTTGTAATATTAAGTTCATAAATTTTGTTTGGGATACGATGCAGCTCCATTCCCAAGTAGGTCAAGGTGTTAGGCTGTACAGTAAAAGGGTATTGGGATTTATCATCTTTGTGATCTGTTAGTCATAATATTTTGTGTTTACTCATATTAATTTTGTATCTCGAGAAGTCTCCAAAAGTGTTTAGTACATCTATGATCCTTGGGATGTATAATGAGGGGTCAGTAATAAAAAGAAGCATATCGTCGGCATATGAAGAGGAGGTCATTAACCAAGGTGTTTGCAGTCGGGGAAGAGTAAATTTTGCCTAGAAAGTTAAGGAACGGACCTTCAAATCGGAATTGCCTAAGACATAAGTGTGGCCATTCAACTCTATTGAAGGCCTTCTCTGCATCAAGAGATAGAAGGAAGGCCTCTTGGTTTCCCCTAAGCTGCGAGTTCCCCATCACCAACCAATAGTGGAAGACGGCATGGAGGACTTTGCATAAGTTAACTACTGAGATTCTGCCAGACACAAATACAGTTTGATCAGTATGCAGCAAAGAGGGAATATTTTTTTTAAGTCTGTTGGCTAGGATTTTCATGAGAATCTTGATGTCAGTATTTAAGAGGGATATGGGGTGGTATGTTTCTGGAAGGGTGTGATCTTTTCCAGGTTTAGAGATTAATGTGATATGTGCTGAAACAAACAATTTAGAGGGGCTCTCATCATCCAGGAGAAGCATATTTTAAACCTTGGAGAGGACAGGGGACACTTGCGGTTACAGGAGTCTGAAAAATTCTATTGGAAGGCCATCTGGACCTGGGGTTTTCCCCAAAGATACAGATTTGATAGTGAATTGGATCTCCTCAGAGGATACTGGAGTGTTTAGGGCCTATATTTGTTCTGTTGTGAGATGTGGTAATGTAATGGAATTCCAGAAATTTTGATGTGAGTTTCGAATGGTTGGTTTTTTATTTGTGTATAAATAGGTATAGTAGTTTGCTAAACAATGTGCAAGTTCTTGGGTGTTGTATGAGTTTTTCCCCATATCTAAGTGCCACACTGTCTTTTTTGGTGTAGTGAGTTTTCAATACGATGGCCAAGAGTCTACCCGATTTATTCCCGAAATGGTAAAATTTACTTGCTGACTTAAGTAGGCCAGCAGCCATTTTTTGCTTAACAAAGTCATCTAATTTCGTCTTAGCCGCAATATAAGTGTCATATGAGGCACGCGACTTATGGGTGCAGTAGTCTAAATAGGTTTGATACAATGTAGTATGTAGGGTAATATGTCTATACTGGGTTTTACTTTTAAGGTCAGCTAGATATGAGATGATATGGCCTGTGAGTACCACTTTGACAGCCTCCCAGAACAACTGGGGTTGTTTATATGTGCTGAGTTATCTGTATAATAGTAGTTCTAGGAATATATAAGTGATTTCTGGAAGGGTTCAGAAGTGACAAGGTACGAAGGGAAATGCAGGGAGTTTCTTGTAGGACACCTGAGGGTATCACCCAAAGTAATCTCTACCGGGGCATGATTGGAGATCACAATGTCATGTATAGTTTCTGAGGTAACGTGTGTAATCAGGGCATCTGCCATCATAAAGAGGTCTATGCAAGATAAAGAGGAGTTAGCCTTAGATAAGCAGGTGTAGTCCCTACCTTCAGGGTGTCTCCTTCGCCAGATGTCACACACGGCTAAAGAATTAAAGAGTAAATCAAACACTTTCTTTTTGAATTTCCCCTTATAATTTCGCAGTCTTTTTTCTATTGGGACCTCCCGTACCCAGGTTCTATCCAAAAGAGGTTGGGGAGATAAATTAAAGGAACCCATGTCTGTGTGGCTAGAGGGCCCCTGACATATTGCCAATGAGTAAAAAGACCATCTAAGGTGGAAGAAATCAACCCTATGGGAAGTTCCAGGGTAGCATACAGTACATGATTATAACCAAGGTAAGACATTTTGGCTCTATTTGAGATCAGGGTTGTACATACCATACATAATAACAATATAAACAAAAGTAACAGGTTAACTCGAAAGCACCTACTCTTTGTTTGAAGATACCAGCAGCAAAAATATGCATAACATTGAGAGTGGGACTTATATGTTGCAGAGAAATTTATAAACAAACATATAACAAGTAAAACTAAAAATATAAGTTGGGTCATGAGTCTCTTAGGTATCCCAAGTGCAGGAACACACACTAGGGTAAGTCCCAATCCTAAAACCCAAGAGAAAATACACAAAAAATAAGTAAACACATTATACATATATTTCTCAGAAGGTAGATATGGCCTCCGGACGTGATGGGAGGTCAGCCAAAGTCTCTATTTCCAGCTTTCGGTGATTGCTGATTATTGGCCTCTGTAGCTACGTAGGCTTCCAATGCTTGTGGCGAGTGGAAGTATCTCGGACCTGCGGCAGAAACCAGTCAAAGTTTAGCAGGGTATAATAGGGCCACCTGCTGGCCCTGCTCGTGAAGTCTCTAGCAGATTGGAGAGAAGTCTTTCCTCTTCTTAGTAACCTCCATTGAGTAGTCTTGAAACAAGAGAAGACGATTGAAGTCATGTTCAACTTCTTTTTGTGCTCTATATGCTTGGAGGAGGAGAAGTTTTTTTCTTGAAAGTTCAAACATTTAAAGATCACCTGTCTAGGTTTACTTCTGGTGTTTGGTAATATGTCCGGGCCCACCCTGTGGGCTCTTTCCACATCAATTAGTAGATGGTCAGAAGCTATGCCTAGTAGCTTGGGGAAAGTGACAGCAACAAATTCCATAAGTGCTTTACCTCTGATTGATTCAGGCACCCCTACTATGCGCAGATTATTGCGGCGGCTCCTATTCTCTAAATCCTCAACACGGTCAAGGAGATATTGGTTCTGCTTCACAATCTGTTTGATATACTAGACTGCCTATCCTCCACCTCCGAAATGCGGCCCTCTGCCGCCGAGAGGCACATAGAAAACTCAGCTCACTTGTTAGATTGTCCACTCCCGCTTGGAGAAAGTCAGTCTTCAGTAGAAAGGATTTGAGTTCCTGCATTAGGGATGAGTGATCCCCAAGATGTGAAGCGTGTTGGTCAGACTGTTGAAGTGCGTCCACATTTGAGTCAGCCATGTTACGTGTCCTCTTATGTGCCGTTTTTGATTTATGGCTCATTTTATCAGTTTGGGTGGGTGAGATTTTATGAAAATATTTTTCTACTCTCATGAGAATGAGCTGTTGCCAAAAAAAGAGAGAAGCTGCTATAACAGTGTAAAAGCTGGTGCAGGTTGGAAAAGATAGCAGCCCAGTATGACAGTCAGATGTTCTCTGTTGATCTTTAGGTGGCCGTTAGAGAATAGGGGGTGCTAGGACTTGTCCCAGAGGAAATGTGTACCAAGGTGCTAAGGCCACCCAATCCCAAGTGATCATAAGTATAAGGCAGTAAGGTATAGCGTGGATCTAGGCCCCACTTATTTCTACACTTATTCCACTATTACTACTTGCTGTAGATAAGGGGTTAAAAGTTTAGTAACTATGGTGGGTATGTGGAGGTTTAGATATTTAATAGTGTAGTATTAGTTTAAATTGTAGGGCACTTTGGTTTAGGGTTTTTAGGATTAGTGGTTAGTCACAGCAGTTATATTGCAATGGATTTACTATACATTGCCAATATGGCCGACGATGCTGGGTGTTATCTATAGCCAAGCATCATCAACCAATGACGTGTAGTAAACACCTCTCGGCGATGATGCTATGTCGGTAGCTTAGAAGATTTCAACATGCTTGTTCGACATAGCCGTGGATCCTTTGGAAGATTTTGCCACCTCGTAGAACTTTCGATCATCGGGGCCTCTCTCTCTTCCTCTCTTTCTCACTCTCTACCCAGGTGATCACTGTGGTAACAGGCAAAAAAAAAAATCCTCTTATTTCTTCACCAGAATAAAGGGGCCTCTCTGGTCTGTTAGTAAAAATATTCTTTGTTTTTTTTGTAAGAAAAAATGTTTATTGCAGTCTACAGGCTTATTAAATTATATAAATATAATCATAGTATATTTTTAATCTTACTGAAAAACGACACATTCATTTTTAAATTTATGCAGCAAAAAAGCTCAAAATCAACTTTGCACATAGGGTGTGAAATGCCTCAGAAGCTAAGAGGTTAAATTTAAATATCTTTTACTTAACCATTTTTAAGGCCAAAAAAAAAATATATACATGTAAATATCTCTCATAGGCATGATAAAACATTTTTGTGTACAATTTACTCTTATGTTCCCTTTAAAACATATAGAAATAAAACTGCTACATGTATAAACACCAATAAGGCTGAGATTTAAATTGCATAAATTGGTCAAAGCATGGTTATCCTATTTCAACTTACATTAACTGAGCAGTTCCTACCAATTATTAAATTGCTCCAGGAAATGTCATAACCTTAAGTTGTAATTCAGGATTTTAATCATGTTTACATAAATCTCCCAATATAGATATATGCAATAGGCTTCCAGCAGTGCTGGTAGATGTTAACATAAGGACTGTCAAACATGTCTGGGGAAAAAAACAAATTATACAATATTCTCTAATGTAGCTGACAATGAATACAAACACAATTATATTTTTTATTTTATTTTATATTTTCATATTTTTTTTAAATATATAACAATTTTAATTATATCAGTTTGCTTTCATTGAAACAAGAAAAAATTGCATATTTTTGTATAATTGATGAGCACTCTCAGACCTTGGATCAAAATAAAATTATTTTTCTTATTCCTTGTTCCACTCCGCAGAGATGAGACATTAGAAAAACAGTTAAGGGGTTGGAAAATATTTAATATTAAAGGGATAGTAAACTCGAAAATGATCTTCATTTAATTGTGCAGCATTTTTTCTTACAAGTTATTGCCATAGACATGTATTACATATTTACATTGGTTTTAAATGTAATTACCATTATTTGCAAAAGCTTAGCCCATGCCCTCCAGATCTTACCTTTTTCTATCCAATCTATGCGGTTGTACTCACATATAGGAACTTCTAAATATGGCCGCTTGAGCATGCACATTTTTATCCTTATGCTTGTAACGTCACAGCATTTCCAAAGTATTTCCATGCTGGGCATTACAATGTGCAAGTAATCTGAATGAGGGGCCGGGTTAAGGGGCGGTACGTTGCACTGTTGTTACTCCCTCTTAGTGATGTCACTGTAAAACATAATATTATCACTATTTTTTTAAAACAATTGAAATGATAACATGAAATTTAAATTTTCAAATGATTAATTTTATGTATATAATATATATTACTCTGAATCAATCCCAACTAAAATAAATTATATTATATTAATTTTTGGTTGGGAAATAATATTCATGAGAGCAAAGGGGCTGAATAGGAAGTAAAATGTAATTGGCTAGAAATCGTGGAGGGACTAATTACACATTTATTGAATGGAGAAACAGACTCTGCTGCAGTGAACTATTTGCAACGAATAACGGTAGGATTTTAATATACTTGCAATTTTCGGATTTCAATTTAAAACACATTGAGATGATGCTGATTTATTAATGAACAAATACATATGTGAATTAGGTCATTTGTTTTCTATACCTTTAAGAGTGAAATGTGGAAAACATCTTTACTGTTTGCAAAAACATTTTAGATTGATCTTAAAAATGATAGTTATAGTTATACATTCAATGCCATGTCAACATTTTATACATCTAAACGCTTGTGCTTTCAAATATATTGAAGTTTTCTTTTTTTGTAAAATGCATTTCCCTTTGCTTAATAAGCATTCTGGGTTTTCTGATGAATGGGTAGGGCCTAAGAAAGTAAAACCTAGTGAATGTGCGCTAACCATTTCATATACATCATCTTTTTGGCTAAACCCCTTAAATTAAAAACTATGTTGCAATAATGCAATTTAAATATATTCCTTTTATTTAGACATAAATTCAGAGCCTCACTTTTTATAACCATTTCTTGTGAGATTTTATTCTTTATGCAACTTAATATTACATAGTCATTTTTTTATACCTTTATTATTGAATGACTGGCTAGAATACTGGTTTCTTATTAAAAGTACATATTTCTAGAATTTACCTATTTTTCTTCTATTACTACATGTGGTAGCTGAAGCCAATCATTTTATATTCACTCATTTTGTTCATCTGGAACATTCATGACAGAAATGTGACATTTACTTTACACTTGATTTGCTTGCAGACCCAGAAGCTTAAATAATTTTTGCAACATACTATTTCAGTGAAATGCTGAATGGTTCTATTTCTGCTTCAGTTTCTTTAGCTTTCTTTATCGATTCTAATTTGTCCTGTTACAAAAGTTGGTATCTTGTTGAGTTTAAGGCTATCTAACATATAATTGTATAATAAGTGCTTTTTTCACTTATAAATAAACATGATAGTTGACAATAATGGCAAACATATGGAAGGTGGGTAGAAACAAGCCCACTCATTTGAAAGAGGATGCTTTGAAATAAGACCTCTTAAATCCCTCTATGTACTGCAACATAGAAGATACTCCATTGCCAAATTCAGCTTCCAAGGCCATGGTGATCACTTGATTGTCACCTATATGTGTTATCCTTCCTTTCAAACAATGCCTTGACCCCCTACTTAGGGACTACGTTATCCACAAGAAAATAAAGACACATACTCAACTTGTTGGGGTTAAAAGGCCGCAGCTTGTTTATTAACAATCTCTTAACATGTAGGTAAACAAAACACATAAACTACCTAATATAACTTAACTGTAAAAACCCCCACGGGGCTTGCCATGTTACCCAATGTCTCTCCATTCCACAGGTCCCCTCCGGAACCGAAATACATCTCCCCTGCCTGGCAGGAGGTACCCCAGCAAGTTCCACCACCACTGAAGGCAAGCCCCACCGCCAAGCTGCGACATGAAATGTCCGCCTCCACACCGTAGATCCAGGGAGGGAGGGAGGGAGCTTCTTTCACCGTCAGGTCCGGACAGAAGATGAGCGCACTTCCTGCTCACCGTCTTTAAGGACTCCCCTGAGGACCCACCCACCTTAATCCCCTATTGGTTCCTAACTTGCCCTGCTCTGGGGTCAAATGCCCTTTCAAAATAGGCATTTTTCCAGGGCGGGCTTGACCCCCTACTTAGGGACTACGTTATCCACAAGAAAATAAAGACACATACTCAACTTGTTGGGGTAAAAAGGCCGCAGCTTGTTTATTAACAATCTCTTAACATGTAGGTAAACAAAACACATAAACTACCTAATATAACTTAACTGTAAATACCCCCACGGGGCTTGCCATGTTACCCAATGTCTCAATTCCACAGGTCCCCTCCGGAACCGAAATACACCTCCCCTGCCTGGCAGGAGGTACCCCAGCAAGTTCCACCACCACTGAAGGCAAGCCCCACCGCCACCAGACCGGCTCATAGCCGGGCACCGCCACCCACCAAGGCCTTTTCAACCCCTTCTCTCAAATTAAAATTGAACAAGTGTAATCCAACCTCATTGAGGTGGACTCCATCTCTCAAAAAGAAACATTCCCCAGAACCACCTTCGAACTCGACGTGTCGTATCGACCACACCATTTCACTCCACAAATTTGCTCAGGATCCTATTAACTTTCCTCCTGGACAACTCTAACCTCCGTACGTCCCATGCTGCTCTCCACCTTAATCGAGGTGCAATCTCTGACCACACTATCCTTAGCCCCTGGAACAGCTCCCATAAACGCAGCAAGTCCCTCCGCACCCGATCTATCAATTCTTTTTGAGAGATGAAGCCCAAATCGTTCCCCCCTGCATGTAGCACCAACATCCCCGGGGGGCAATACAACCTGGCAAACTCAACGATTTTAACTATGACCTGATCCCATCTCAATTCCCGATACCCAAACCAACGTATCTGCAAGGTCTCCTCATCGAAGCCTAGTTGACTCCCCCCATCTCTTGTCATTGCCGCTTTCCTGGCCCAGTATATGTAGGAATGGCCAATGATCCAACATTCCCTGCCACGCCACCCTATGGAAAAAAGGACATACTACATTATCAAATCACTTTGGACGTAAGATCTAAAACTATTAGATTCCCACCTCCCAATCCTCCTGATCCTTGCATCTGACATACCCAGCATTCTCGCCTCGGTGGCGGCCCCGATTCGAAATGAGTGGGACCCGAAGTCAAGCTGCGGGAGCCCCAGGGTACCCAACGCTTTCCTGAATACCGAAATAAACTGAAACCGCGACAATGTTTCCCCGTTCCTACGAATAAGCAACGGGCCGCCACCCTCCGCTCGCACCGCCAAGAACGCCGATACGGTCTCCACCGGGCAACATGCCCCCCCCCCCCGATTTCCCGAAGCATAATAGCTCTTCCCCGACCCCTTTGATCCGTTTTCGACCGACGCAACCATATGGACAGGTTGCGTCCCTGGACCCAAACATCTCCCCGCTGAATACCTCCACCATCCCTTTTTGATGCCCCTACTATTTCCGACACCCGAAACGCTGCAAAAAAGGCTAACACATAAGACGCTCTTAAAAGCGCCAGCTCGTATTCGTCCAAGCATATCGCGTCCAAGGCCCCCACCACTTTTTGCAACAACGCAAAGACTACTGGCCTCCTTGAGTCCTGTGTCCTGCTACCCTTGCATAATCCCTTAGCAGCCATCCGCACCACGAATGACTTAGTAACGTCCTCCCACCCCATGCATTGGCACAGAAATGCTAGCGCCACTAACCTCCGTCTCACCATAGCCCTTGACACTTCTTGTCTACTCCACTGCCTCATCCACACCAATAGGACTGCTAACTAGCTTTGGGCCGTCGCTTTACTACATCACACCATTCTCTCCATACCTGCGAGTATGCCTTCCATGTGGATTCTGCTAGGGCCCCCTGAACCAACCTCATCAAGCCCCGAAGTCCACCTTCCACACATCCCCCGGGCACTGAGACCCCATGTCCTCTGCCAACGGAGCCAGCTCCCGGAACCTGTCCCACTGGAAACGGGAAAGAGAGTCAGCTATCTCATTGGTCTTACCAGGCACATGCACAGCCCTGAACAAAACATTACATCTCAGGCACTCCAACACAAACAATCGGAGGAGGACCACCACCGGAGGTGAAGATGCTGTCAAAGAATTTACCGCCGCGACCACCCCCATATTATCGGAATGGAAAAGCACTTTTCTATCTCTCATTAACTCCGGCCAGATAATCAGGGAAACCTACAAAGGAAACAATTTCAGGAATACTAAGTTCTTGGTCAAGCCAGATGTCGCCCAGTCCCTCGGCCACGGACAGGCGCACCATTTGCCGAATAAGTAAGCTCCAAAACCGTTTGCCCCTGATGCATCCGTAAACAAATGCACATCAGGGTCGGCCCAGCCGTCCCTCTGTATCAGGGACCGCCCATTGAAGTCCCCGAGGAAACTCAACCATAAAACCATATCCTCCTTCAGGCTCTTCGTCAAGCGAATATGGTGGAAATGCTCCTTCACCCCGACCGTCGCCAACGAAAGCCTACGGCAAAAAACCCTCCCCACCGGGATAATCCAGCAAGCGAAATTTAGCTTGCCCAACAAAGATTGCATCTCCCGGAGCGTCAGTTTCTGACGCCCCAGGGCGAGCCGCAAAACCCGGCACAAATCGGCTACCTTGTCCTCCGGCAAGCTGCACTCCATGGCTTCCGAATCAATGCAAATCCCCAAGATTCCTTGGCCACTGTTTGGAAAGCATCCATTAATGTCCGGCAATCAGAACTGCCCGCCGGACCGACGAACAGAAAGTCATCCAAATAATGGACAACAGACTGCAAACCCGCGACTTGCCGAACCACCCACTCCACAAATGAGCTGAATTTCTCAAAGTAGGAGCACGAAATGGAACAACCCATCGGCAAGCACATATCAACGAAAAACTGACCCTCGAAAGCACACCCCAAAAGGTGGTGACATGCCGGGTGAACCGGCAGCAGCCGAAAGGCGGCTTCGACGTCCAACTTTGCCAAGAGGGCACCCACCCTGGCCCTCCTCACCAAGGCAACCGCGTTGTCAAACGACGCATACCGGACTGCCGCCACGTCCAGGTTAATCCCATCGTTTACCGAAGAGCCCTTCGGATACGATAGGTGATGTATCATGCGGTACTGTCCTTGGGCCTTTTTTGGCACAACCCCCAGCGGTGACAGCCTTAGGTTACGCAAAGGAGGGGATGAAAAGGGGCCGGCCATCCGCCCCAACTTCACCTCCTTGTTCAGTTTCTCCCGAATGATTTCCGGGAATTCCCTAGCCGATCTCAAATTCCCCGCCCCATCATTCCCATCCCCTTCTTGAAAGGGGATGTAAAAACCCGAGCTAAAGCCCGTTAAGAGAAGCTCGGCATCCCCCCGTCTACCCCGGACCTTAGCGTACTGTTCTAGCCACGGGACCATCTTTTTGATGTCCACTGGCGTCCTGGCTCGGTACACCCACCTCTCCGGTTCTGACCCCAATCTTACCCTTTTTAAAGCACTTCGAGTAGGAGTGCACACCCCCGCATCCCGAGCACTCGTGCTTATACTTGCACGACGTTCCGAAGCGACACTGGCCATCGTTAAACTGGAAACAGAGGCCCTTCCTAAGGGCCGCTGCAGCCCCGCTCCCCGATGCTGCGGAATGGCTCCCCCCTCCCCCTCAGGCCCGAAAGGACTGTGATCCTCTCAAAGGGGTCATTATCTCAAGCCAGATCCCCATGTCCCGATCGTCCCATCGCATGTCTGGTCGTACGGCGATCCGCTGGCGGAATTGCTCGTCGTACCTCCACCACCCCATCCCCCCGTAAGTACGATACGCCGCCGATATCTCATCTTAATAACAAAACAAGGCGGAGCCCTGTTCTGGGAATTTCTGCGCCGTCACGCTTGCAAAGATACAAAATGCCCTGGATCAATTGGCAAAGGTTTTCGGAATCTTCCGATACCTTTTCTTTCGCTCCTCCTCCTCCTTTTTACCCTGCTCCCCTTTAGGGTCCTCCTTCAGTTCCACAAACTGATCTATGGGCAAGAGGGAGAACAACTCCAGGAATTCCCTCTTCCATATTTTCTCCCTTACCTCCGATGCCAAGTGCAACCCCAGGGGACCAATGGAACATAAACATGGCCTACGCAACGCCTCATCCGACACCCTGAAGGACACCACCTCCGAACCCCCGGACGCCGTTTGCGCGCTCGCCCCGACACCCGCAGCACTCGGCCCTTGCCCGGCCCCCGCCCCCAGCGTCTCATTCTGGCCGGCCGTGGAAACCACGGCTACTGGCGCAGCGACCTCCCCCGCGCTACTCAAGCTCCACGCGCCAGCAGGGCCCCCCTGGCCTTCCACCCTCACAATCAACTCTTTCAAACCCTTAAACAACTCACTCTGTGACCCGCTCTCATTCCCCTGTGGTGTAATAATAACTGGAATGGTACCTCTTGGCGCCCCTGTGTCCGGCCTGTGCGCCGTCTCAGCTCCCGTGTCCCTAGAAGTCCCCGCTCTGTTCAGTCTCCTTTCATCCCTTCTCGGCATTCTTGACGCCTCTCCGGAGTCCGCCTTCTAATCCTGGAATGGGGGGGTTAAAGGAATGGGGGGGGGGGAAAGGAATGGGGGGGGGGGAGGGGGGAAAAGGAATGGGAGGGGGGGAAGGAATGGGGGGGGGGAAGGAATGGGGGGGTTAGACCAACACTGCATGCCCCCTTGATTGGCATCCCGCTCATCCTCCCCCCCCCCCCCGCCACTGCTGACTTTGGGCCTCCCCAACACTACCTAATCACTCGCCACGTGCACCCTTACGTGACTGCCATCACCGCTCCATGGCCCTGGCGGCCCCCACCCTCCCATGCATTCTGTCGCCTACCAAGCGCCAGCCAAACTCCACTCCACCTCACTCCCCCAGCCCCTGCACCTAATGCCCCGCTCGAAACCCGCGGCATCTAAGTAGCCAACCTAGGATGGATGTTGTACTACCCGGCAAATCCCATCTAACGCTAATTTAAGCCCCTGTCTGGCCCTATATGTTTACTAAACTACGCCCCCCCAGCAGGCCTCATCCGTGCCGCCCTCGCGCCCCACAAGGTAAGCTAAGCCTGGCCTCATGCGCTCTGCCCTCCCGCTCCTACAAAGCTGCGCTAATTCCCCCTGGCTGGCCTCATATGTGCCGCCATTCTGCGCTTATGTCCTCATGTGGGACATCCCCCCCCCCCAACACAACAACCCTCATCTGCCCCGCGGCCTCATATGGGCCCCCCCTCAAAGAACGATAACCGCTGAGACCTCCATCCAGGCACAATATCCCATGCCGTCCCACCCGGCATCCCTGTTCCTGCTCAAAGCCCCCAGTCTCCACCCTTGCTGCGCAGGATCTCCCCTCCTGCCTGCTGCCATGCTGTCCCGCTCTCTTCGATAGCCCAGCGGCTTACCTGTCAGCACATCCTGTGCGGCGACGTGGGACTCCTCCTCTCGACCAGCTCCCGGACTCTCAGGCTCGCCTCCCACATGGACCTCCGCTACCACCATCTCCTGCTGCGGTCTGCGTTGTGGGCCGCACCTCCTCACAGCCGGCCGTCCTCTGGCCCATCCGCCGCTGCCTCCCGCACGAGCCAACGACCTTCCTCTCTGTGGGGCCACCGTGGGGCTGAGGCGCTCTGGCGGTTGCGACCACCGCACCGGCCTAGCCCTTGCCGACGACTCCATCCCTGCCGACCTCTCCGGAACGTCTCCGCCACCGGGTAAGACACCGGCTGCCCTGCAGCTGCTCCAGGAGCCACTGAGGGCCTCTCTCCCTGGCAGCAGCTGCAGCAGCCGTAACCAAGTCCTGTATCGCAGACATGTGAGCAGGAAGCCCCCTCACGTTCTCTCCTGGCTTGATGAAGTGAAAGAAGCACAGCTTCTTTCACCGTCAGGTCCGGACAGAAGATGAGCGCACTTCCTGCTCACCGTCCTTAAGGACTCCCCTGAGGACCCACCCACCTTAATCCCCTATTGGTTCCTAACTTGCCCTGCTCTGGGGGTCAAATGCCCTTTCAAAATAGGCATTTTTCCAGGGCGGGCTTTATTGCTAGTACCTCAGAGCTTAAAACACTTTAAAATTCACTTTCTACCTAGAGTGATATGAAACAAAGAAAGAAAAATCCCTTATTTATATCAGGACTATTTGTGTGTGATAGGGCTCTTTTGGAACCACTTTACCCCATAAAGGGCTAGATTACACTGTTTTGCGCAAGCAATATTGTCTTTTTGCAATCCTTTTTCATTGCACTAATATTACAAGCTAAGAGAAATCGCGTTTGTGCTAGCGCAATCCCCATTTATGCTTCAATCTTTACCGTGATCTCAGAGCTGTGGTAAACACTTAAAAAATGCATTACAAAGTACAGTTTATATATATATATCATGGGTTAATTCAACAGATGCATGTAATTGATAATTAACTTTACCTTTAAATTAAGGCTTTTCCCAGCATTAGTTATGCCAGTGAACAAGGGCTGACATTAGGCCCGAAACATGTTTGGCTGCTGTTGCTCTATGTCAGTTACAGGACTGTAGCTGATTTTCCCTTTTGTTTTTTCTTTCATGTTTTTACATGCAACTGATTTTAACATTTTTTGTACCAAATAAAGCTGTATTTTTCAACTTTTAATAATTTGACATATACTTTTTTCTTTTTCATATGGTCTGGAGATGCGGATTAGCAGAGTGTTTGTATGTATATATATATATATACACAAAACATGGGGTGGGGTCAGCACTCTCAGGCCGGACCGGGTACACATCCCATGACCCTGCAACATGCACAGCCCTGGGTGCAAACCAGCACTCTCAGGAAGCTGCACTGTCACCACAGTCACAGGCAGTTAACCCCAGTCAGGCCTGGGTGCAAGGCCCAAACAGGGAAAATTAAAAAAATATATATATTTTAATATAAACACACAGAAAAAGTCCAGCACTCACTCACAAGCTCTCAACTAAGATAAAAAGCAGCAATGGAAGAATTAGTTACCGCATCTGGTCAAATGGGAAAAGCCCAGGTACCTCGTCAAGGTTTCTTCCAATAAACCTGGGTCCCTAAACAGCCACACAATGCAGGCTCACAATCAAACAACTGTGGAAAAAAAGCAACTGTGAAAAAATGGAGGGTGCACAGGCTTATGTAATTTCTCCAAACATATTCAAAACATGGGGTGGGGTCAGCACTCTCAGGCCGGACCGGGTACACATCCCATGACCCTGCAACATGCACAGCCCTGGGTGCAAACCAGCACTCTCAGGAAGCTGCACTGTCACCACAGTCACAGGCAGTTAACCCCAGTCAGGCCTGGGTGCAAGGCCCAAACAGGGAAAATTACAAAAAAATATATATTTTAATATAAACACACAGAAAAAGTCCAGCACTCACTCACAAGCTCTCAACTAAGATAAAAAGCAGCAATGGAAGAGGAAGCTCACAGGAATGAACAGCCGGCTCAATACCATTGTAAGCCTGTTCTATGGTGATTTACCACCTGGGTGCAGCTTTTTTTAGCCCAGTAATGCATTTCACAGAGTAGAACTTTCCTGTAGCATATCAGTCTGATCCCGCAAATTACGGTCAGTCCAGAACCCAAATATCAGGCAATTCCTCTCTGAACATGGAACACAGCAACCCCAGATGATCGCTTTGTCCTTTATTGGGGCTCGTCAGTGAGGTGTAGCTATATTCCTCTAAGCACACTGAGCAAGGAGTCCATGTCTGGTTTCCCCTTTTTCCTATAGGGAGACTAAATACACACAGAGAGAAGCACACTTACAGGAACGAACAATCGGCTCAATACCATTGTTAGACTGTTCTATGGGGATTTACCACCTGGGTGCAGCTTCTTTTAGCTCAGTAATGCTTTTCACAAAGTAGAACTTTCCTGTAGCATATCAGTCTGATCCCGCCAATTACGATCAGTCCAGCACCGAAATACCAGGCAATTCCTCTCTGAACAGGGAACACAGCAACCCCAGATGATCATTTCGGCCTTCATTGGGCCTCGTCAGTGAGGTGTAGCTATATTCCTCTAAGCACACTGAACAAGGAGTCCACGTCTGGTTTCCCCTTTTTCCCATAGGGAGACTAAATACACACAGAGAGAAGCACACTTACAGGAACGAATAATCGGCTCAATACCATTGTTAGCCTGTTCTATGGTGATTTACCACCTGGGTGCAGCTTCTTTTAGCCCAGTAATGCTTTTCACAGAGTAGAACTTTCCTGTAGCATATCAGTCTGATCCCGTCAATTACGGTGAGTCCAGCACCGAAATACCAGGCAATTCCTCTCTGAACAAGGAACACAGCAACCCCAGACGATCGTTTCGGCCCTCATTGGGCCTCATAAGTGAATTGTAGCCATATTACTCTAAGCACACTGAGCAAGGAGTCAACGTCTGGTTTCCCCTTTTTCCCATAAGGAGACTAAATACACACAGAGAGAAGCACACTCACAGGGACGAACCACCGGCTCAATACCATTGTAAGCCTGTTCTATGGCAATTTACCACCTGGGTGCAGCTTCTTTTAGCCCAGTGTGCTTAGTGGAATATGGTTACACCTCACTGATGAGACCCAATGAAGGCTGCAACAATCGTCTAGGGTTGCTGTGTTCCTTGTTCAGAGAGGAATTGCCTGGTATTTTGGCGTGGGACTGACCCTAATAGGCTAACAATGGTATTGAGCCAGTTGTTCGTTCCTACGAGTGTACTTCTCTCTGTATGTATTTAGTCTCCCTATGGTAAAAAAGGGAAACCAGACTTGCGGTTGCTGTGTTCCTTGTTCAGAGAGCAATTGCCTGGTTTTTCGGCACTGGACTGACCATAATAGGCTGGATCAGACTGATATACTACAGGAAAGTTCTAATCCGTGAAATGCATTACTTGGCTAAAAAGCTGCACCCAGGTGGTAAATTGCCAAAGAACAGACTAACAATGGTATTGTGAGTGTGCTTCTCTCTGTATATATATTTATATATGTGTACATATATAGTAATGTATTTATATGTGTATATACTGTATGTTCAATCCGGAAGGCACTCACCGTTTTCAAATAAACACTTTAATCAAGCGGTAAACATTTTCATGGGTCTCTCCTTTCCTCAGACCAATCAGATTGTATTGAATTTACTACATGTGATTTTTGAAGTGCACCCGGAAGCTGATTATACAAAGTAAGTGCTGGATCTCATCTGCCTATATTATATAAGTGTATATATATATATATATATATATATATATGTATATATATATATATATATATATATATATAAAAGTGCATTATAGCCCTTTGCTATTAAGTAGATTAAAACACAAAAAAACTTATTTATGAGGGCGGAGTCTGGCAGGGCTTTAGGATGGTCGCATCTGTCTAGAGCTCAGTGAAGCTGAGGAAAAGGATATGCCATAACTCCAGAATACAAGCTCACATGATATTGCCTTTAAGTCCTAAAGCTTCATAAAGTAGAGAGGAGCATTGCGGAGGCTTGAGACACATTCTGACGTGAACAGAAGAAGAAGCATCAGTAGGCGCCATTTAATCTAGGCTGCAAACACACGATCACAAATCGCATACCAAAAATATTGTACGATCCCAGGCGGCCAACATAGCTGACAGCATTTCTCATAATGGAGAGGAGAGATCTTATTAAGCAACCGAATATCAGTATTTTCTCCTACAATCTAAGCCTGACAACTACTCCATATGATGTCTAAACTCCCACTCTCACTCCAACAATCCAGTTTCACTGAGGGAAACTGGATTATTGAGACCTGAGGTGGCAACTACTTCCCCCACCCGACAATGGGGTAACCTAAGAGCAAACATTGTTCTGCAAACTGCAAGCTTCACACCTCTGTTACTCATCATTATATCCCAACATGGATGCACAACTATCCTATGATACTATCAGACTTATATTTACACAGCTAGAAAAGAAAATGTGTGAGCAGTGTGCCGATCTTGCTCAGTCACCTCATGCTGTGGACATACGACTTGATGCTGACACGATAGCACAAGAGACAGACCAGCAGTCCTACCTACTTCTCCCTGGATGCTTTCCACCCTCAGCATGTCTAATGGAGATGGCCGGGAGGTGGAGATTCCTACTTTGGGAACATGTGAGTGGCACGTGGGTAAGATAACCCCAGCGCCGGTAGGGCAAAGATCTACAGACTCAATCTCACCTCCCAATTCTACAGTGGGCTTCCTACTCCTTTTATTAACTGATAGAAAAGAGGCTAATCGGCAGGATACTTCTTACTTTTTATGGTTATTGGCCCCCACATGACAACAGAGGCTCCAGGGACTTATGCAGCCAGCCTATGATCTCATTCATTCTGTTCCATGGTGCCCACGGGCTGGTATCGGGTGAGACAGAGAAAAAACAGAAAACTACATTCAGAGCCATGTCAGTGTTTTCCTGATCTGTTTCGGTTCATTAACTTTCTCATTTTTCCCTAGCCTTGATCTATAGACTCAGTTGGCAATAAGTACTGCTGATGACTCACTTCCATATTTCTGAAACTGAAGCTGAGCTGCTAGTGGCCAAAGCATTATGGCTCAATAGTGTTTACCTAAGAGGATTGCACTTCATATTTCTACTATAAATGATCAGTACATATGCTCACTTCAGCCATATACAGCTCTTTATGACATCTCAATGACCTCAGTTGTATACAATACTTATATTTTGTTACCCATTTCGCTCATAAGTGTATCGCTAGTAATGCTATGTCAAGCTAGATCAGTAATTCCTTTATTTTAGATTAGGCTCATAATGTGTGCCCTACTATATTCTCAGCATGTCCTTTCTGACAAGACTTCATATGTATAGGCTGCCATCCATGACGGATACTCATTAATGTATGCAGAGGAGTGGGAGGCATTGGTTAACTTCTTGGCCTTTGCTATTGACCCAGTTGAGGGAGGGCAGAATTAGCAGAAATAAAATTATAGCAACTCTTGTTGTTTTGTTTATCTACATTGTATATGTTGTATTTAGCTCATGTTTATATTCACTAACCAACTGTCTGCTCTTCTCCACATAGTACCTAGTCTCCTATTCTCAATTAAGCATGCTATCTTAGCCCTTTAGAGTATTATTCAGATATGTATTATGATAATTGTTCCCCACACTTCACTTTCTAAAATTGGCATACAAGTTAGATGAATAGTACCTTGTCCAGACAAGGGGCGCCATGTACTAAGGCGTCAATTTTTTCGCACAGACCATATCGAAATAACCCGCCGGCATTCGCACCATGCGGATGGCACTTTGCTACATGAATGTACTAAAACCCAAGCTGTAAAATTTTGCGTCTATTGTGTGTCGAAGACAATCGGATTATTGATAACTTTGAAGCTTCGTTCGGCGCGAAAGAGCAAAGTTAAGAAGCAGTCTGCGACCTGATTGGTTAAGTTCTTTACCCACGTGACGATCTAGGTGTCATAATCGTCAGACAAGCGGCAACGTCTGGCTGCTGACATGTATAAGAATGTACATTTTCCCAGAAATCTTATAATATTGTTTATTTACTTTATTGTTTATTGTTTATTTACTAACCGGTGGCAAAAAAATGTAAGGCTGCCAACAGTTTTAATAGTCCGGGTATGGCTTGTGAACGCGCTGTCATAGGTTCCAGGTATTCTCCTATTTCATAGTAAAGTTCCATAATAGCTTCTCTGTCCAAACGGAATCTCTGGATAATCTCTCGATTCGAAATGCTTTCCAAACCTATACGTGGAAGGAAAACTCTAGGGACTCTGATTCTTCTACCTCTCCTTCTTTGCAAGTTGTCAATTGGTGCCTGTATAGCCCTTCTTCCTCGTAATTGAAACATGTGTAAAAGTGTCTCCATCTTCATTCAGTGATCCAAAAAACAATAATGCTACAATAGTAGTCTAGTCCTTTCACTTAAGTACTTCTACCTGGCGTCAGGTTGAGACGCCCTATAGTTTTCTATTGTATTCGCTACCTAAATGGTCGCAAAGCAAATCATGCGAAGTTACAGTGAAAGTTGGAGTGGACGGATTAGTTGTAACATTCATAATTTCCGATTACAGCGAATTTACGTGCGATCGAACATGTAGTAAGTGGAAAAAGGCTTCGGAACGATCAGTTGCGTAAAATTACGATCGCTGATAAAAATAGTGTTTTTTCGACCAGATCGCAGATTGGTACATACGAGAAGCAGATCGTGAGCGAATTTTGACACGGAAATACAGACAGACGGTCACTTCGAAGCTTAGTACATGGCGCCCAAGATATTTAATATAGACCTATCTATGCTAACCATCCTAGGATGGTTATATATATTGTAGCCTAACACTTATTTGTGTTTTTTGCTGTGAGGCAAATGATCTAATAATTTTCACAAACGCAAGTTGTATATTATTCGCCAATCTTTAGAGTGACTTACATAGTCATGGATACTTGCTAGCTTATATAGGAGTCCTATGCTTGTAATAAAATAGATCTTTACATTACTTATGTACATGCTGGGGGATTAGTCTTTAGGGTTAAATGGGCACAGCCATGATATTACAATCATACCTGATTTTTCCCCAACACAGCCATATATACTCATTCCCCGCCCCCCCTCAGGCACTACATATTATATAATTATATTTTGCTTATTACTGATATGCTACCTTCTCTTTATGTATATTTGCATTTAGCTAGAGATGGCTTTATATTACAATGATGTCTCATCTTTCTTTACCTAGCTAGACAGAGGTATTACTTTTTCCTGTCCATACATAAGTGATATAACTCCTGTCTCCCTCAGGTGGCGAGGGAGATAGGGGATCGTTTGTGACAGTATGGAGGTTACCTTGTTATTTATTTGTATGCATTTTTTGTCACTTTACTTTGTTTATGTTATCTATTTCAGTATAACGTGATGGATACTCATTGCTAGGCTATTGTTTATTTAGATGACGCTTCGACCATAGACACTATTAATTCACACCCTCACTTCTACAAAATGAATATCAGGGCTATGTTCTCTAATACTTTGAATAGGTTGCATATAGGTATTTAGCCCCGGGCTGGGTAATTGCATTTAAAGTCTCTAAGAGATTCACAGAGTACAACTAGTTACTGTTCGCTTCCCCGCAGGCATCCTACCTCCTACTTAGTTTTCTATATATATTAGCCTATTACTATAGATATTGGAGGCAAAGCATGTATAGAATCTGGCTCTGTTATTAAACACATAGGCATGATATAATGTAGCAGGGGGATAACTTTCCAGACCTTCACATAAGCTGTGTTACATTTTTATGTGTAATGCTATAGGTTCTGAGTTTTTAATTAAATATTGCTGTTTCAAAATTATAGTAAACTATATAACGCATACCCTCCCCCCATTCAGATCTTAAGCATTGTTTATCCACTGAGAATAAAATTTTGAACCTAAGATAAGTTTATATTTCAACATTATAACTATTATTTCATGGTTTCTTATTTAACTGAATGGATGTTGTTGTTGTTACATTCATTGTACATTTGGTTTTTACTTTCTGTATTTGCACAACCTCAATAAAAGAATATTAAAAAAAGAACATTTTTATGAAATATTTATATTTAATAAAGACTTTAACTATGTATTTACTGTAAATATTTCACATTTGCGAATATGCTATTTTGTATGCACAATAGGAACTAGGTTTTTTCAACTTTTTTTTCTCCATTGATTTCTATGAGGAATACATGCACGCCCAAAGTCAATACTATACGTTAGGTAGGTGATTTTTATTGTAATCACCTCCCGATGACATCCACTATTGTAAAGAGGGAACTTACATTTAACAGTTATGTGGCATTAAGCCTCTGCTCAACATACCTATCAGGCGATTGCCTGCATATTAAAGGCTTGCATGACCTTACATTTAAAAAGCTATCTCCTATTTCAAAGGAAGTGTCCCATTCCATTCCATATAAATCAGAGTTAGATTTAATAGTCTAGTTCCTACTTAATATTAAAACCCTTTGGTGGAAAGTGATCATTGTTTCTCATGCTGATTATCTGCACCCAGGGATATCCAGTGACTCATTTAAAAAAAGAGATGTCCCCTTTCAAATGAGGAGTCATTAATTTATTTACTTCAAATTTCAGTTGAGTAGAAACGAAATGTAATAAGCTCAGCCAAAACAGTAGTTGAAAGAGACACTAAACCCAAATTTTGTTCTTTCATGATTTAGAAAGAGCATGTAATTTTACGCCTATTATCTATATTGCTTTAATATCTTGATATTCAAAAGCATAACTAAACAGGCCCCGTAGCTGCTGATTGGTGGCTGCACATAGATGCCTTGTGTAATTGGCTCACACATGGGCATTCCTATTTCTTCAACAAAGAATACCCAAAGAATGAAAAAAAATAGATTTTATAAGTAAATTGGAATATTGTTTAAAATTGTATTCTCTATCTGAATCTTGAAAGAAATGTTGTGTTTCATGTCCCTTTAACTGCTGCAGGTGATCATAATTTTTTTCACCTGCTTGATATATTTTACCAAATTTCTAGTGAAATTAGAAATATATTTAGAGTGTAATTACTCAATTAGTTATTGCTTATAATCAATCAAATATAACATTATTACACTAAAATAATATTTAGAAAAGAATGTTGTCTTTAGGTTTCAATACAGCGGTGAATTCAGGTAAGACAATACTTTGTCATCGCCAAAAATGGAGACTATTTTGTCTGTAACTCTTTTTACTCCTTTCCCCATCACAGCTGTTTGTGTCTAAACTGCACCTTCAGTTAAAAACAGCAACTTCTCCCCCCTCTCATACATGCTTAAGCCCCTATTTATCAGTGCGCAAGACATCGCTGAATGCGTAGAGCAATATGCTCTCCATATTCAGCATTGCACTAGCAGCTCATAAGAGCTGCTGGTGCAACGCCGCCCCCTGCAGACTCGCGGCCAATGGGCCACCAGCAGGAAGGTGTCAATCAACCCGATCGTTCTCAATTGGGTTGATTTCCGGGGCTGTCTGTCCACCTGCTCAGAGCAGGCGGACAGGTTATGGAGCAGCAGTCTTTATGACCGCTGCTTTATAACTGCTGTTTCTGGCGAGTCTGAAGACTCGCCAGAAACACGGGCCCACAAGCTCACTACGGAGCTTGTTAAATCGGCGCCATAGTCTTATTTGCTCCCTGGTTGGCTCACTCTACACACTAACAACAAAGATCTTGTGTAATATAAATCACATAAAATTCCCCTCAACCCATGAATGTTGCTTATCTGGTATATGAATCCCATTTCATAATTCATTACCATCACAAGAAACTTTATAGAAAGGGCCAGATTATAAGTGAAGCGCAATATATTGCTTTTGCTGAAGTGATATTTGTGCTTCACTTTGTAATACCAGCGTACGCTAATGTGTTCGGCCCAATAATCTAATTTATAATGCGGGTAGTTTGTGCTTCCACTCATGCGTTAATTCCGCTAGATGGAGGCTTTTTTTGTGTGCGTTGGACAGTGCGAGTATTTTAAATAAAATGTTTTTGCACAAAGTCAAAGTCTGAATATTGCAACCACCACTCTATTACCCCATAGACACTTTAATGGAGTGTGAAAATTGGAAAAAAAAACTAGCACCCTTACTCGCGGTCAAACCCGATCACATTCTCTCGATTTTTATTCACATTCCAATGTGCTTCACATAGCGGAATATAAACTATTTAATCATAACTACATATAATATATAACTACATATTTTATATATGTGTGTATGTATATATATATATATATATATATATATATATAATATCCAAACAGGCACACACTCTCTGGATTTTTTAAAATTGTATTTCATTTTCAAAGAGACATGTGACGTTTCAGGGATCTCACCCCTTCATCAGACAAAGTATTAAATGTATGTGTATATATAAACAGAAAGATTCGATTACTGCGCTACCCTGATGTTATATATATAAAAAAATGAATATAAAAAATAGTATAGATACTACTACTATTATTATAATTATAATAATAAATGACAGAAAAATAAGCTGCAAATTAAAATATTATAATAAAAACAATTATATTCAAGTCCATGGAACAATTAAGTTCAGAAGAAAGGCAGCTGAACTGAATGGTTGCGTGAAGACTCCCACAGTGTCTTCACTAGATGAATATAGGAAAAAAGTCTTATGTTCTGCGCCAATTTTCTTATGAACAATAATAATATAATTGCAGGGATTGGAACTCCCCTATGTCTAAACACTTACTTTAAAATACCTCAATCGATATGAGGTAAGTAATCACCCTTTAGAAAAGAATCCTTATAGGCATCTGCAGCTCCGTTGTCCTGATTCGTTAGACTGGCAACCTGAAGCTGTATTCACAAAGTGCTGTATATTGAGGCAGCATAAATGATCCTCACTGGAACAGTTGTTGGCTCATAATATGTGAAAGGAGACAAAAGCAAAAACAAGAGTCCCAGAATAGTGAAGTATGTCTTTTATTAATATCCCCACATAACAGGACCCCCAAAGTCAGCCCACTCGCACATAAAAACCTCAATCGATATGAGGTAAGTAAAAGCACATAAACAACAACAGTGACAAAGGATCATATAAACTGGCCTCAGTAACCCAGAATGGACGCGTTTCAAAGTCTCCTTCTTCCTCAGAGGGATAGAAGTACGGTATAACTTACATGAGTATAACTCCAATATTTAAAACCGGCGTTTTGCTTGTGGATCGTAATACTCGCTTTCTGATTGGGCGAGTTTCTCAACCGGTCATTGGATATTCATTCGATTGCGTGATTGGCCCAAACCGTCACATGTAATGGACATGTGACTACATTACGAGTATTATCAAAACATTTAAGGTGGACAGATCACGCAATGGATGAAAATACAGCACAAAAATGAAAATCAAAATATAAATATATCAGGGTGATTACATAAAATCCTAAATCTAAACTACTATGCACAAATAAATACTTAAATACTAAAATTTACATTTTATTATTATCTGTGTTTTTAAAAATATATACACTTGCTTTTAAATATAATACTTGTATTGGTTTTTAGGTATTTATGCAGTCACTAGCACTATAAGTATTTATTTGTGCATAGTAGTTTGTGCTGTATTTTCATCCATTGCGTGATCTGTTCACCTGCAATATATATATATATATATATATATATATATATATATATATATATATATATATATATATATATATAATGGTATCTTGGTACAATATCCATCTATCGATAGATAGATAGATAGATAGATAGATAGATAGATAGATAGATAGATAGATAGATAGATAGATAGGTATAGACATATACAGATGGTATAGAGGAATATATAGTTATAAATACATAGAACATATTCCCTTATTGGAAGAACATTTGAATGGGAAATATTTACAATACATTTTAACATAGTTTAACAGTTTATTAAATTTTAATTATTAAATATGAATATTGCATTAAGAATATTTTGACTGCAGAGGGCTCCAATGCACTTATATATATGTCTATACATGTATGCATGTGTATTTATTTATTTATATGTGTATATATTTCTGTAATTACATAAACACACATATAAATACATATGTACGTGCACACACATATATATACAGGTGGCCCTCGTTTTACAACGGTTCAATTTACACCGTTTCAGAATAACAACCTTTTTTTCCAGTCATGTGACTGTTATTGAAAAGCATTGAGAAGCAGTGCATTTATTAAAATAGCCAGTAGGTGGAGCTGTCCGCTTGTGTTGCAGCAAAGCCAAGCAAGCTGAAATTAATCAGTTTAACCAGACCTGAGCTATCGAGCAGATTTCAAAGGAACAAGATCTTCCTGTCTATAAATCAGTCCAGATTGGAATGCATAGAAATAACTGTTTGCAGAAAAATGCAAGTGAAGTCTATGTTGTGTGATTATTTTATTAGGTTTATAATGCTGTTTAGCAAATGTTTTTGTTCATTTAACTTAGTTTAATTATATATTCTGTGTTGTGTGATTATTTTATTAGGTTTATAATGCTGTTTAGCATTTAAAGTCTTCATTTCAAAGCTTTAAAAATAATGTATTATGTGTTACTTATGACAATTTTGAGAGGGGCCTGGAACCTAACTCCCTCACTTCCCATTGACTTACATTATAAACTGGGTTTCAATTTACAACAGTTTCGATTTACAACCATTCCTTCTGGAACCTAACCCCGACGTAAACTGAGGGCTACCTGTACATACATTTAGACGTGTATGTATCTCTATGTTAAAGCCCTTTGCAATACATGAGTTTGAAAACGTATTGCTTTTTTATGCTGTAATATTTTTTCTTAGATAATTTTTTATCAGGCAGTATTATTAGTGTGTAACTGTACTTTTAAATACATTTTTTATGTTTTTTTCCACTTTTTATATGAGCGGAACAGTAAAACAGAGCTCTGAAGTTGCACTATCACTATACAAATAAAATTGTGTTCAAACAGTGTTTACTTTCAACTCATAATACGCGTGCTACTTCTGATGTGCACAAGGAGATAAGATATATGCTTTTTTACTTACGTGCAACAGTAAGCTGCCACTCTAGCACTATATGACAAGCTCAAAGTTTTTACTATCCTTTTAATTTAAAGTTGTAGTTGATTTTGACAGTGGTTAATAAACAGCTCATTGTTAGAAACAGATTAAATAAATTCACAAGATATATATATATATATATATATATATGTACTTTTACATGAAGCTAAAAGTCATATTAAATTCCATTGAAACATTATTATTTGTCATTGACTTCAAAACCAGCAAAAAAGAATAAATTGTGTTCAAGTTCTCTCATGATACCTTACTTTACAAACAGTTCTGAACTTTATTTCTAGAAAACTTTACATTTTAATTTTATTGATTGATTTGAAATGGATTTTGCAGTTTGAGTCTTAAAATGTTTCATACAAATTGAAATTATAAACTATCTAAACAAATCCATCATAATCCTAAACCATACTGCAGAATGAGTTTAACTGATCACTGCATACACAGATAGTTTTCACTGATGTTAGATAAAATAGCACACTTTTTTATTGAACTTTGAAATCTGACTTTTTGAACTTTTTGATTTTTTTTTTTAAAAACAAGCAGAGAGTATTTTTATTTCAAGAAACAGAACATAATTTTTTTGGAGCATTCTAGACAGCAGCAAAAATATCACTTTATTTCATATCAATTAAAACAGCTTATTTTTATTTAGTGAAAAAAGACCTAGCATACAGTTATAAAGTGTGCAAACTCTTACAGTCATTAGAGCATTTGACAAAATCCAGCAATAATAAATAAGTTCCGTAAAGAAAACAGTTATATTCTCTTAACTAAATGTCTGTTAAGTATCTGTAAAACACTTACAAAGGAAAACCTTCACATTTTATTGTAAACCTCCAGTCGTAAATGAGTCCGCTTTTGGACCTCCAACGCAGAACCCCCCCACTGTTAGCAAACAAGTAATACCAAGCATAGACTTTGGGCCTAAATCTCAACCACCCATTATGCAAACTTAAGGAGACTACTTCTCAAATGCACAACGTTATTCATACACCTCATAAAAAAAAAAATCTTCAATTGGTGTTAAGAAAAATAAGAGGATATGCCAGTATATGGGGACCTAGTATAAGTATCATGGGGGCAGCTCATAGCTAATCTCTGAGAGGGCTGATATTGTTTATGCACAAGCATATCACTTTCATGTTCCCCTAAATCACATCAGCATTAAGACTAATCTGTGACTTTGCAAGCAAAGAGCAGATGCAGTATTATATAGTAGTATCACAATTAGAATAAAAGGGAAAATAGTATTTTGATGACAATGAAGTCTAATATGACATAAGCTTCTCAAGTATAATGTATAAAACATATAAGGGGAATTTCTTACTTCTATTGTTTAAAGACTACTCATAACCCGATTACAAGGGCTCCCATCATGACATATTGGAGAGGAGTATATGGTATATCTCAAACTGTAAAACAGTCAAGGCTAACAAACAGTAAATGCTTAACAGATCTTAAACGTATATTGCAAAAACATTGCAAAAATATGAGCCAATCTAGCTCCATACATGATAGATAACTATAGATATATAGATATATAGATATATATATATATATTATATCCACAAAACATGGAAGGGGACTGCACTCTTAGACCGGACCGGGTACACATCCCATGACCCTGCAACATACACAGCCCTGGGTGCACAATAGCACTCTCAGGAAGCTGAACTGTCCCCAGAGTCACAGGCAGTTAACCCCAGACAAGTTTGGGTGCAAGACCCATAGGGAAAATTACAAAACAAATTATTACAACACACAGATAAAGTCCAGCACTCACTTACAAGCTCACAGCTAAGATTAAAAGCAAAAATGGAAAAGTTAGTTGCCACATCTGGCCAAATGGGATAAGCCCAGGTACCACGTCAAGGTCTCTTCCAAAACCTGAGTCCCTAAAAAGCCACATAATGCAAGCTCTCAATCCAACAAACTAGGAACAAGTGAAGGGTGCACAGGCTTATGTAATCACCCTAGACATATACAAAACACGGAAGTGGACTTCACTCTCAGACCGGACCGGGTACACATCCCATGACCCTGCAACATGCACAGCCCTGGGTGCACAATAGCCCTCTCAAGAAGCTGCACTGTCCCCAGAGTCACAGGCAGTTAACCCCAGACAGGTCTGGGTGCAAGGCCCATAGGGAAAATTACAAAACAAATTATTACAACACACAGAGAAAGTCCAGCACTCACTTACAAGCTCTCAGCTAAGATTAAAAGCAAAAATGGAAGAGTTAGTTACCACATTTGGCCAAATGGGATAAGCCCAGGTATATATATATATATATATATATATATATATATATATATATATATATATATATATATATATATATATATATATATATATATATATATATATATACATATATACTGGGAACAGATGAAAATGTTAGCTCATGGATAAAAACTGGATAAAAGACAAGGAGCAATGAGAAGTAATAAACAGATCATACTCAGATTGGACAAAGGTAATCAGGGGAGTCCCCCAGGGATCAGTACTGGGCCCTGTTCTTTTTAATATTTTTATTAATGATGTGGAGCAAGGATTAAATAGCAACATCCCTATGTTTGAAGATGATACAAAGTTGTGTAAGGCTATTAGGTCAGTGCAGAATAAACTTGCTTTACAAGGGGAATTACAAAAATTAGAAGAATGGGCAGGTAATTAGAACATGAGATTTAATACTGGAAAATTCAAGTCTCTACATTTTGGAAGTAAAAATAAGCAGGCAATCTATTATTTAAATGGGACAAGACTTAGCAAAACAGAGGAGGAAAGGGATTTGGAAGTGGTAATAGTTAAAGGGACACAGTACCCAATTTTTTTCTTTCATGATTCAGATAGAGCATGACATTTTAAGCAACTTTCTAATTTACTCCTATTATCAAATTTTCTTCATTCTCTTGGTATCTTTATTTTAAATGCAAGAATGTACGTTTAGATGCCGCCCATTTTTGGTGAACAACCTGGGTTGTCCTTGCTGATTAGTGGATAAATTCATCCACCAATAAAAAAGTGCTGTCCACAGTTCTGAATCCCAAAAAAAGCTTAGATGCCTTCTTTTTCAAATAAAGATAGGAAGAAAACAAAGAAAAATGATAATAGGAGTAAATTAGAAAGTTGCTTAAAATTGCATGCTCTTTCTGAATCACAAAAAAAAAAAAAAAAATGGGTTCAGTGTCCCTTTAACAAGCTAAAGATGGGTGCACAATGCAGGGCAGTGACATCTAAGGCTTGTAAGATACTATCATGAATTGCAAGAGTGGAAATCATAATTCTGCCACTATATAAATCCCTGGTAAGACATTGCAGACTTATAAAAAGAGAAGGGCCACAAAACTAATAAGGGGAATAGAGAATTTAAACTATGAGGAGAGGTTAGCCAAGCTGGGTCTGTTTTATCTAGAGAAAAGGTGATTGAAAGGTGTCATGATTACTTTATTTAAACGTATTCAAGGTCCATATACAAAGATGGCAGCAGATATGCTTATTCCAAGAAAATTGTTTGTTTAATCTCCAGCAACATAAATGCTTTTTTACTTTAAAAGTAATTGAATTGTGACATTCATTACCTAAGGAAGTAGTAAATGCTAATACCTTTGATACATTTAAAATGGTTTAGATACTTTTCTGGCTAGAAACAGAATTCAGGGATATGATTGCTTGTGTTAAATGGGTAACCTTTTTTAATGAGATTAATTTAAGATCAACTGGAACTTTTTTTGTAAGTATATTGAGATTTGTATAGGATGAACTTCTGTCTTTTTTCAACCTGATCTATTATGTTTCTATGTTATATACATAAATGTTTTTTTTTTCTATTACTATAATATGTTACTCCCTTCAATTAGATGCACGGATTGCCTAATTTACTTCATATAGAAAAACAAAATAAACAGTTATTAGTACTGAGTTGTTATTGTTTCAAACATGACTTTTAAATAGGAAGCATTTCAGAGCTTAATTAACTACTTAAAGTGAAACTATACACAAATTTTCTTTCATCATTAAGGTAGGGAATACAATTTTAAACAACATTCCAATTTACTTCTATTATCTAATTTGCTTCATTATTTAGATATCCTTTAATGAAGAAATAGCAATGTACATGGTGAGCCAATTACAGGAGGCATCTATGTCCAGCCACCAATCAGCAGCTACTAAGCATATCTAGATATGCTTTTCAGCAAAGAATATCAAGAGAATGAAGCAAATTAGATTATAAAAGTAAATTATAAAGTTGTTTATAACTGTATGCTCTTCCTAAATCATGGAAGAAAAAAATTGTGTTTCATTTCCCTTTAATAGTAGAAGGTCATGAAATCCATTTTTTTCTTATAGGATTCAGAAAGAATTTATCATTTTAAACAAATTCCAATTTACTTCTATTATCACATTTGCTCTATTCTCTTGGTATCCTTTGTTGAAGAAGAAACAATGTACCACAGGAATTAGCCGAACACGTTGACAAGAGACATATATGTGCATCCACCAACTGACTTCCAGTAGTGCATTGCTGCCCCTGAGCCCACCTCAGCAAAGGTTACAGAGAGAGAAAGAAGTAATTTAGATAATAGAAATAAAGTGAAAAGTTTTTTTAAAATTGCATGCTCTTCCTGAATCATGATAGAAGAATTGTTGGTGTCATGTTCCTTTAAAGTTATTTTGATATGAATACTGTACATCAGCAATTTAAGGGACAGGGAACCCTAAATCAGTATTAAATTGTTAGAAAGTATGAATAAAAAAAAGAAATTGACAAATACCATATTTGTGACTATCTCAGAAATTAAAATCCATTTCCAAGCCCTCTGTTTGACTCATTATGCAAGTCCTAGCAGTAGCACAGAGGCTACCAAGGTCAACCACAACATGGTTCTGGCAAAAGAATAGTTTGATGCTTTGCAGTCATCAGTGCTTTTAACAACTTGCGCATGTCTGGCAGTGCAGAGTAATCCGCACGTGCATAAACTGGGTGCTGGTCTTCTGTTACACCGCTCTTGCTTTTACCCAGTTTTACAAGTTTCCTGATTAGACTGGTCTCTTTTATTGTGCATGCATAAGACTAGGGGCTTCATGTACGAAGCAGCGCAAGCTGCTTGAGAGTATTTGTGGGGCAGGTTTGCACATGCAAGCCTTCTTCCCACAATGTAAGAAACAGCGGTCATCAGACCACTGCTTTTTACACTATTTGCCACTCCAGGATCGGTCACTCAAGGTGATTGACAGGCCAATCTCTCACGCGATTGGTTGCATGAAAGAAGGGGTGGGCTTCACATGCTCTCTTAAGCATGTAATGATAAATACAGACAACAGATGAACAAACAACGGCTGTATGCCACAAAGGTGAGCAGACAATTTCTTAAGTTGAGAAGCTTGTTCACTTGCCTTATAATATATATGTGTCTGTATTAAAAACTCCACAAGTGTCCAGGAATTGTTATTAATGTCACTCATTGACAGTAAAATGTGAATTGGTGGAACAAAATATTAGGGGTGCTGATTTTTTGGAGGGCAGTTGTCACAGTGTTTAGAAGAGGATTTAGATAAAGATTTTTATGATGTGAAAGCTTTTGACTTAAATTTATAGAAAATTATTGTTAAGATTATGTTGATATAAAATAGGGCAATAGAGTTCATATTATATCTTCAAGTAATTTAAAGTAATGAATTGCAAAGATGTATATACAATATTAATTTAAAATATTTTTTACAAATAACTATTGTGTAGAGCAAACACTAGAGCAATAAAAATGCATAGAATAATACTGTTTAATTTTAATTAATTCACTCATTTATATGGAATTACATTTTTTATTTAGTTTCCTTTTAAGATGCACTTATATTAGCTAAATATAAACATATTCAAATATCTAGACTACAAACCAGATTAATTTTCTTTTCCAATCATTTTTTATCTCCTGTTTTCATTTCACATTACCAAAATTTCAATTGCTGTTTATAAAAGATCTTCAGTTGCAGACACATACAAAAGCTCTTGAAAATTAGTTTAGGATTTGTCAAAAAACACATATTTTTTGTAAAATCACTTTAGATCCTGTCTTATCTCACGCTTTTCATGTATATCTATGCTTTAAGATTGCTGAGAAACAGACACTGAAAATAATACCTACATTTCTCATCAAGCACAAGATGGATAAAGTACAGAAGATATTTCATAAAGTGAGTTTATTAAACTTCAAGTAAATTTATAAATGAAATTATTTTTTTATTTTTTTTAAACAGGGAGGTTTTAGATAAATCAGCATTTATGGTGGGAGTATGATTTCTGTAAACCTGCTTTACAGTTAAATAAAGAAATATGAAAATTCAATTTCTAGTCCTTTTATTCAAACCATTTTTCTCCTCGCCTATGATTAATACACAATATTATTCTTTCAGAAGTATACTTCTAGTTTATTTGTAAATTCCACCATTACTCAGTAAAATAAACATTATTCTGAATTGTCAGTCAATAAATGAGATTCCATATTCGGGAGATATATTTCATTTTTTGGTAGATACTGTAGGCAAGGTAATATAATAATGCACTATATCTTCTTGAGGAATGAATACTTTTCTTGTAGTCTGCAATTTTAATTTCATATAAGGACATGCACCTTTTTTAATATATTTGTTATTTTTTTAATATTATTAGAACAGGGGTAACTCCTAAAAAATAATTATGCATAAAGTTTTATATGGAAAACGTTATTTTCTAATAATTAAATTAAAATATATTGACTAACAAACAAGGTACCTATGATGAAGAGTGGAGTTGACATATGAAAATTGTAAGAGGCTTTTTGTTGGATAAAGTACACTGTTAGCTTTATGTTATTGCCTCCACATTATTAATAGAGGCACACAAATATACCCAGAGGCCCTAATTTATATGAGGGTAACCCGTCTTGTTTTGACTATACAGTTTAAAAAAGCACACACATCATTGAAAGGTATAGAGTTCCTAAAGTCCACTTGTTTTAAAGCCCAAAATCCCCACTATAAAATAAAGCCCCATAAATGTTTTAATAGCCAGGTGACTATATTGGTAATAGTGCTCACTTGTGATTAACGAATGTGCATTTATTTGAGTAGAGTCTCATGGGAGCACAATATGTGCACGTCAAAGTTATTTAACTGTACCCAAAGACCCTTATTTATATGAAGATAACCCTTCTCCTTTTAACAACTTTTAAGAGTTTAGAAAAAAACACAAATACACGCAATTTTTACAACCTTGTGTAATAATATTTTAATGAAAATATTATTTTTTGCACACATACTTTTCTGGATATAACTGCCTGGGGCTCTAAAGACTAAAGCTATGTGTAAGTACTATTGACCCAGGGTTGTGCATTTTGCAGGATCCTAGGATGTGTACTTGGTCCAGTCTGAGAGTGCAGTCTACTTCCATGTTTTGCATGTCTCATGGGAGATTGCATAAGCCTGTGCACCCTTGGGAAGTTCCCAGTTTGAGAGCTTGCATTGTTTGCTTTTATTCTTAACTGAGTGCTTGAAGTGAGTGTCAGACTTCCTCTGTGTGTTTGTGTGTGTGTATATATATATATATATATATATATATATATATATATATATATATATATATATATATATATATAAAAATAACAAGAGTATTGAATTGAGCAAATTGAATTGAGTGTTCCTTCCTTTTTCAAGTCTGAAGCAATACTGACCAATTCAATGGAATTTACAGATTATGGGGATGATTTACCAAGCAGTCAATTGGCCCCTATGCAGCTGTTTCCGCGCGAGCCTTCAGGCTTACCAGAAACAGGAGTTAAGAAGCAGTGGTGTTAAGACCACTGCTCCTTAACTCATCCATCTGCTCTGAGGCTGTGGATATCAATCCACCCGATTGTGTACAATCGGGTTGATTGACACCCCCTGCTAGTGGCCAATTGGCTGCAAATCTGCAGGGGGCGGCATTGCACAAGCAGTTAACCAGAACTGCTTGTGCAGTGTTAAATGCTGACAGCATATGCTGTCTGCATTAAGCAATGTCTGGCGGACATGATCCTCTACAGAGGATCATGTCCGCCAGACATTAATAAATCAGCCCCTATATCTTGAAACACAGAATGGCTAAAAAGGACAGAAAAGTGTTAGAGGTCTGAGTGCAGGGAGAGGAGGGGGTGTCATAAAAATCACGAGGGGGCCCTAGGTGACAGAGGCAAACAGTGTCCAGTGTAGGAGAACAGACAGGTGAAATATATAGTTTTACAAAGAGCATATACTGACATGAGGTTATATATCAGCATGGAATAAATATGTATAAAGATGTGAAATGATGTATATAGGAGGAATATAAAATAGTCACAAAAGAAGAAAGAAATGAAGAATTAAAAAAGGAATAATAATGGAAATAGTATTTACATAGGCTTACCTGTGTACCTATTATAAAGTACATTAAAAGAAATTTTGATAATGTGTTAAGAATCCAGAGTGTACATTTAGTCCAGAATTTAGTGAGATGAAGTGGATTATCATTTTCATTTCAAATGTTTTCTTTACATGGTGCTTTTGAAGTTGTCTCTGAGAATCTTGATTTTGAGGTTTTGGATGGAGTGGTCAGGTTGGGTGAAATTGTGATCAACAGAGGAACAGTATTTTGTTTCACAGTGATTTTTGATTGAGCGCAACCAGAAATAGTGCTTCTACAATCAGTAAACTTACAGAATTTATACTTACCCACAATTATTTCATCTTCAATAACTCCATCAGAAAAGAGATTTCTAGCCGCTCACCCTTATAAACCCTTCAACCCTTTCACTACATAGATTATATTTTCATCATATGGACAGAAGGAGAAAAAAAATCTAGAACATTTTCATAAATCATTTAATCTATTTCATGCCTCAATCAAGCTTAAAATGAACTTCACTAAAATGACTGTGTCAGCTTCTTGGATACAACAATATCCATCACAAATGGCAAACTGACCTCATCTGTATACAGGAAACCAGCAGATAGATACAGCTACCTCCACAGCCACAGTTCCCACCCCAATCATATAAAACAATACATAATCTACAGTCAGGCTACCAGAGAATTTGCTCAGATACCAAGGACCGTGACAAACACCTTGACAAACACCTTATCACAATGTCCCAATCATTAAGAGAAAAAGGTTACAAAACAAGGGTTCTAAATAAAAAAATGTACTCTGCCCTCAATACTCCATGTGAACACTTACTACAATACAGGGAGAACAAAAAATATCACGTATCCCACTAGTAGTCAAATACAAGCCTGCTCTTGAAGGGATACAAAAAATCATAAGACTTAAAGCCACTACTCATAGATGATGCCACAAAATAAATCTTTCCACAACCCCCTATCCTGGCATTCAGAAAACCACCTAACCTAAAACAGAAACTGGTCCACCCCTTGAGAGAAAGAACACTCAGAATGGAACCAAGTGCTGAAATTAAGCTCTCTGTAAACTATGTCAACAAATTTGTGAAAGCAGCATGGCAAATCACAATAACAAATCCTATGACGTTAAAGAGGCAAACTCATGTATATCTGCAAATGTGGTATACATGATACATTGCACTGCATGTGAAGGGGGATGTTATATTGGAGAAACACGCCACAAACTGCACCTTTGAATGAACTTGCACACACTCAATCAAAACTCAATGTGAAACAAATTACTGTACCCCTGTTTGTCACCATTTCACCCAACCACTCCATCCAAAACCTCAAAATAAAGATTCTCAGAGGCAACTTCATAAACACCATGGAAAGAAAAACATTTGAAATGAAATTGATGATGTACTTAAACTGATTAAATTCTGGTCTAAATGTAAATTCTGGATTCTTAACACATTATCAAAATTTCTTGTAATGTACTTTCATATAGATTATTACATTGTATATTCCACACTCTTTATACATAGGTACACGGGTAAGCCTATGTAAATACTTTTGCCATTATTATTATTCCTTCCTTTGTGACTATGTTATATTCCTCCTGTATACATAATTTCATATATTTATACATATTTATTCCATGTTGATATATAACTTCATGTCGGTATATGCTCTTTGTAAAACTATATATTTCCCCTGTCTTTTCTCCTACACTGGACACTGTTTGTCTCTGTCACCTAAGCCCCCTTCATGATTTTTACGACACCCCCTCCTCTCCCTGCACTCAGACCTCTGTAACACTTTCTGTCCTTTTCAACCATTCTGTGTTTCAAGATACAATATGTAAATTCCGTTGAATTGGTCAGTATTGCTTCAGACTTGAAAAAGGAAGGAACACTTCTGAAAGCTTTTGAATATGGGGCTAACCCGAAACGCATCCTATGTGTGGGATTTGCATTGTTTAGTCTTTCTTTGTTTTTAGACTTCTTTTCTAAGTATGCTTGGCCCACGAAAATTTAAGCCTTCTTAACTAATAAAATAACGTGGATTGAGTGTGTCTGGTGCTTGCTTTCTTCCTTGTTGAGTGTACTTCCGAAAGCTTGTTATTTTCTTATCTAAATCACTGGACTAGCATGGCTACTCCAATCACTGTGTATATGTATATATATATACATCTCTGATGAAGCGCATGTGCCCATGCGCGAAACGCGTAACATAGGAGCTTACCTGACATGTTGAAGCCTGCTCCACAATAAACTCTTACTAAATTTGACTCCAGGACTCAGCTTCCTTTTTCCTCATCTTGTATATATATATATATATATATATATATATATATACATATACATATATATATATATATATATATATATATATATATATATATATATATTTATATATATATTATATATATATATATATATATATGGGACAAAAAGCGGGAAAAAACGAGCGCTACAAAAAATAGGGACTAGATCACAAAAACTTTCCCCAGAACAGTAACCAGAACCCTAACCTGCTATCCCTTTAATGGAAAAGAGAACTGGAGCGAGATTCCAGTAAGCACTCTCCCAATGGAAAAAATGGAAATGTGATTTTTCCCCTTTATATATATATATATATATATATATATATATATATATATATATATATATATATATATATATATATATATATAAATATAGAGGAACAAAAGGGAAAATAGATAGCGCTGGTTCTGTAGTATCAAATCTATATGTACAGTGTAAATTAATAAAATAGTAAATATATAATCTTAAAGATGAATGCACATGATGAAACAGCAGGTATTAACAGCAGTAAAAAAAACAACATATAATAACATATGTGAACTGGTAATGTGTTTAAATTCAATCCTGATGGATATAGCTGAAAGTCAAACTTACAGGATGAGACCTCAATCCTATATGAAAAGATATACAGGACAGCCAGCACTTGCTTCACTTAAAAAGTCCAGAATTTATTCAACAAGAATACGCTGGAATTCCGCAGCGTTATTGTGGCAAGCTTGATTCGACCTAGTTATCAAAGCCTACAGGCCGGCAAAATTTGAAATTTGTGACGTAACATACGATCCGCCGGTCTCAATCTGAAACAGATTGATGCTTACGTCATTACAAATGTTCCGAATATACATTCAGTAGTGATGCCGCGAATAGTTCGCCGGCGAATAGTTCCTGGCGAAAATAGCTTGTTCGCGTTCGCCGCGGCGGGCGAACATATGCAATGTTTGATCCGCCCCCTATTCGTCATCATTAAGTAATACTTTGACCCTGTACCTCACAGTCAGCAGACACATTCCAGCCAATCAGCAGCAGACGCTCCTACCTCCTGGACAGCATCCATTTTAGATTCATTTGGAAGCTGCATTCTTAGAGAGAGGAGGGACAGTGTAGCTGCTGCTGATTGAATAGGGAAATCGATAGCTAGGCTAGTGTATTCAGTGCCCACTACAGTCCTGAAGGACTCATCTGATCTCTGCTGTAAGGACAGCACCCCAAAAAGCCCTTTTTAGGGCTAGAACATCAGTCTGCTTTTTTTTTTTTTCCTGTGTAATCTAATTGCAGTTGCCTGCCTGCCAGCATGTGTGTCAGGCTCACAGCGTATACTGTGCCCACTTGCCCAGTGCCACCACTCATATCTGGTGTAACAGTAGTGTAGATTTAAAAAAAAACAAGACTTTTTTGACTGTGTTAAATAATAGCAGTCAGTTTCCTTAACATATGTGCGTTTCAGTGCCTGCCTGCCTGCCAGGGCACAGTGTCACCCCAGTGCAAATCATATCTGGTGTAACAGTAGTGTAGATTTAAAAAAAAAAACACTTTTTTGACTGTTAAATAATAGTAGTCAGTTTCCTTCACACGTGTGCGTTTCAGTGCCTGCCTGCCAGGGCACAGTGTCACCCCAGTGCAACTCATATCTGGTGTAACAGTAGTGTAGATTTAAAAAAAAAAGACTTTTTTGACTGTGTTAAATAATAGCAGTCAGTTTCCTTCACACGTGTGCGTTTCAGTGCCTGTCTGCCTGCCTGCCAGGGCACAGTGTCACCCCAGTGCAACTCATATCTGGTGTAACAGTAGAGTAGATTTAAAAACAAACAACACTTTTTTGACTGTATTAAATTAGTCATAGAAACATAGATATTGACTGCAGATAAGAGCCATAGGCCCAGCAAGTCTGCCCGACCTTACCTAACAGTATAAACTTATCTAGTTCGTAGGATAGCCTTATGCTACTACCTCTTGAGGAAGTTTATTCCATAAATCAATCACTCTTTCTGTAAAGAAGTGCTTCCTCAAATTACTCCTGAATATACTACACTTTAGCTTGAGCTCATGACCCCTTGTTCTTGAATTTTCCATTTTATGTAAAATACCCACAGCCTCAGTTTTACTAAACCCTTTAATGTACTTGAAAGTTGCTATCATATCACCTCTTTCCCTTCTCTCCTTTAAGCTATACATATTTAGTTCATTGAGCCTATCCTGGTAAGTTTTATTTTTTAGACCATATACCATTTTGGTAGCCCTCCTTTGCACAGATTCAAGTTTGTTAATATCCTTCTGAAGATATGGCCTCCAAAACTGCACACAATACTCAAGATGAGGCCTAACTAATGATCTATAAAGTGGCATAAGAACCTTACTATATCTGCTGCAAATACCTCTACCAATACATCCAAGCATTCTGCTAGCCTTACTCGCTGCATTATTACATTGTTTACTAAGATTTAAATAATCTGAAATAATAATTCCCAAGTCCTGTTCCTCATCTGTAACAGTCAGTAAAGTGTCATTGAGTCTGTAATTAACATTTGGATTTTTCTTCCCTAAATGCATTATTTTACACTTTGCTGTGTTAAACTTTAGATCCCAGTCGTTTGTCCAATCCTCCAATTGTTGTATATCACTTCTCATTTTGTCTACCCCCCTGGAACATCCACTCTGTTACAAATTTTTGTATCATCTGCAAAGAGACATACTTTCCCCTGTAGCCCTTTGCTGATATCGCAGATAAATATGTTAAACAAAACAGGCCCCAGAACTGACCCCTGAGGAACACCACTAGTAACAGCAGTCAGTATCCTTCATACGTGTGCGTTTCAGTGCCTGCCTGCCAGGGCACAGTGTCACCCCAGTGCAACTCATATCTGGTGTAACAGTAGTGTAGATTTAAAAAAAAACAACACTTTTTTGACTGTGTTAAATAATAGCAGTCAGTTACTTCACACATGTGCGTTTCAGTGCCTGCCTGGCAGGGCACAGTGTCACCACAGTGCAACTCATATCTGGTGTAACAGTAGTGTAGATTTAAAAAAAAAAAACACTTTTTTGACTGTGCTAAATAATAGCAGTCAGTATCCTTCACACGTGTGCGTTTCAGTGCCTGCCTGCCAGGGCACAGTGTCACCCCAGTGCAAATCATATCTGGTGTAACAGTAGTGTAGATTTTAAAAAAAACAACACTTTTTTGACTGTGTTAAATAATAGCAGTCAGTTTCCTTCACACATGTGCGTTTCAGTGCCTGCCTGCCAGGGCACAGTGTCACCCCAGTGCAACTCATATCTGGTGTAACAGTAGTGTAGATTTAAAAAACAACAACACTTTTTTGACTGTGTTAAATAATAGCAGTCAGTTTCCTTCACACATGTGCGTTTCAGTGCCTGCCTGCCAGGGCACAGTGTCACCCCAGTGCAACTCATATCTGGTGTAACAGTAGTGTAGATTTAAAAAAAACAACACTTTTTTGACTGTGTTAAATAATAGCAGTCAGTATCCTTCACACGTGTGTGTTTCAGTGCCTGCCTGCCAGGGCACAGTGTCACCCCAGTGCAAATCATATCTGGTGTAACAGTAGTGTAGATTTTAAAAAAAAAACATTTTTTTGACTGTGTTAAATAATAGCAGTCAGTTTCCTTCACACATATGCGTTTCAGTGCCTGCCTGCCAGGGCACAGTGTCACCCCAGTGTAACTCATATCTGGTTTAACAGTGGTGTAGATTTAAAAGAAAACAACACTTTTTTGACTGTGTTAAATAATAGCAGTCAGTATCCTTCACACGTGTGCGTTTCAGTGCCTGCCTGCCAGGGCACAGTGTCACCCCAGTTCAACTCATATCTGGTGTAACAGTAGTGTACATTTAAAAAAACAAAACTTTTTTGACTGTGTTAAATAATAGCAGTCAGTTTCCTTCACAAGTGTGCGTTTCAGTGCCTGCCAGGGCACAGTGTCACACCAGTACAACTCATATCTGGTGTAACAGTAGTGTACATTTAAAAAAAATAAAATACAATTTTGACTGTAATAGATTGAATAGCAGTTAGTTTTCTGCAAGCGTGTGTGTCAGGCCTACAGCGTCCACTCTGCCAACTTCTGCCAGTGAACAGTGCCACTCATATCTGTTGTCACAGTAGCTTGCACGCATAGTACCACTAATCGAAAAAAAAATGACAGCAGATGCAGGCCACCCCGCAGGGGCCGTCGTGTTCGTGGTGCTGTGATTCCCTTTGGCCCTAGAATAATGCCCAGTGTTCAGAGGCCACGTACCCCGAACGCGAACATTTCTGAGGACATAGTTGACTGGCTAACACAGGACACCCAATCTTCTACAGCTTCCGCTCGGAAGCTTTACACACCATCCTCCTCCAGCTTAGCTTCGGGCACCTCTCAAGTTACCACTCGCCTGCCTGCCGCCACCACCAACACTAGCACCACAGCCGCTTCACTTGATCTGTCAGAGGAGTTATTTACACATCAGTTGGAAGAAATAAATGATAGTGAGGTGCAACCATTATTGCCAGAGGATGTAGATAACAGGGATATGTCTCAGTCAGGCAGCATTACACACATGGACGTACGGTGTGATGATGATGATGTTGTACCCGCTGCTGCTTCCTTTGTTGACTTGTCAGATACAAGTGAAGTGGTTGATGATGACGATGCATCCGTGGATGTCACGTGGGTGCCCGCTAGAAGAGAAGAAGAAGAGGGGGAAAGTTCAGATGGGGAGACAGATAGGAGGAGGAGACGAGTTGGAAGGAGGGGGAGGTCATTGTAAGGAGCTAGTGGCACAGTCAGACAGCATGCATCGGCACCCGGGGTCAGCCAGACAGCACGCCAATCAATGCATGCTGTTGCCACCACCAGAATGCCGTCATTGCAGAGCTCAACAGTGTGGCATTTTTTTGTGTGTCTGCCTCTGACAACAGTGATGCCATTTGCAACCTGTGCCAAAAGAAACTGAGTCGTGGGAAGTCCAACACCCACCTAGGTACAACTGCTTTGCGAAGGCACATGATCGCACATCACAAATGCCTATGGGATCAACACATGAGTACAAGCAGCACACAAACTCAAAGCCACAATCCTCCTCCTGGTCCAGCATCTTCAGCCACATCAACCACTGCTGTCCTGCTTGCCCCCTCTCAACCATCCGCCACTCCGTCTCTCACCTTGAGCAGTTCCTGCTCATCTGCCCACAGTCAGGTGTCCGTCAAGGACATGTTTGAGCGTAAGTAGCCAATGTCACAAAGTCGCCCCCTTGCCCGGCATCTGACAGCTGGCTTGACTGAACTCTTAGCCCGCCAGCTTTTAATATACAAGCTGGTGGAGTCTGAGGCGTTCAAAAAATTTGTAGCTATTGGGACACTGCAGTGGAAGGTACCAGGCTGAAATTTCTTTGCACAAAAGGCAATCCCCAACCTGTAATCGATTGTGCAAAAGGAAGTAATGGCATGTCTGGCACACAGTGTTGGGACAAGGGTCCATCTGACCACTGATAGCTGGTCTGCAAAGCATGGTCAGGGCAGGTATATCACCTACACTGCGCATTGGGTAAACCTGCTGATGGCTGCCAAGCATGGAATGCGTGGCTCTTCAGAGGAGTTGGTGACACAGCCACGAGTTGCAGGCAGGCCTGCTGCCACCTCCTCTACTCCTCCTACCTCATCCACTTCCATAACCTCCTCGGCTGAGTCCTCTTCTGCTGCTGTGTCTTGCTCCACATCAACGGCACCCCTCCAGCTCCCCAGGTACTATTTCACATCCTGGATACGGCAGTGTCATGCCGTCTTGGGGAGAGTCACACCGGACCAGCACTCCTGTCCACCGTGAACGCACAGGTGGATCAGTGGCTGACTCCGCACCAACTGGAGATCGGCAAAGTGGTTATTGACAACGGAAGAAATTTGGTGGCGGCATTGAATTTGGGCAAATTGACACATGTGCCGTGCATGGCACATGTGTATAATCTGATCGTACAACGCTTTGTGCATAAGTACCCAGGCTTACAGGACATCCTGAAGCAGGCCAGGAAGGTTTGTGGCCATTTCAGGCGTTCCTACACGGCCATGGCGCACTTTTCAGATATCCAGCGGCGAAACAACATGCCAGTGAGGCGCTTGATTTGCGACAGCCCGACACATTGGAATTCAACACTCCTAATGTTCGACCGCCTGATCCAACAAGAAAAAGCCATTAACGACTATATGTATGACCGGGGTGCTAGGACAGCCTCTGCGGAGCTGGGAATTTTTTTGCCACGTTACTGGACGCTCATGTGCAATGCCTGTAGGCTCATGTGTCCTTTTGAGGAGGTGACAAACCTAGTCGCACCGAAGGCACCATCAGCAACATCACACCATTTGTTTTCTTCCTGGAGCATGCCCTGCGAAGAGTGCTGGATCAGGCCGTAGATGAGCGTGAAGAGGAAGGGTTGTGGTCACCATCACCACCAGAAACAGCCTTATCAGCATCGCTTGCTGGACCTGCAGCAACGCTGGAAGAGGATTGTGAGGAAGAGGAATGTGGCTTTGAGGAGGAGGAGGAAGACCAACCACAACAGGCATCCCAGGGTGCTCGTTGTCACCTATCTGGTACCAGTGGTGGTGTACGTGGCTGGGGGGAAGAAGATACCTTCAGTGAGATCAATGAGGATGAGGAACGCGACATGAGTAGCTCGGCAAGGACAGGACGCTTTACAGACGTGTTGTTGATGGAGGACATGCAGAGCTTTTTAAGTCCTACGCATCACCACAGCCCTTCGAGGTCCACCCTCAGAGAACGACAGGTAGCAGACTACCTTGTCTTAACTGCAGATATCGACACTCTGAGGAGCGATGAACCCCTTGACTACTGGGTGTGCAGGCTTGACCTGTGGCCTGAACTATCCCAATTTGCGATAGAACTTCTGGCCTGCCCCACTTTAAGTGTCCTGTCAGAAAGAACCTTCAGTGCAGCAGGAGGTATTGTCACTGAGAAGAGAAGTCGCCTAGGTCAAAAAAGATACCGAAGGGACTGACAGTAGGCCATACATTCGACTAAAAAAGGCCTGATGAGATGAGTTGCCTTGAGCTAAAAATGGTCCACACGCTGCTGTATTTTATCTCTGAATGCCGGATGACTTCCGTGACTTATCCGCCACCAACTAAGGTTCAAGCCGCAATGTTTTAGGGCACTTTCTGCTTGGGAAACAAACATAAATTTTTCTGGCCGCTGCTACAGCAGCAGGTGCAACAATACCTAATTTTTCAGGCATGTGTGCATGCCAAATTTTTCTGGCCTCTGGTGCTGCACTGTGGCTTCAAAAACCAAACAAAAAAAGGCACATAACAGGGATTAAACTGATAGGAATAGTACTACTTAACACACCACTCCTATCTGGTGGCACATTAGATTGCACGTGCAGTGCCCCAAATTTGAAGTAGGAGGACCGACCAAGCATCTTTTTCCATCTCCCGGTTCCTAAAATCGATGCCATATACACGTCCCCTGATAGGGAACGTAACAGGAATTAAACTGATAAGAATAGTACTACTTAACACACCACTCCTATCTGATGGCACATTGGATTGCACGCGCAGTGTCCCAAATTTGAAGTAGGAGGACCAACCAAGAATCTTTTTTCATCTCCCGGTTCCTAAAATCCATGCCATATACACGTCCCCTGATAGGGAACGTAACAGGGATTAAACTGATAAGAATTGCACTACTTAACACACCACTCCTATCTGCTGGCACATTAGATTGCACGCACAGTGCCCCAAATTTGAAATAGGAGGACCGACCAAGAATCTTTTTCCATCTCCCGGTTCCAAAATCGATGCCATATACATGTCCCCTTATAGGGGACGTAACAGGGATAAAACTGATAAGAATAGTACTACTTAACACACCACTCCTATCTGGTGGCACATTAGATTGCATGCGCAGTGCCCCAAATTTGAAGTAGGAGGACCGACCAAGAATCTTTTTCCATCTCCCGGTTCCTAAAATCGATGCCATATACACGTCCCCTGATAGGGGACGTAACAGGGATTAAACTGATAAGAATAGAACTACTTAACACACCAATCCTATCTGGTGGAACATTAGATTGCATGGGCAGTGCCCCAAATTTGAAGTAGGAGGACCGACCAAGCATCTTTTTCCATCTCCCGGTTCCAAAAATCAATGCCATATACACGTCCCCTGATAGGGGACGTAACAGGGATTAAACTGATAAGAATAGTACTACTTAACACACCACTCCTATCTGGTGGCACATTAGATTGCACGCGCAGTGCCCAAATTTGAAGTAGGAGGACCGACCAAGAATCTTTTTCCATCTCCCGGTTCCTAAAATCTATGCCATATACACGTCCCGATAGGGAACGTAACAGCGATTAAACTGATAAGAATAGTACTACTTAACACACCACTCCTATCTGGTGGCACATTAGATTGCACGTGCAGTGCCCCAAATTTGATGTAGGAGGACCGACCAAGCATCTTTTTCCATCTCCCGGTTCCTAAAATTGATGCCATATACACGTCCCCTGATAGGGAACGTAACAGGGATTAAACTGATAAGAATAGTACTGCTTAATACACCTTATAATAACGCAGAGAGAGGCAACGCAGAGAGAGGAGTCTGAAGAAGAGGAGTCAGAGGAGGATGGTGGCTTTGAGGAGGTGGAAGACCAAACACAGCAGGCGTCCTAGGGCTTGTTGTCACCTTTCGGGACCCTTGGTGTTGTACGTGGCTGGGTGGAGGAAGAGACCTTCAATGACATCAGTGAGGAGTCTGAGGACAAGGAACGGGACATGGCTAGCTTGGTATCCAACCTTGTGCAAATGGGGAGGTTGCGGTTGTGCAAATGGACTGTTTGCGGTTGTTTGCGGTGTGTTAAAGGGACAGTCTAGGCCAAAATAAACGTTCATGATTCAGAAAGAGCATGTCATTTTAAACAATTTTCCAATCTACTTTTATCACCAATTTTGCTTTGTTCTCTTGGTATTCTTAGTTGAAAGCTTAACCTAGGAGGTTCATATGCTAATTTCTTAAACCTTGAAGCCCACCTCTTTCAGATTGCATTTTAACAGTTTTTCACTACTAGAGGGTGTTAGTTCACGTTTTTCATATAGATAACACTGTGCTCGTGCATGAGAAGTTATCTGGGAGCAGGCACTGATTGGCTAGACTGCAAGTCTGTCAAAAGAACTGAAAAAAGTTATGCAAAACTGGGAAATGGGTAATTTAAAAAAAAAAACAAAAAAACATTTTAACAAGACTCCCACCTCACACCAGCACAACCATTCTACAGGCATATCATCAGACTACAGAGATTTGGAAAAAAAAAAACATTTTAACAAGGTAACTCACCTGGCTGGTCTCTCTCAAGACACTGAGTGCAATTACAGGGAGTTCAGAATTATTAGGCAAGTTGTATTTTTGAGGATTAATGTTATTATTGAACAACAACCATGTTCTCAATGAACCCAAAAAACTCATTAATATCAAAGCTGAATATTTTTGGAAGTAGTTTTTAGTTTGTTTTTAGTTTTAGCTATTTTATGGGGATATCTGTGTGTGCAGGTGACTATTACTGTGCATAATTATTAGGCAACTTAACAAAAAACAAATATATACCCATTTCAATTATTTATTTTTACCAGTGAAACCAATATAACATCTCAACATTCACAAATATACATTTCTGACATTCAAAAACAAAACAAAAACAAATCAATGACCAATATAGCCACCTTTCTTTGCAAGGACACTCAAAAGCCTGCCATCCATGGATTCTGTCAGTATTTTGATCTGTTCACCATCAACATTGCGTGCAGCAGCAACCACAGCCTCCCAGATACTGTTCAGAGAGGTGTACTGTTTTCCCTCCTTGTAAATCTCACATTTGATGATGGACTACAGGTTCTCAATGGGGTTCAGATCAGGTGAACAAGGAGGCCATGTCATTAGATTTTCTTCTTTTATACCCTTTCTTGCCAGCCACGCTGTGGAGTACTTGGACGCGTGTGATGGAGCATTGTCCTGCATGAAAATCATGTTTTTCTTGAAGGATGCAGACTTCTTCCTGTACCACTGCTTGAAGAAGGTGTCTTCCAGAAACTGGCAGTAGGACTGGGAGTTGAGCTTGACTCCATCCTCAACCCGAAAAGGCCCCACAAGCTCATCTTTGATGATACCAGCCCAAACCAGTACTCCACATCCACCTTGCTGGCGTCTGAGTCGGACTGGAGCTCTCTGCCCTTTACCAATCCAGCCACAGGCCCATCCATCTGGCCCAACAAGAGTCACTCTCATTTCATCAGTCCATAAAACCTTAGACTAGTCTTGAGATATTTTTTGGCCCAGTCTTGACGTTTCAGCTTGTGTGTCTTGTTCAGTGGTGGTCGTCTTTCAGCCTTTCTTACCTTGGCCATGTCTCTGAGTATTGCACACCTTGTGCTTTTGGGCACTCCAGTGATGTTGCAGCTCTGAAATATGGCCAAACTGGTGGCAAGTGGCATCTTGGCAGCTGCACGCTTGACTTTTCTCAGTTCATGGGCAGTTATTTTGCGCCTTGGTTTTTCCACATGCTTCTTGCGACCCTGTTGACTATTTTGAATGAAACGCTTGATTGTTCGATGATCACGCTTCAGAAGCTTTGCAATTTTAAGAGTGCTGCATCCCTCTGCAAGATATCTCACTATTTTTGACTTTTCTGAGCCTGTCAAGTCCTTCTTTTGACCCATTTTGCCAAAGGAAAGGAAATTGCCTAATAATTATGCACACCTGATATAGGGTGTTGATGTCATAAGACCACACCCCTTCTCATTACAGAGATGCACATCACCTAATATGCTTAATTGGTAGTAGGCTTTCGAGCTTATACAGCTTGGAGTAAGACAACATGCATAAAGAGGATGATGTGGTCAAAATACTCATTTGCCTTATAATTCTGCACTCCCTGTATTACTTATTTCTGTTGGGCTATCATGGAATCATTTCTAAATCTCATTGTAATATTTCAATCTTTTATTCACCAAACTTTGTTTCCAAACCTCTCCTCCCACCTTCTGTGCTTCAAACCACTCCTCCCCCCTAAACATTCTCACCATGCATGTTTACCCTTCTTTCTCTCTCTCCACAGACTCACACCTCACACCAGCACAGCCATTCTACAGGCATATCATCAGACTACAGAGATTTGCATGCACTAGCCCTCCAGTCCCTTCCCACCACCAAACCACCCTAGTGTTCACTTTAATATATATATATACACACCTTCTAACAGTAATTATGTGCAGCTGTCACTAATAATCCAGAATAGAGAAACCAATTCAGACTCACAGCCTCTGTACTGACATTTTACCACATTCTTTTACACTTTTCAAAACCTCTTTTGCTCAGTCACCAAACACTTTTTTCCCTATATCATCACTCACTCTCAATTCACTCTGCCTTATATCAGACTTATTTCCATTCTCCCTTACCTTCTGTGTCTATTCCCTCTCCTTTAGATTGTAAGCTTGAGAGCCTCTCTACCTGTAGGCCACTTTGTATTTAAAGTGAACTATTACTGACTGTGCTCAAGGGCAGGGCATTCCCCTCCTTTTGTATAACTCATTATTGCACCTACAACTGTAATGTACCCCAATATTGTATTTGTTTGTGTATTTAATGCATCCCTGTAATGTTTTTATTCTTTGTATAGCGCTGCGTAACCTGCTGGCACTTTATAAATAAATGATAATAATAATAATAATTATCTATCTTTTAAAACAATAAAAATTCTGGTGTAGACTGTCCCTTTAAACAGGGAGTTTGGTCTGTCACTGTGAAGCGGGCATAACCCTTACACTACCTGATCGATACAACATCATACCTGATGTTTTAAAGCACGTTATTCCAAACAATTTAGGAATGTTAGGTGATTTATGCCCTTTATGGCTTAAAACCAGACTCTGCATCAACTATGTAATTTTCCATGGGAGTTTTGCCATGGATCCCCCTCCGACATGCCACAGTCCAGGTATTAGTCCCCTTGAAACAACTTTTCCATCACTATTGTGGCCAGAAAGAGTCCCTGTGGGTTTTAAAATTCGCCTGCCTATTGAAGCTATGGCGTTTCGCCCGGTTCGCCCGTTCGCAAACAGTTGTGGTGAGTTCCAATCAGCCAATAGGATTAGAACTGCTAAAATCCTATTGCATCTTCCAATTAGTCAATAGGATTTGAGCAGCTCTCATCCTATTGGTTGTTCCAATCAGCCAATAGGATTGAGCTCTCATCCTATTGTCTGATTGGAACAGCCAATAGGATTTTAGCAGCTCTAATCCTATTGGCTGATTAGAAACTTTCAGCCATTAGGAATATAAGGGACGCCATCTTGGATGAGGTCACTTCCATTCAAGTTCCAGTTTATGGCTGCGACCATATTGAAGAGGAGCTCTGCGCTGGATGTCTTCAGGATGGACCCGCTCTGCGCCGGTTGGATGAAGATAGAAGAGGCCGCATGGATGAATACTTCTTGCCACCCGGATGAAGACTTCTTGCTGGCTGGATATATCCTTCAAGCGGAACTTTAAAAACTGTAAGTGGATCATCAAGGGTTAGTGTTAGGTTTATTTATGGGGTTTTTGGTGGGTTTTATTCTTAAAGTAGGGTCTGGGCAGGTAAAAGAGCTAAATGCCCTTTTAAGGGCAATGTCCATACAAATGCCCTTTTCAGGGCAATGGGGAGCTTAGGTTTTCTTAGATAGACTTTTTATTTGGGAGGGTTTGTTGGTTGTGCTTAACTGTGTGGGGGGTGTTTGTATTTTTTTTTTACAGGTAAAAGAGCTAATTTCTTTGGGCCAATGCCCCGCAAAAGGGCCATTGGTATTTTATTGTAGGCTAGGGATGTTTTGTTATTTTGTTTTTTTTTTAAATTATTTTGATAGGGCTATTAGATTAGGTGTAATTTGTTTTGTTTTTTGATACTCTTTTTTTTTTTGGTAACTTAGTGTGTGTTTGTTTTTGTAATTTACGGCGAGATTACGAGTCTTGCGTTAGCCATAAAAAGCAGCGTTGAGACTTGAGAGGTCCCAACGCTGCTTTTTAATGCCCGCTGTTATTACAAGTCTGGCCGGTACAGGTGTACCGCTCACTTTTCTTCCGCGACTCGAGCTTACCGCAAATCCCCTTACGTAAATTGCGTATCCTATCTTTTCAATGGGACTTGCCTAACACCGGTATTACAAGTCTTGGAAGAAGTGAGCGGTAGACCCTCTCCTATCAAGACTCCTACCGCATTTAAAAGTCAGTAGTTCCGAATATACATTCAGTAGTGATGTCGCGAATAGTTCGCCGGCGAATAGTTCCTGGCGAAAATAGCTTGTTCGCGTTCGCCGCGGCGGGCGAACATATGCGATGTTTGATCCGCCCCCTATTCGTCATCATTAAGTAATACTTTGACCCTGTACCTCACAGTCAGCAGACACATTCCAGCCAATCAGCAGCAGACGCTCCTACCTCCTGGACAGCATCCATTTTAGATTCATTTGGAAGCTGCATTCTTAGAGAGAGGAGGGACAGTGTAGCTGCTGCTGATTGAATAGGGAAATCGATAGCTAGGCTAGTGTATTCAGTGCCCACTACAGTCCTGAAGGACTCATCTGATCTCTGCTGTAAGGACAGCACCCCAAAAAGCCCTTTTTAGGGCTAGAACATCAGTCTGCTTTTTTTTTTTTTCCTGTGTAATCTAATTGCAGTTGCCTGCCTGCCAGCATGTGTGTCAGGCTCACAGCGTATACTGTGCCCACTTGCCCAGTGCCACCACTCATATCTGGTGTAACAGTAGTGTAGATTTAAAAAAAAACAAGACTTTTTTGACTGTGTTAAATAATAGCAGTCAGTTTCCTTCACATATGTGCGTTTCAGTGCCTGCCTGCCTGCCAGGGCACAGTGTCACCCCAGTGCAAATCATATCTGGTGTAACAGTAGTGTAAATTTAAAAAAAACCCACTTTTTTGACTGTGTTAAATAATAGTAGTCAGTTTCCTTCACACGTGTGCGTTTCAGTGCCTGCCTGCCAGGGCACAGTGTCACCCCAGTGCAACTCATATCTGGTGTAACAGTAGTGTAGATTTGACTGTGTTAAATAATAGCAGTCAGTTTCCTTCACACGTGTGCGTTTCAGTGCCTGTCTGCCTGCCTGCCAGGGCACAGTGTCACCCCAGTGCAACTCATATCTGGTGTAACAGTAGAGTAGATTTAAAAACAAACAACACTTTTTTGACTGTATTAAATTAGTCATAGAAACATAGATATTGACTGCAGATAAGAGCCATAGGCCCAGCAAGTCTGCCCGACCTTACCTAACAGTATAAACTTATCTAGTTCGTAGGATAGCCTTATGCTACTACCTCTTGAGGAAGTTTATTCCATAAATCAATCACTCTTTCTGTAAAGAAGTGCTTCCTCAAATTACTCCTGAATATACTACACTTTAGCTTGAGCTCATGACCCCTTGTTCTTGAATTTTCCATTTTATGTAAAATACCCACAGCCTCAGTTTTACTAAACCCTTTAATGTACTTGAAAGTTGCTATCATATCACCTCTTTCCCTTCTCTCCTTTAAGCTATACATATTTAGTTCATTGAGCCTATCCTGGTAAGTTTTATTTTTTAGACCATATACCATTTTGGTAGCCCTCCTTTGCACAGATTCAAGTTTGTTAATATCCTTCTGAAGATATGGCCTCCAAAACTGCACACAATACTCAAGATGAGGCCTAACTAATGATCTATAAAGTGGCATAAGAACCTTACTATATCTGCTGCAAATACCTCTACCAATACATCCAAGCATTCTGCTAGCCTTACTCGCTGCATTATTACATTGTTTACTAAGATTTAAATAATCTGAAATAATAATTCCCAAGTCCTGTTCCTCATCTGTAACAGTCAGTAAAGTGTCATTGAGTCTGTAATTAACATTTGGATTTTTCTTCCCTAAATGCATTATTTTACACTTTGCTGTGTTAAACTTTAGATCCCAGTCGTTTGTCCAATCCTCCAATTGTTGTATATCACTTCTCATTTTGTCTACCCCCCTGGAACATCCACTCTGTTACAAATTTTTGTATCATCTGCAAAGAGACATACTTTCCCCTGTAGCCCTTTGCTGATATCGCAGATAAATATGTTAAACAAAACAGGCCCCAGAACTGACCCCTGAGGAACACCACTAGTAACAGCAGTCAGTATCCTTCATACGTGTGCGTTTCAGTGCCTGCCTGCCAGGGCACAGTGTCACCCCAGTGCAACTCATATCTGGTGTAACAGTAGTGTAGATTTAAAAAAAACAACACTTTTTTGACTGTGTTAAATAATAGCAGTCAGTTACTTCACACATGTGCGTTTCAGTGCCTGCCTGGCAGGGCACAGTGTCACCACAGTGCAACTCATATCTGGTGTAACAGTAGTGTAGATTTAAAAAAAACAACACTTTTTTGACTGTGCTAAATAATAGCAGTCAGTATCCTTCACACGTGTGCGTTTCAGTGCCTGCCTGCCAGGGCACAGTGTCACCCCAGTGCAAATCATATCTGGTGTAACAGTAGTGCAGATTTAAAAAAAAACAACACTTTTTTGACTGTGTTAAATAATAGCAGTCAGTTTCCTTCACACATGTGCGTTTCAGTGCCTGCCTGCCAGGGCACAGTGTCACCCCAGTGCAACTCATATCTGGTGTAACAGTAGTGTAGATTTAAAAAACAACAACACTTTTTTGACTGTGTTAAATAATAGCAGTCAGTTTCCTTCACACATGTGCGTTTCAGTGCCTGCCTGCCAGGGCACAGTGTCACCCCAGTGCAACTCATATCTGGTGTAACAGTAGTGTAGATTTAAAAAAAACAACACTTTTTTGACTGTGTTAAATAATAGCAGTCAGTATCCTTCACACGTGTGTGTTTCAGTGCCTGCCTGCCAGGGCACAGTGTCACCCCAGTGCAAATCATATCTGGTGTAACAGTAGTGTAGATTTAAAAAAAAAAAACATTTTTTTGACTGTGTTAAATAATAGCAGTCAGTTTCCTTCACACATATGCGTTTCAGTGCCTGCCTGCCAGGGCACAGTGTCACCCCAGTGTAACTCATATCTGGTTTAACAGTGGTGTAGATTTAAAGAAAACAACACTTTTTTGACTGTGTTAAATAATAGCAGTCAGTATCCTTCACACGTGTGCGTTTCAGTGCCTGCCTGCCAGGGCACAGTGTCACCCCAGTGCAACTCATATCTGGTGTAACAGTAGTGTACATTTAAAAAAAAAAAACTTTTTTGACTGTGTTAAATAATAGCAGTCAGTTTCCTTCACAAGTGTGCGTTTCAGTGCCTGCCAGGGCACAGTGTCACACCAGTACAACTCATATCTGGTGTAACAGTAGTGTACATTTAAAAAAAATAAAATACAATTTATAGCCTCATACTTAGTGGGGGTAATATATATAGGTCTCAGCAAACAAACTTAGCTATTGTGCAGTCGACATCAGGAAGATTTGGGTCTGTATAAATAATTTGATATCTATTGTTATCTCCTGCTCTGACCGTATGACTAAGTTGTTCATTGTGTTTACATTTTATCAGAATATGGTAAGGCTGACATTGTAGGCTGTATATAAATGTATAAAGCATGATGTTTGGGAAACATATCATTATATTATCAGTTGGTTCAAGCATACTTTTTAAAAAATATAGAATGCCATAGGAAATGAGAGCCTTGTTTTTAACAATGTTATATTTATGTTTATCATCACCAATCCACAATGATGATCTTATCACAATTATATGTACTCAGATGATGTCTTTAGTTTTTAGTATGGTCTGCTGAGGTTTTGGTATTTGCACTGAATTATGTCAGAGCTCCAGGTTGCCATACCAACCCTGCAGCAGACAGGTGCTAACACTTAATGACCATTAAGGTTTGAACAATCCGATTGGTTAATCAATAGGTTTAGGTTTGTATAAAGCAAGTGTTATCTGAATGTGTTTTAATAATGTTTTAGCCTGAGGAAACAGCTTGTTTTAGCTGAGAAACGCGTCGCTTTTTAATAAATACACTTGCTTTTTGGACACCCTTTTTTATCATTTGTATGCTGCTAACTCTCTGGCACCTGAGAGGTATCTTGTTTTCATCTGGAGGGATCGGTCTACTGGGCGACTGTTTGGTTCCAGTCTGCAGTTTATGCACCTGCTGGTGCTTTGAATCTTGTAAGTAAGATTGCTCAATCTACCACTCGCTTGTCTAAACGTTACTGGGCTATGGTTTGCATTTTTTGTGTTCATTCAGGAACCTGTTAATCACTACCATCAAGGACCACAATCTGACTCATGAAGTATACCAGTGAGCTGGACCACTGAGAGGCTCCAGTCTGCTTCATAAGCACCAATGGGTGCACCTCCTTTGTGAGTATTCAATCGCTATCTTGTGGATTTTAGTATCTGTTATCTGGCTGTACTAGGCCATGTTTGGCGCCTCTGTGTTTTATCTTGTTTTAAAATACAATTTTGACTGTAATAGATTGAATAGCAGTTAGTTTTCTGCAAGCATGTGTGTCAGGCCTACAGCGTCCACTCTGCCAACTTCTGCCAGTGAACAGTGCCACTCATATCTGTTGTCACAGTAGCTTGCACGCATAGTACCACTAATCGAAAAAAAAATGACAGCAGATGCAGGCCACCCCGCAGGGGCCGTCGTGTTCGTGGTGCTGTGATTCCCTTTGGCCCTAGAATAATGCCCAGTGTTCAGAGGCCACGTACCCCGAACGCGAACATTTCTGAGGACATAGTTGACTGGCTAACACAGGACACCCAATCTTCTACAGCTTCCGCTCGGAAGCTTTACACACCATCCTCCTCCAGCTTAGCTTCGGGCACCTCTCAAGTTACCTGCCGCCACCACCAACACTAGCACCACAGCCGCTTCACTTGATCTGTCAGAGGAGTTATTTACACATCAGTTGGAAGAAATAAATGATAGTGAGGTGCAACCATTATTGCCAGAGGATGTAGATAACAGGGATATGTCTCAGTCAGGCAGCATTACACACATGGACGTACGGTGTGATGATGATGATGTTGTACCCGCTGCTGCTTCCTTTGTTGACTTGTCAGATACAAGTGAAGTGGTTGATGATGACGATGCATCCGTGGATGTCACGTGGGTGCCCGCTAGAAGAGAAGAAGAAGAGGGGGAAAGTTCAGATGGGGAGACAGATAGGAGGAGGAGACGAGTTGGAAGGAGGGGGAGGTCATTGCAAGGAGCTAGTGGCACAGTCAGACAGCATGCATCGGCACCCGGGGTCAGCCAGACAGCACGCCAATCAATGCATGCTGTTGCCACCACCAGAATGCCGTCATTGCAGAGCTCAGCAGTGTGGCATTTTTTTGTGTGTCTGCCTCTGACAACAGTGATGCCATTTGCAACCTGTGCCAAAAGAAACTGAGTCGTGGGAAGTCCAACACCCACCTAGGTACAACTGCTTTGCGAAGGCACATGATCGCACATCACAAATGCCTATGGGATCAACACATGAGTACAAGCAGCACACAAACTCAAAGCCACAATCCTCCTCCTGGTCCAGCATCTTCAGCCACATCAACCACTGCTGTCCTGCTTGCCCCCTCTCAACCATCCGCCACTCCGTCTCTCACCTTGAGCAGTTCCTGCTCATCTGCCCACAGTCAGGTGTCCGTCAAGGACATGTTTGAGCGTAAGTAGCCAATGTCACAAAGTCGCCCCCTTGCCCGGCATCTGACAGCTGGCTTGACTGAACTCTTAGCCCGCCAGCTTTTAATATACAAGCTGGTGGAGTCTGAGGCGTTCAAAAAATTTGTAGCTATTGGGACACTGCAGTGGAAGGTACCAGGCTGAAATTTCTTTGCACAAAAGGCAATCCCCAACCTGTAATCGATTGTGCAAAAGGAAGTAATGGCATGTCTGGCACACAGTGTTGGGACAAGGGTCCATCTGACCACTGATAGCTGGTCTGCAAAGCATGGTCAGGGCAGGTATATCACCTACACTGCGCATTGGGTAAACCTGCTGATGGCTGCCAAGCATGGAATGCGTGGCTCTTCAGAGGAGTTGGTGACACAGCCACGAGTTGCAGGCAGGCCTGCTGCCACCTCCTCTACTCCTCCTACCCCATCCTCTTCCATAACCTCCTCGGCTGAGTCCTCTTCTGCTGCTGTGTCTTGCTCCACATCAACGGCACCCCTCCAGCTCCCCAGGTACTATTTCACATCCTGGATACGGCAGTGTCATGCCGTCTTGGGGAGAGTCACACCGGACCAGCACTCCTGTCCACCGTGAACGCACAGGTGGATCAGTGGCTGACTCTGCACCAACTGGAGATCGGCAAAGTGGTTATTGACAACGGAAGAAATTTGGTGGCGGCATTGAATTTGGGCAAATTGACACATGTGCCGTGCATGGCACATGTGTATAATCTGATCGTACAACGCTTTGTGCATAAGTACCCAGGCTTACAGGACATCCTGAAGCAGGCCAGGAAGGTTTGTGGCCATTTCAGGCGTTCCTACACGGCCATGGCGCACTTTTCAGATATCCAGCGGCGAAACAACATGCCAGTGAGGCGCTTGATTTGCGACAGCCCGACACATTGGAATTCAACACTCCTAATGTTCGACCGCCTGATCCAACAAGAAAAAGCCATTAACGACTATATGTATGACCGGGGTGCTAGGACAGCCTCTGCGGAGCTGGGAATTTTTTTGCCCCGTTACTGGACGCTCATGTGCAATGCCTGTAGGCTCATGTGTCCTTTTGAGGAGGTGACAAACCTAGTCGCACCGAAGGCACCATCAGCAACATCACACCATTTGTTTTCTTCCTGGAGCATGCCCTGCGAAGAGTGCTGGATCAGGCCGTAGATGAGCGTGAAGAGGAAGGGTTGTGGTCACCATCACCACCAGAAACAGCCTTATCAGCATCGCTTGCTGGACCTGCAGCAACGCTGGAAGAGGATTGTGAGGAAGAGGAATGTGGCTTTGAGGAGGAGGAGGAAGACCAACCACAACAGGCATCCCAGGGTGCTCGTTGTCACCTATCTGGTACCAGTGGTGGTGTACGTGGCTGGGGGGAAGAAGATACCTTCAGTGAGATCAATGAGGATGAGGAACGGGACATGAGTAGCTCGGCATCCAACCTTGTGCAAATGGAGTCTTTCCTGCTGTCGTTCCTTTTGAGGGACCCTCGTATAAAAAGGCTGAAGGAGAACGACCTGTACTGGGTGTCCATGCTACTAGACCCCCGGTATAAGCAGAAAGTGCCTGAAATGTTACCGAATTACTGCAAGTCGGAAAGGATGCAGCAGTTCCAAAATAAATTAAAAAGTATGCTTTACACAGCGTATAAGGGTGATGTCACAGCACAATGGGAATCTAACAGGGGAAGAGGTGAAAGTAATCCTCCTCCTCCCACCACCACACCGGCAAGGACAGGACGCTTTACATGCAGAGCTTTTTAAGTCCTACGCATCACCACAGCCCTTCGAGGTCCACCCTCAGAGAATGACAGGTAGCAGACTACCTTGTCTTAACTGCAGATATCGACACTCTGAGGAGCGATGAACCCCTTGACTACTGGGTGTGCAGGCTTGACCTGTGGCCTGAACTATCCCAATTTGTGATAGAACTTCTGGCCTGCCCCACTTTAAGTGTCCTGTCAGAAAGAACCTTCAGTGCAGCAGGAGGTATTGTCACTGAGAAGAGAAGTCGCCTAGGTCAAAAAAGATACCGAAGGGACTGACAGTAGGCCATACATTCGACTAAAAAAGGCCTGATGAGATGAGTTGCCTTGGGCTAAAAATGGTCCACACGCTGCTGTATTTTATCTCTGAATGCCGGATGACTTGCGTGACTTATCCGCCACCAACTAAGGTTCAAGCCGCAATGTTTTAGGGCACTTTCTGCTTGGGAAACAAACATAAATTTTTCTGGCCGCTGCTACAGCAGCAGGTGCAACAATACCTAATTTTTCAGGCATGTGTGCATGCCTAATTTTTCTGGCCTCTGGTGCTGCACTGTGGCTTCAAAAACCAAACAAAAAAAGGCACATAACAGGGATTAAACTGATAGGAATAGTACTACTTAACACACCACTCCTATCTGGTGGCACATTAGATTGCACGTGCAGTGCCCCAAATTTGAAGTAGGAGGACCGACCAAGCATCTTTTTCCATCTCCCGGTTCCTAAAATCGATGCCATATACACGTCCCCTGATAGGGAACGTAACAGGAATTAAACTGATAAGAATAGTACTACTTAACACACCACTCCTATCTGATGGCACATTGGATTGCACGCGCAGTGTCCCAAATTTGAAGTAGGAGGACCAACCAAGAATCTTTTTTCATCTCCCGGTTCCTAAAATCCATGCCATATACACGTCCCCTGATAGGGAACGTAACAGGGATTAAACTGATAAGAATTGCACTACTTAACACACCACTCCTATCTGGTGGCACATTAGATTGCACGCACAGTGCCCCAAATTTGAAATAGGAGGACCGACCAAGAATCTTTTTCCATCTCCCGGTTCCAAAATCGATGCCATATACATGTCCCCTTATAGGGGACGTAACAGGGATAAAACTGATAAGAATAGTACTACTTAACACACCACTCCTATCTGGTGGCACATTAGATTGCATGCGCAGTGCCCCAAATTTGAAGTAGGAGGACCGACCAAGAATCTTTTTCCATCTCCCGGTTCCTAAAATCGATGCCATATACACGTCCCCTGATAGGGGACGTAACAGGGATTAAACTGATAAGAATAGAACTACTTAACACACCACTCCTATCTGGTGGAACATTAGATTGCATGGGCAGTGCCCCAAATTTGAAGTAGGAGGACCGACCAAGCATCTTTTTCCATCTCCCGGTTCCAAAAATCAATGCCATATACACGTCCCCTGATAGGGGACGTAACAGGGATTAAACTGATAAGAATAGTACTACTTAACACACCACTCCTATCTGGTGGCACATTAGATTGCACGCGCAGTGCCCAAATTTGAAGTAGGAGGACCGACCAAGAATCTTTTTCCATCTCCCGGTTCCTAAAATCTATGCCATATACACGTCCCGATAGGGAACGTAACAGCGATTAAACTGATAAGAATAGTACTACTTAACACACCACTCCTATCTGGTGGCACATTAGATTGCACGTGCAGTGCCCCAAATTTGATGTAGGAGCATCTTTTTCCATCTCCCGGTTCCTAAAATTGATGCCATATACACGTCCCCTGATAGGGAACGTAACAGGGATTAAACTGATAGGAATAGTACTGCTTAATACACCTTATAATAACGCAGAGAGAGGCAACGCAGAGAGAGGAGTCTGAAGAAGAGGAGTCAGAGGAGGATGGTGGCTTTGAGGAGGTGGAAGACCAAACACAGCAGGCGTCCTAGGGCTTGTTGTCACCTTTCGGGACCCTTGGTGTTGTACGTGGCTGGGTGGAGGAAGAGACCTTCAATGACATCAGTGAGGAGTCTGAGGACAAGGAACGGGACATGGCTAGCTTGGTATCCAACCTTGTGCAAATGGGGAGGTTGCGGTTGTGCAAATGGACTGTTTGCGGTTGTTTGCAGTGTGTTAAAGGGACAGTCTAGGCCAAAATAAACGTTCATGATTCAGAAAGAGCATGTCATTTTAAACAATTTTCCAATCTACTTTTATCACCAATTTTGCTTTGTTCTCTTGGTATTCTTAGTTGAAAGCTTAACCTAGGAGGTTCATATGCTAATTTCTTAAACCTTGAAGCCCACCTCTTTCAGATTGCATTTTAACAGTTTTTCACCACTAGAGGGTGTTAGTTCACGTTTTTCATATAGATAACACTGTGCTCGTGCATGAGAAGTTATCTGGGAGCAGGCACTGATTGGCTAGACTGCAAGTCTGTCAAAAGAACTGAAAAAAGTTATGCAAAACTGGGAAATGGGTAATTTAAAAAAAAAAAAAAAAAAAACAACATTTTAACAAGACTCCCACCTCACACCAGCACAACCATTCTACAGGCATATCATCAGACTACAGAGATTTGGAAAAAAAAAAAACATTTTAACAAGGTAACTCACCTGGCTGGTCTCTCTCAAGACACTGAGTGCAATTACAGGGAGTTCAGAATTATTAGGCAAGTTGTATTTTTGAGGATTAATGTTATTATTGAACAACAACCATGTTCTCAATGAACCCAAAAAACTCATTAATATCAAAGCTGAATATTTTTGGAAGTAGTTTTTAGTTTGTTTTTAGTTTTAGCTATTTTATGGGGATATCTGTGTGTGCAGGTGACTATTACTGTGCATAATTATTAGGCAACTTAACAAAAAACAAATATATACCCATTTCAATTATTTATTTTTACCAGTGAAACCAATATAACATCTCAACATTCACAAATATACATTTCTGACATTCAAAAACAAAACAAAAACAAATCAATGACCAATATAGCCACCTTTCTTTGCAAGGACACTCAAAAGCCTGCCATCCATGGATTCTGTCAGTATTTTGATCTGTTCACCATCAACATTGCGTGCAGCATCAACCACAGCCTCCCAGACACTGTTCAGAGAGGTGTACTGTTTTCCCTCCTTGTAAATCTCACATTTGATGATGGACTACAGGTTCTCAATGGGGTTCAGATCAGGTGAACAAGGAGGCCGTGTCATTAGATTTTCTTCTTTTATACCCTTTCTTGCCAGCCACGCTGTGGAGTACTTGGACGCGTGTGATGGAGCATTGTCCTGCATGAAAATCATGTTTTTCTTGAAGGATGCAGACTTCTTCCTGTACCACTGCTTGAAGAAGGTGTCTTCCAGAAACTGGCAGTAGGACTGGGAGTTGAGCTTGACTCCATCCTCAACCCGAAAAGGCCCCACAAGCTCATCTTTGATGATACCAGCCCAAACCAGTACTCCACATCCACCTTGCTGGCGTCTGAGTCGGACTGGAGCTCTCTGCCCTTTACCAATCCAGCCACAGGCCCATCCATCTGGCCCATCAAGAGTCACTCTCATTTCATCAGTCCATAAAACCTTAGACTAGTCTTGAGATATTTTTTGGCCCAGTCTTGACATTTCAGCTTGTGTGTCTTGTTCAGTGGTGGTCGTCTTTCAGCCTTTCTTACCTTGGCCATGTCTCTGAGTATTGCAAACCTTGTGCTTTTGGGCACTCCAGTGATGTTGCAGCTCTGAAATATGGCCAAACTGGTGGCAAGTGGCATCTTGGCAGCTGCACGCTTGACTTTTCTCAGTTCATGGGCAGTTATTTTGCGCCTTGGTTTTTCCACATGCTTCTTGCGACCCTGTTGACTATTTTGAATGAAACGCTTGATTGTTCGATGATCACGCTTCAGAAGCTTTGCAATTTTAAGAGTGCTGCATCCCTCTGCAAGATATCTCACTATTTTTGACTTTTCTGAGCCTGTCAAGTCCTTCTTTTGACCCATTTTGCCAAAGGAAAGGAAATTGCCTAATAATTATGCACACCTGATATAGGGTGTTGATGTCATAAGACCACACCCCTTCTCATTACAGAGATGCACATCACCTAATATGCTTAATTGGTAGTAGGCTTTCGAGCTTATACAGCTTGGAGTAAGACAACATGCATAAAGAGGATGATGTGGTCAAAATACTCATTTGCCTTATAATTCTGCACTCCCTGTATTACTTATTTCTGTTGGGCTATCATGGAATCATTTCTAAATCTCATTGTAATATTTCAATCTTTTATTCACCAAACTTTGTTTCCAAACCTCTCCTCCCACCTTCTGTGCTTCAAACCACTCCTCCCCCCTAAACATTCTCACCATGCATGTTTACCCTTCTTTCTCTCTCTCCACAGACTCACACCTCACACCAGCACAGCCATTCTACAGGCATATCATCAGACTACAGAGATTTGCACACACTAGCCCTCCAGTCCCTTCCCACCACCAAACCACCCTAGTGTTCACTTTAATATATATATATACACACCTTCTAACAGTAATTATGTGCAGCTGTCACTAATAATTCAGAATAGAGAAACCAATTCAGACTCACAGCCTCTGTACTGACATTTTACCACATTCTTTTACACTTTTCAAAACCTCTTTTGCTCAGTCACCAAACACTTTTTTCCCTATATCATCACTCACTCTCAATTCACTCTGCCTTATATCAGACTTATTTCCATTCTCCCTTACCTTCTGTGTCTATTCCCTCTCCTTTAGATTGTAAGCTTGAGAGCCTCTCTACCTGTAGGCCACTTTGTATTTAAAGTGAACTATTACTGACTGTGCTCAAGGGCAGGGCATTCCCCTCCTTTTGTATAACTCATTATTGCACCTACAACTGTAATGTACCCCAATATTGTATTTGTTTGTGTATTTAATGCATCCCTGTAATGTTTTTATTCTTTGTATAGCGCTGCGTAACCTGCTGGCACTTTATAAATAAATGATAATAATAATAATAATTATCTATCTTTTAAAACAATAAAAATTCTGGTGTAGACTGTCCCTTTAAACAGGGAGTTTGGTCTGTCACTGTGAAGCGGGCATAACCCTTACACTACCTGATCGATACAACATCATACCTGATGTTTTAAAGCACGTTATTCCAAACAATTTAGGAATGTTAGGTGATTTATGCCCTTTATGGCTTAAAACCAGACTCTGCATCAACTATGTAATTTTCCATGGGAGTTTTGCCATGGATCCCCCTCCGACATGCCACAGTCCAGGTATTAGTCCCCTTGAAACAACTTTTCCATCACTATTGTGGCCAGAAAGAGTCCCTGTGGGTTTTAAAATTCGCCTGCCTATTGAAGCTATGGCGTTTCGCCCGGTTCGCCCGTTCGCAAACAGTTGTGGTGAGTTCCAATCAGCCAATAGGATTAGAACTGCTAAAATCCTATTGCATCTTCCAATTAGTCAATAGGATTTGAGCAGCTCTCATCCTATTGGTTGTTCCAATCAGCCAATAGGATTGAGCTCTCATCCTATTGTCTGATTGGAACAGCCAATAGGATTTTAGCAGCTCTAATCCTATTGGCTGATTAGAAACTTTCAGCCATTAGGAATATAAGGGACGCCATCTTGGATGAGGTCACTTCCATTCAAGTTCCAGTTTATGGCTGCGACTATATTGAAGAGGAGCTCTGCGCCGGATGTCTTCAGGATGGACCCGCTCTGCGCCGGTTGGATGAAGATAGAAGAGGCCGCATGGATGAATACTTCTTGCCACCCGGATGAAGACTTCTTGCTGGCTGGATATATCCTTCAAGCGGAACTTTAAAAACTGTAAGTGGATCATCAAGGGTTAGTGTTAGGTTTATTTATGGGGTTTTTGGTGGGTTTTATTCTTAAAGTAGGGTCTGGGCAGGTAAAAGAGCTAAATGCCCTTTTAAGGGCAATGTCCATACAAATGCCCTTTTCAGGGCAATGGGGAGCTTAGGTTTTCTTAGATAGACTTTTTATTTGGGAGGGTTTGTTGGTTGTGCTTAACTGTGTGGGGGGTGTTTGTATTTTTTTTTTACAGGTAAAAGAGCTAATTTCTTTGGGCCAATGCCCCGCAAAAGGGCCATTGGTATTTTATTGTAGGCTAGGGATGTTTTGTTATTTTGTTTTTTTTTTTTAATTATTTTGATAGGGCTATTAGATTAGGTGTAATTTGTTTTGTTTTTTGATACTCTTTTTTTTTTTTTGGTAACTTAGTGTGTGTTTGTTTTTGTAATTTACGGCGAGATTACGAGTCTTGCGTTAGCCATAAAAAGCAGCGTTGAGACTTGAGAGGTCCCAACGCTGCTTTTTAATGCCCGCTGTTATTACAAGTCTGGCCGGTACAGGTGTACCGCTCACTTTTCTTCCGCGACTCGAGCTTACCGCAAATCCCCTTACGTAAATTGCGTATCCTATCTTTTCAATGGGACTTGCCTAACACCGGTATTACAAGTCTTGGAAGAAGTGAGCGATAGACCCTCTCCTATCAAGACTCCTACCGCATTTAAAAGTCAGTAGTTAAGAGTTTTATGGGCTAACGCCGTAACATAAAACTTAACTAAAGTGATAAAAAGTACACTAACACCCAGAAACTACCTATTAACCCCTAAACCGAGGCCCTCCCCACAACACAAACACTTAAATAAAGTTTTTAACCCCTAATCTGCCGACCGGACATCGCCGACACTATAATAAATATATTAACCCCTAAACCGCCGCACTCCCGCCTCGCAAACACTAGTTACATTTTATTAACCCCTAATCTGCCATCCCTAACATCGCCGACACCTACCTACATTTATTAACCCCTAAACTGCCGACCCCAATGTCGCCGCTACTATATTAAAGTTATTATCCCCTAAACCTAAGTCTAACCCTAAGTCTAACCCCCCTAAAATTATTTCATTTTATTTAAATATAATTTAAATAAAATGAAATAAAATTACTAACTAAATTATTCCTATTTAAAACTAAATACTTACCTGTAAAATAAACCCTAAGCTAGCTACAATATAACTATTAATTACATTGTATCTAGCTTAGGGTTTATTTTTATTTTACAGGCAACTTTGTATTTATTTTAACTAGGTACAATAGTTATTAAATAGTTATTAACTATGTAATAACTTCCTAGTTAAAATAAGTACAAATTTACCTGTAAAATAAACCCTAACCTAAGTTACAATTACACCTAACACTACACTATCATTAAATAAATTAACTAAATTACCTACAATTAATTACAATTAAATTAAATAAACTAAAGTACGAAAAAAAACACTAAATTACAGAAAAAATAAAATAATTACAAGAATTTTAAACTAATTAACCTAATCTAATCCCCGTAATAAAATAAAAAAGCCCCCCCAAAATAATCCATACCCTATACTAAATTACAAATAGCCCTTAAAAAGGCTTTTTGCGGGGCATTGCCCCAAAGTAATCATCTCTTTTACCTGTAAAAAAAATACAATACCCCCCCAACATTAAAACCCACCACCCACACACCCAACCCTACTCTAAAACCCACCCAATCCCCCCTTAATAAAACCTAACACTACCCCCTTGAAGATCACCCTACCGTGAGACGTCTTCACCCAGCCGGGCACAAGTGGTCCTCCAGACGGGCAGAAGTCTTCATCCAGGTGGCATCTTCTATCTTCATCCATCCGGAGCGGAGCGGATCCATCTTGAAGCCAGCCGACGCAGAGCATCCATCTAGACCGATGACTACACGACAAATGAATAATCCTTTAAATGAAGTCATCCAAGATGGTGTCCCTTGAATTCCGATTGGCTGATAGATTCTATCAGCCCATCGGAATTAAGGTAGGAAAAATCCTATTGGTTGATCCAATCAGCCAATAGGATTGAAGTTCAATCCTATTGGCTGATCCAATCAGCCAATAGGATTGAGCTTGCCTTCTATTGGAATTAAGCCAATAGAATGCAAGCTCAATCTTATTGGCTGATTGGATCAGCCAATAGGATTTTTCCTACCTTAATTCCGATTGGCTGATAGAATCCTATCAGCCAATCGGAATTCAAGGGACGCCATCTTGGATGATGTCATTTAAAGGAACCGTCATTCATCGTGTAGTCGTCGGTCTGATTGGATGCTCCGCGTCGGCTGGCTTCAAGATGGACCCGCTCCGCTCCAGATGGATGAAGATAGAAGATGCCGCCTGGATGAAGACTTCTGCCCGTCTGGAGGTCTTCTTCTGCCCAGAACGGATGAAGACTTTGGACCCTCTGGAGGACCACTTGTGCCAGGCTGGGTGAAGACGTCTCAAGGTAGGGTGATTTTCAAGGGGATAGTGTTAGGTCTTATTAAGGGGGGATTGGGTGTGATTTAGAGTAGGGTTGGGTGTGTGAGTGGTGGGTTTTAATGTTGGGGGGTATTGTATTTTTTTACGGGTAAAAGAGCTGATTTCTTTGGGGCAATTCCCTGCAAAAAGCCCTTTTAAAAGCTATTTGTAATTTAATATAGGGTAGGGATTTTTATTATTTTGGGGTGCTTTTTATTTTATTATGGGGATTAGATTAGGTGTAATTAGTTTAAAATTCTTGTAATTATTTTATTTTTTTCTGTAATTTAGTTTAATTGTAATTAATTGTAGGTAATTCAGTTAATTTATTTAATGATAGTGTAGTGTTAGGTGTAATTGTAACTTAGTTTAGGGTTTATTTTACAGGTAAATTTGTACTTATTTTAACTAGGTTGTTATTAAATAGTTAAGAACTATTTAATAACTATTATACCTAGATAAAATAAATACAAAGTTACCTGTAAAATAAAAATAAACCCTAAGTTAGATACAAATGTAACTATTAGTTATATTGTAGCTAGCTTAGGGTTTATTTTATAGGTAAGTATTTAGTTTAAAATAGGATTTATTTAACTGTAGTAATTTTATTTAGATTATTTTAAATTATATTTAAGTTAGGTGGGGTTAGGTTTAGACTTAGGTTTAGGGGTTAATAACTTTAATATAGTGGCGGCGACATTGGCGGCGGCAGATTAGGGATTAATAAGTGTAGTTAGGTGGCGGCGACATTGAGGGCGGCAGAGTAGGGGTTAATAAATAAAAAGTAGGTGTCGGCGATGTTGGGGGCAGCAGATTAGGGGTTCATAGGGATAATGTAGGTGGCGGCAGTGTCTGGAGCGGCAGATTAGGGGTTAATAATATTATGCAGGTGTCTGTGATGTCGGGGACGGCAGATTAGGGGTTAATAAGTGTAAGATTAGGGGTTGTTTAGACTCGGGGTTCATGTTAGGGTGTTAGGTGTACACATAACACAAGCACGTTTTACCTGCTCACCGCTACCGTAAGCAACGCTGATATTGAGGTGAGATGTGGAGCTAAAGTTTGCTCTCCGCTCACCTTTTTGCGGCTAACGCCGGGTTTAAAAAAAACCCTGTAATACCATCTCATATATATATGAGATGGTTGTGGATAGTGGGCAGCCTCCTCTAGGTGTTGAGGCCAGGAAGGTTCTAAATGTAAATCCCATGCACACATATGTATGTACACCTTCACGCTTTTTCACAGAGGAGCGTAGTGTTAGCGCTTCCCTTACGAATAGGGTATGCTGCAAAACAATGCAAATGAAAAGTAAAAATGTATTTTTAATAATATGTTCAGTATTCAATATTGTGTATATATGTAAATAGAACCACAACATAAGGGTGTTTGTTTATTTGTGACTTCAAAATCATATAAATTGTAAATCAAATCCTAAATAATGAAATAGATGTTAAAGCTTACATATGAGTACTTGCTTGTAACCATTTAAGAGCAGGGATTTGCTCAACTGGTTGTCCAATGGGATGAGAGATGGCCCTTGAAAAAGGGCGCCTGTTTTTACCTCTTTTATCAGCTAAGATTACGGCTGAAAAGCCGAAACGCGTCAGCTGTTTCTTTCCTCCCATCTCCAACTTTGGCAACCAGCTGCTGTCATTGTTTATTGCAGCAATGTCAGGAGGTTTTACGACCAATATATGAACTTTATGTTTCATCACGTACAGCGCTATTTTGGAAATAAACGCTGTATTATACATCTGGCGGTGCTCCTGTTTCTTCATTTGTATCCAGTGTGAAACGGATTCCCTTGCAGTGAGCACAGACGTAGGCATTCCCCTGGTGGATTGCCTCCTCCCCCCTCTCCCTTGGATTGGACGAGAGCATACACACCTGGTTGTGACATCCGGGATCAACGACCAATTAAACAAGCCGAACGCACCAGAAGAGGGTGTGACCAGAATGACAACGTAAAGCTGGCAGACTCGAGGAGTTCTTGGGCACTACAGGTGACACGGCATTGCAGGACAACAAGAAAGACTCTTGACAGTTGAGAACCGATTGAGTCCAATGTCCAGAGGCCAGACCAGAGACGGATCACCACCAATTCCCTAAGAACTGGACGCGGTAAGTCGGCCTTTCAGGGTCGCACAGTTTTACTTGCAGTGTGTGGGACTTTTTGTTATTTGACTTACACTCAGCACAGTGTCACAACTTCACACCGACCAACCATCCATCACAGGTCACACTGACAGTCTGACTCAGTCACAGTGCACACATGACTCCACTGCGATCTTCTCACTCTTCCCGTGCCAGCAGCAACACGCGGCTCCTCCAGGCTCCACAGGAAGAGTGAGTCAGATAGTAAGTCACGTGATGATACTGAGCAGACCTGATTGGCTCCCAAGTCCTGAGGCTGCTTGGAAAAAAAGCCTCTATAGGGAGAGTATGGGCCGGCCCGCGAGCAGCTTAAGCAGCACCACTGGGTGGCGCTATTTTGCGGCTCATACATTAGGCTAGCAAGCCATCCATGTTGTGCAATGGAGAAGGACAACTGTATGGGCCACTGCCTCTCCTTCATTGCGCAACATGGATCACTCTGGAGTTGGGGGGGTGTAGACTAACGCAAAATTTGCATCCAAAGTCATAACACTTTATTTTTTAATAAAATAATTATTAAAAACTTTTTTCCTTCATTTAACAGGTGCGGCAGTGCCTCACCTGCCTCCTATGAGGACACTTCACCACACTATTAGTGTCCTTTATCAACATTGTAATCACAATTAAATTAGTGACTGCATTTAATTTAATGGAATGGTACTAGTGGGTTAACATATGGTACCTTGCAACTTACCTTGATTAAACATTGTAGTTTTGTATATTAGCAATATTGGCATACACCACAATACCTGTATATAGGGCCCTAAAAAACACTACCATAAGCTTAATATAGCTAGTATATTAGAAGTGACAAGGGAATGTCCTGATCAACTCAAAACTATACCTTATGTATGCATAGGCTTAACAATATAATAATTATCAAATGTGTTTATACAGTTTTACTATAACAGCTAGTTGTTAGTGCTTGGATATTTTTAACAAAGTACTTGTACAAGGTAGCATTATTGGAAGTAAACACTATATTTCATTAGACATTTTTCTAAATAAACAAGGTTACCATCTATAACTCATTGATCACTTAAGTATTCAATTTTAGAAAGAAGTACTGATCAAAGCTAATTTTAGTCATTGTAAACTTAGTTCCAAGTTTCATAGGCCTAAGTGCATTCAAGCATCATTAGTTGAATAAAACTTGTCCTTTGCCTATAAGATGGAAGCATCTAATAACGTATTATTCACAAATATCTAGAGCTGACCTTGACCAGTTAGAACATGACTTTAAACAGATTTTTAATGAAACTGTGGCTAGCAGTTCTTTGAGTGGTCAATTTCAGACAATGGAAACATTAATGAAAAAGGAAACCAAACTCAAATGGGACAAATGGACCCTAGAGAGATATATCCATCTAAGAATAGTTCTGAGAGGTCTTAGGATCAGGAAATGTCCTACATTTGCATTAGATGACAAAAGATTCATAGAGAATTGGAATAATAATTTGTCTCAATGTTCCTTTAAACTCATGCATTAGATTATAGAGTACAAGGACACACAACTTCTAGGTGTTAGAGGAAATTGAACAACTACAGACTGCACTTGATATATACACCTCAGAGGCTTAATATAAAGAATATGATGGTATTTTGAAGGAGACCATTCCCACATTAAAAAAAGAGTTAATTGAGATAAAACATGAGAAATTTATGAGAGATCAACAAGACTACTCCCAATGCAGAGTGTATATTTGGCAAAGATTTTCCAGAAACAGGTCACGAGATAGATATAGAAGAAGAAACCAAGGAAGGGGAGAGAACCTAGGTAATGAGGGAACAGAGCCAAATGTAGGAGGGACTATATCAGGGGGCACTCAGATAACTCAGATAATGAGACTTTGGATAATGATCGAGGATATAGTCAGAATGTCACCATTCCTAAAGCTATATTTAAAACCTCAAAGGAACAAGCTTAAAGGACGGTTACATTTGGCTATAATGTAGCTGAAATCTCAGCACAATCAGGGAATGGGAGACAACTGCCTGGTCCACTGAACAGAGATAGCAATGCCTTGACACCAGACAATAGAGACCACAATGACCTAGAACAGGTTTTTCAGTCCACCCCAGTGAATCGCTCCATAAGAGGAGGAAGAGGAGGGGAAGGGGCACAACAAGAGGATCAATGAGAGGCAGGATGAACAATTCACGCTACCACCTGAGGCAGAACAGAAAACAATCCAAATACCAGTAATGAGTTTAACAACCACTAATAATGTGATTAATTTAACAGACTATTGTTTAAAGGGACATAATACTCATATGCTAAATCACTTGAAACTGATGCAGTATAGCTGTAAAAAGCTGACAGGAAAATATCACCTAAGCATCTCTATGTAAAAAAGGAAGATATTTTACCTCACAATCTCCTCAGCTCAGCAGAGTAAGTTCTGTGTACAAAGTTATACTCAGCTACTCCCAGCTGCAGGTAAAAAATCAAATAAAAAATGAAGAAATGAACAGCAGCCAATCAGCATCAGCAGTGCTGAGGTCATAAACTCTTTTACTGTGATCTCATGAGATTTAACTTACTCTCATGAGATTTCATAGTAAGCTGAATAGGGAAATAATATGAGAGTGCACGAGGCTCATCCCCTTAGCTGTCCCAGGACAGACATACTAAAATGCTTCTTAGAAATCCTTTACAATGGGATGTGGCTACTGAGGAACTTTTGAGGTAAAATATCTTTCTCTTTTACATAGAGATGTTCAGGTGATATTTTCTAGTCAGCGTTTTACAGCTATACTGCATCACTTTCAAGTGTTTAAACATTTGGGTATTATAGCCCTTTAAGTGATTCTGAACTTAAAGTGTTAGCTTACAGACTAGGCTTTGTGCCAACAAATAGATTCAACCTATTCCAAACATTAGTACATATCAATAGGTTAATTCATAATCTCACTTTAAAGAAGCATTTTAACAATCAGACTGATGTTGAGGAGGACAGGGACACTGTACAGAGATACACAAATCCACCTAATGACACTTTTTCACTGGAAATTTTCAGAACAAGAAGATATTCAGAATCTAAAGAGTCTTGAGAGAGAGAATGATCAACAGACACCAGAGATCAATGGACATAGTGGGCCTGTTTTGTTTAACATATTTATCTGCGATATCAGCAAAGGGCTACAGGGGAAAGTATGTCTCTTTACAGATGATACAAAAATTTGCAACAGAGTGGATGTTCCAGGGGGGGTAGACAAAATGAGAAGTGATATACAACAATTGGAGGATTGGACAAACGACTGGGATCTAAAGTTTAACACAGCAAAGAGTAAAATAATGCATTTAGGGAAGAAAAATCCAAATGTTAATTACAGACTCAATGACACTTTACTGACTGTTACAGACGAGGAACAGGACTTGGGAATTATTATTTCAGATGATTTAAAACTTAGTAAACAATGTAGTAATGCAGCAAGTAAGGCTAGCAGAATGCTTGGATGTATTGGTAGAGGTATTTGCAGCAGAAATAGTAAGGTTCTTATGCCACTTTATAGATCATTAGTTAGGCCTCATCTTGAGTATTGTGTGCAGTTCTGGAGGCCATATCTTCAGAAGGATATTAACAAACTTGAATCTGTGCAAAGGAGGGCTACCAAAATGGTACATGGTCTAAAAAATAAAACTTACCAGGACAGGCTCAATGACCTAAATATGTATAGCTTAGAGGAGAGAAGGGAAAGAAGTGATATGATAGCAACTGTCAAGTACATTAAAGGGTTTAGTAAAACTGAGGCTGTGGGTATTTTACATAAAATGGAAAATTCAAGAACAAGGGGTCATGAGCTCAAGCTAAAGGGTAGTAGATTCAGGAGTAATTTGAGGAAGCACTTTTTAACAGAAAGAGTGATTGATTTATGGAATAAACTTCCTCAAGAGGTAGTAGCAACAAACACTGTGGGGGACTTTAAAAATGCATGGGACAAGCATAGGGCTATCCTACGAACTAGATAAGTTTATACTGTTAGGTAAGGTCGGGCAGACTTGCTGGGCCTATGGCTCTTATCTGCCGTCAATATCTATGTTTCTATGTTTCTATGTATAGACCAAAATCAGTTTTCTATCCGGTTCAATCAAGAAGAGATTTTCTCCTTCCCTTCCAAAAATGGTTAGAGACAGACCTGATTGATATAGCTAAGAAACCAGCCAAGAATCATCCCAACCTTTCTAAAGAAGAAAGGCAAGCTATAGATTCTATAAAAAGAAATATGGCAGACAAAGGTGGGAGTATTGTTGTTTGGAGTAGGAAAGCCTACAAGAGGGAGATCATGAGACAACTAGGTGACCATGAGGATTACAGATCTTTACCAGGAGACCCAACATCTGTTTTTTCGAGGGTTATAAGGTCCCTCTTGGATGATGGCCTAGAATTAGGACATATCGATCGTGAAACTCATGACTACCTACTCGTCCAAGAACCAATAATTCCCATTTTCACATTCTTCCATAAGTCCATTAATGAGGTCAAGGTGTGCCCTATAGTTTCAGGGATTGGATCCCTTTGTGAAGCATTCTCAAAGTGGCTGAATAGTCTACTACAACCACTAGTCTTGAATTTAAAAGGTTACATAAGAGACACTAAACATCTTTTACAAATTTTGGATAATTGTACATGGGAACCACAGTTTAGTTGGCTAACGGTTGATGTGGTGTCCCTTTATTCCTCTATACCCCATGAAATGGGGCTGAGAGCAATCAGATTTTTTCTTGAAAGAGATACAAAGTATACATCTAATTTCATCAACTACATACTTGAAGTAACACGGTTTCTTCTAAAACATAATTACTTTAAATTTGAAGGTAATTATTTTCTTCAATTAAAAGGCACTGCAATGGGGGCAAAGTTAGCCCCCTCGTTTGCCAACCTCACAATGAGGTGTTGGGAATTAACCCACATATATGGAGAGAATAACAACTTTGCAAATAAAATTAAATCTTACTACAGGTATACAGACAATTTGATATTTATATGGACGGGAGACAGGAGAGAGGTAGCATCTTTTATAGGCTCCCTTAACCAGAACGTATGGGGCCTGAAATTTACTTAGGAGTGTAAAGACTACTCAATTTTTTATCTTGATTTAAAATCCTATCCAACAAGGGAACAGGAAAAATTTAAACCTCCGATTATAGGAAACCAATTTCGGGAAACACCCTCCTACACGGCAAAAGGTATCATCCAGCCAGTGTTCAAAAATCTTTAGCGAAAGGGCAATTTGTAAGAATTAAAAGACATTGTTCAAATGAGAGGGAGTACAAGATTCATAGTGAGGACCTTACTAGACGATTATATTAGCGAGGCTATAACAAACAAACTGTAAGAAAAATGAAAAAACAAGTGGACATGACAGATAGGAAAATCTTGCTGAAAGACACACCAAAGGTGTTCACATCTAGGATTGCTAGAGGCACAGAGTGACTTTTGTGACTCAGTATAAGTAACAAACTGTAAGAAAATGAAAAAAACAAGTAGACATGACTGATAGGAAAATCTTGCTGAAAGACACACCAAAGGTGTTCACATCTAGGATTGCTAGAGACACAGAGTGACTCAGTATTCTTCAGATTATCAAGAAGTTTATGAGGTAATCAGGAAACATTTGCCCATGTTAACTGCAGATGAGGGATTGACAGGTATACTAAAAAATGGATGCAGTTTCTCATATAGAAAAGGGGTGATACCGACCGGGAAAAATCTTGTCACCCAGTGATCTACCACAGAATACCGCAACGAGCGCTTGGCTCACATCTAAAGAAATGTTTAGATGTGGCTATGGCCTGTGCATTCCCTGTAGTTTTATACAGAAAGGAGAAAAATTCAGGTCAGTAGTCAATAACAAAGAGTATCATATTGAAAGTTGTGTCAATTGTAGGTCAAAAATTGCAATTTATATGGCCTGGTGCGCATGCACAAAAAACAGTACATCGGTTGTATCTCCAAGGTGGTTAGAGAGAGGATACAACAGCGTTTATCAGATTTGAATAGATCTGATGCTAGATCAGAACTAGCAAAACATTTCAGCCATGAACATGACAGTTCCAATTTGACCTTTTGATGGATGGTAATAGAAAGTCTTAAGAAACCCAAAAGAGGGGGAGATTTGAACAAGTTATTGCTAAAACGGGAGGCCTTTTGGATTTTTTACTTGGCCACCAGGATCCCCAATGGATATAACTCCATTTATGATATCATAAATTTTTGGGAATAAACCACAATTGTAGACCAACAATGGATTTCACATAACAATAAAAACAAAAATAGTCAAATTAAATTAACCTATAGTATTCACTGGTCAGTTGTAATACATGAGTGAAGGTATAGAAGTAGATTGAGAGCATTGTGACATAGGCCTGGATTTTCTTTAACTTATATACACTAGATATCAGTTAGTAGTCTACAAGTAATATTAACCCTATATAATAAAGGATATCTGAACCAATATCTAGGCTTTTTTAAGGTCGATTATATCCAAGCATTGTAATGGCTATTTAGGAGTAGCACTTCTTCTGTTTTGGTCTCCCTCCTCTTTTGATACTTTTCCAGTCACACTTTCAGGGATATACACATGTACTCCAATAGTTTTAATGAGAAAGGTCCATAGCATCTAACATTAAAATCAGCTGTTGTTCCAAAAACAGATATATAGGAGAGCTGTGTCATTCAAATGAACATACATACTGAAGGTCAAATAAAATACAGCGAGATAGACTAAGTATTGTATTTATTTATATATATATATATATATATATATATATATATATATATATATATATATATATATATATATATATATATAAATTTCTCAAAAGAAGAGGCACTCACAGGTCTTAATTAGCAAAAATAATTTATTAATTCATAGGTTCAGTCTGAACCTATGAATTAATAAATTATTTTTGCTAATTAAGACCTGTGAGTGCCTCTTCTTTTGAGAAGTTTCTACCTACCTACCATAGAGTGCACCCAGGCAATACAACTAACAGTGAGTGCTTGTAACCCACAACTAGCGTATATATGTATGTATGTATATATATATATATATATATATATATATATATATATATATATATATATATATATATATATATATTTATATATATATATATATATATATATATATATATATATATATATATATATATATATATACACACACACAAGATAAAGAACTTTAAATATAAAAGGGTTGTGTCACACAAATGATCATATAAATTAAAGGTAAATATTAAAAAGTAAAAGTTTTTTTCCAAACATGTAAGTAAGTATATATATATATATATATACATACATACACTATTTCTTAAAATGTCACAGCTATTTTTTCAGTTTTGTTCTACTTTCGTCTCAATTTTGATTTAACCTACTATTCATTTATGTAAAAAAAGAGCTGGAGATAACTTCTTAATAGACAAAGTATATTCAGGTTTTCGTCCTACAATTATTGGTTAACCAACACAGCAGCACAAGGTATTTATTTTAACTAGCACACATTGTTTTAACTATGTTTATGATTAAGGCCACTGGCCAAAACATGTCAGACTAAGACAATTGCTTTTTCCTGTTTGCTGCTAGCTGCATGTTGCAGTATTTCCTTTTAATTCTTTTTAACCAAAGCAAGTACCGACTGTCCTGTTTATCTTTTTTTTTAAAAAGCATTTCCCTATACTGCTGAGCACCTTCAGGTCCTAAGGACTACAACTGCACAGTGCAACCGCACAGTATTCCCTTATTGGTGGAGGATTGGTCACAAGGGAGAGCAAGGGGAGTGACCATCAACACAGCGTGAGATCAGCATTTGACTGCACCGGACAGTGCAAGGAACAGAGGAGCAGCAGGAGTTGCAGGTAGCTGCCGTGAAGCAAATTAAAGTTTCCAAAAAAATCTTGATTAGACTGTGGGGTGCCTCTCGCCTCCCAATGTGCTGCAGTGAGCGGTGGATTGGAAGACGGGACCTCAACGCCTCGAGCCACTAAAGTAAGTTTTTCCCTTACCTTGGGGTCATAGTTTTGCAGCCATTCCCACATCAACCCGTCATGGCTGTCTGTTACTACACATACCCCTACTCCCTCCGATAGGCTCTTAACTTTGAACTGAATACCCTAACCGGAACACTTGTAGTTAAGAGCACAGGCACACTGGCGACTAATCTTCTACTTGCTCACATTGATATATATATATATATATATATATATATATATATATATATATATATATATATATATACACACACACACATGTGAGAAAAGAATATCTTTTGGATAAACTTGTAGTACACAATGGTTAAATTAGGAGGTAACTATTCAAAAGTGTGCTTTAGCATTATACTGTACAAGTATACAAAAAAAACTATAATAGATAGGTAGATAAAAAAGAAATGCTATTAGCACATAATTAGATTATTTTAAAAATAAGACTTAGGGGTCAATTTATTATAGTGTGGACAGATATGATCCGCTATAGTGAATCATGTCCGCCGCACATCGATAAATGCCGACAGCATACGCTATTGGCATTAATCATTGCACCAGCTAGCTCTTAGCTGGTGCCGCTAGCAGGGGGTTCAATTGACCCGATCATATTGGATCGGGTTGATTTTCGGCGATGTCTGTCCGCCACCTCAGAGACCGCTGCTTCATAACTTGTGTTTCTGGCTAGCCTGAAGGCTCGCCAGAAATACGGGGCATCAAGCTCCGTACGGAGCTTGATAATTAGCCCCCTTAGTATTTATTTGTGATTCTTTTAAAAGACAGCATGAGAACAGTGGAGAAACTGCTTGAAAAGGTTAAAAACACATCTCTCTCAGATATTGAAAAGTTTGTTAAACAAGTGTTTGTCTAAGGGTATATGGTAGTTATGGTAGATAGCGCATATATATATATATATATATATATATATATATATATATATATATATATATATATATATATATATATATATATATATATATATATATACATGCTGTATAAGTATATATCTATATATAGATATGTTGTGTTTTATATGTTTGACACTTTTTCCACACAAACTTCCTGACAGGTGTCTACATTCTGACACTAATAGGAGTGAATTGAAGATGGGAATATTGCTGGCTAGGTGAGGGCCCTTTTACAAGTACATTTTCTAACAAAGATGTAACAGCATTAGCATTGGGACAGTTTTCTTTTCACATGATATTTTCCATATCTGATATGTATTCATATAAAAGACATTTCTTCAATTAAAACATGGTCTACCATAGTCATTAGTTTATTAAATGCTTTACTTATGATACAAGTATTTTTTGTTATAGTTGTATTATAAATTAGTTTTATTAGCATGTCTAGATGGAAATCAATACCATTTTGGTAGTATTTTTGAAGAGGTTAAATATTTTGAGATGATGTAGGTTAAAATTGGCCTGTATTTACATTTTCACTATGTAAAATACTCTGTGCCCTTTGAAGGCTAATTTCATCCTGTGTGGTGGCTTTAAGGTGTGTGTGCAAGAGAACGCCTCAGAATTATGTTCTTGGTAACATAGAGTCCTCTAGCAGTATGGAATATTTTATTTAAAAAAACCTCACCTCATATTGTTGTGAAACTGTCATACTTTTTTATTTGTATTGTCTTGTTTGTTGCACTGTGTTTGATATAAGTCATTAATAAATTATATGGGCCCATTTCTGAAGCAGCGGATGCTGCTTCAGAGTCCAATCGTTTCAGGCTCGCCTGAAACAGAAGTTAAGAAGCAGGGGTCATAAGATCGCTGCTCCATAACCTGTCAGCCACCTTTTAGGTGGCAAATTGAAATCCTCCTGATTCAATACGATCGGGATGACGGACAGCCCCTGCTAGCGTCCGATTGGCTGCCAGTGAGCAGGGGGCAGCATTGCACAAGCATTTCACTAGAAATGCTGGTTCAATGAGAAATGCTGACAGCGCATGCTGTCTGCATTTAGTGGTCGAGCGGACATGATTCGCTTCTGCTCGACTGATAGTAAAATCTACTCCTACGTCTGTGTCATTATTGCTGTGTTATGCATGACACAAATTTGCCAGTTGTATTTCTTTCATTTGACTTTTGGCAAGTTGTTTGTTCATGATATATACTACTGCAATCTATGAAACTTACATGTAAAGCATCTTATTAAATTCAGAAAAATATATTTTAAAATATAGACCACCACTATCCTTGTACACAATTTAGCTTGAATATATATTTATTAAAGACTTACTATTATAGAATCAATGCTTATTCTTTTACTTTTTTTTGCACGATGTAGTGTATCATAAATGCCGACAATTATCATTGCACAAGCAGTTCTTGTGAACTGCTTGTGCAATGCTGCCCCCTGCAAATTTGCGGCCAATCGACCACTAGCTGGGGGTGTCAATCAGCTCAATCGTATAGAATCAAGCAGATTGAAGTTCGCAGCCTCAGAGGCAGCGGATCTTCATAACTGCTGTTTCTGGCGAGCCTTAAGGCTCGCACGAAAATGGGCATAAAGCTCCATTCGGAGCTTGATAATTCGGCCCCAATATCTGGACCATCCTGGATCTGTTTCTGTAAGGCATTTTTCATGGCTATATATGTATGTAGGTAGTAGTATTGTGTGTATGTATATGAAGTGTGTTTCTCATACCAAACACATTACAATATGTGGAGCTAAACACATTATTTTTTTTGGGTCTGCAACAACACACCTTTTGAATGACTCCACCTATGGGTCCCATCAACAAAATGTTCTAATTAAATATATACCTCATCTTTACAAGTAGAACTGTAGTTTATCGTTTGGAATTAAAATTATGATTTATTCTTTAGCTGTTTTAAAGCATGCAAAGAGAATTAAAGATTGAAACAAAACTATGAACGTTCTGTAAACCATACTTTATTATCTTTCTGCACATAGCTTACCTAATAGTATCAAGAACAGATTTCTTATATCTCCAATTACTACTTATATCCAAACACTATATAAAAAATGAGTTAAAAATTATGTAGGGCTAAATATATTTTTTGCATTTCTTGTAACTAAGAAAGAGCTTTGAAAAGAAATGTGTTATATGTGTACACATCAAAGTATAAAAGAGAGCGCATCCGTGACTCAAAGTGACAATATTTATTCACTTTAAAACACTATATCATAATACACTTAAAAGTGTAATGTCAATGTGCTCATCATAAACATATAAAAGTCCTCTAAAAAAAGTCTGGTGATCCCGGTCCTGCCAAGTCTGATTAATGTCGCGTCTGCTGCAATACACCCCGTCACCATATGAAGTAACCTCCTGCATATCCAGAGTCCTTAACCCTACGCATTTCATCTGTAACTATTAAAGACTTTCACAAGGGTATGTTTGTAGCAGTGGATATGTCGGCCTTATTTGGTAGCGTTTTTTTTTTTTAACCAAATAGCTTCTCCCTCTTACATCATATGCCCAACGAGGATAGCTTGTGAAGTCAAGTGACTCCTACTTGCGTCATGTTTTTTTCAATCCCTCCACAAGACCTAGGGAGGGGAGTAGGGGCAATAGGTACAACAGAACCCAGATATCCTCAGAGAACAAACAGGTCCCAGCAGAGACGCTGACCTTTCAGGTCATCAATCTATCAGATATTTAGTTAACATAGATGCAAACGAAAGTCCTGAGCTATGGCTTAGGTTTTGCACCCACCTGTGACTTTAATCTTTTTAGTACTATTATAGATCTTAATAGACTAATCAGGAATCTCACCCTACGCAAGCATTTCCATGATTCTGAGACTGCCACTCCACAACCAGATAGGCGAGTGGACAACTTGGGTGAACCTTTGTCTTTTTCAGAACAATGTGATGTGGTCAGTTTGAATAGTCTTTTGAATGATGGCTCTTTGTCTTCCAGTCAATCTGTAGACAAACAAGTCAGGTTCAAGAAGAAGTCTAACTTCTATCCCATTCATTCACGTGGCAATGTTTTAGAAACCTTCTATAAAAGGGTGGAACAAGACCTTGTGAAATTGAAAACTACTAACACCAGCACAACTAACAATTTGACCAAACAGGAAAGAACAGCACTAAAATCGATTCAGAATAATAAAGCGTTGGTGGTTAAAGGAGCTGACAAAGGTGGCTCGGTGGTTGTTTTAAATAGATCTGATTACATCAAGGAAGCCAATAGGCAATTACTAGACACAGAGAGTTACACAAAACTTGACAACAACCCAATTTGGTTTTTCCAAAGATATCTAAAAGATCTTTTGGATGATGGCCTAGAAAGCGGCTTTCTGGACAGAAACACTTATGACTATCTTTTGATCAACCACCCTGTCACTCCTATCTTTCACCACCTTCCAAAGGTCCACAAATCTTTGGAGGAGGTGAAGGGTAGGCCCATCGTCAGTGGTATAGGGTCATACACTGAAAATGTTTCCCAATGGTTGGATGCGATATTTCAGCCACTGGTGACCCAACTACCCAGTCATTTAAAAGACACCACGCATGTCTTACAGTTACTTGAATCTGAGAAATGGAGTACAGATTAAACATAGGTCAATGTGGATGTAACATCCTTATATTCCACAATTCCTCATAACAAAGGGATACAGGCTTTGAGATACTTTCTGGAAGAAAAAAACGATTATTCTATACATTACCAGAATTATATATTGAGGGTCACTTTATTTTTGCTGACCCACAATTATTTTGAATTTGAGGGTGACTATTTTTTGCAGAGACGTGGACTGCTATGGGTGCCAAATTTGCGCCTTCATACGCAAACCTATATTTAGGTTGGTGGGAGCTGTCCCACGTCTATGCACAAACCAATCCGTATATCAATGAAATTGCTTTTTATAAGCGTTTCATAGATGACCTTTTATTAATTTGGAAAGGGAAGACTGACAGGATCCAAAACTTCATATCTTGGATCAATGACAATGACCTCAACCTCAAGTTCACATTTGAGGTTGAACCAAATGAAATAAATTTCCTTGATATCACGATGAGGGGCATGGCTGATGGCAACATTGTAACTAGCAGTTACAGGAAACCAATTTCGGGCAACACTTTATTGCACGGCCGAAGCTGCCATCCCAAACATGTCCCTTACGCGATAGCCAAGGGTCAGTTGATTCGACTCAAACGGAATTGTTCTGATACATCAACATACGATAAACAGTCAAAGGATCTTGTGACACGCTTTAAGAAAAGGGGTTATAAAAACTCTGATATAACCAAGGCAATTGTAATGTGCTTATTAATGTTGGATCTCAACTGCCGTAAAAGTATGAATGTTTTACTCTAAAATACAGACTATTATTTCAGCATAGGCTGTGATGATTTAGAGTGAGTTTTAATTTATGATGAATTGAAGACTGAGAATATAGTTATAGTAATAAGGTACTATTAATGTGTAGCAATATTCCAATCTATAACTGCAAAGGTAGTTCAATAACTTTGAATTAGAATTCAGAAATGATAATCAGTGAATTTCAGTATTGAGACTTAAGTTCAGATAGTGAGCGAGTGAAATGTGGTCTAGCCACTGTAAAGGCTGTTTGTAATAGTATCCGTCTGCTATGTAGTGAGAGAGAACACAGAAACATGCAGCTGCTGACAGGGGCGTGTCAGGTACACAGGAGTTCCCCAGCTGATGACGTCAGAGCTGTTCCGTAGCGTTACAGTGAAACCGGCTTGATACAAATGATATATTGAAACAAAAGTAGCGATATGCTAGTAAGTGCAGTAAATAGAACAGTTAACTTTGTGAAAGCAACTTAAGATTTTATTTTACTTGCGGTTACTCCTTGAAAGTCCCGGTTTGTCCAGCTTGCAGGTGTCTGATGAAACAGATCCAATCCTCAGTGTAAAAGCTTGTGTTGGATGCAGAGCAAACAATAAGTAACTTAGATGAATTAATTCCGTTTACTGGAAAAGTTGTTTATAGGAGCAGTTCCTGCTGGTAATTGTAAATCCAATAACTTGTAATAGCATATATCTTCAATTCATGAATTTATACACAGGATAGGAATTGGATGCATAGAGCTTAGCTGACATGAACTTAATAACTAAGCACTTGTTTGGGGTGGAGACATGACTTAAATAGAGGTGGAAGGTGAGCTGTAGAAAAAGAAGGAAAACCAGGAGTGGAATCCTTACACGTCCCCCCCCTCAAGCAAGCCGACCATGGCTGGATGTTTAGGTCTGTGTGGAAAACGTCTATGGAAACGTGCAACAAGCCTAGTAGCATCAATATGGGTATGAGGTTCCCAGGAGTCTTCGTCAGATGAAAACCCCTTCCATCTTACAAGATACTGAAGTTCACCATTACAATATCTTGAATCCAGGAGATCCTGAACTTCATACATGTTTGCGTCCAGGCATACCGGATCAGGAGGAAGAAAAGGTGTAGGAGGGTGTTGACCTGTATAAGGCTTAAGTAAAGAGACATGGAAGGTAGGGTGTATTACCAAAGTATCAGGCAGATCCAAGGTAACTGCATTCTCATTTACTATGTGAGTGATCTTGAATGGGCCTATGAATAGACTAGCCAATTTCTTCTTGGGAAGATGTAACTTAATATTTTTTGTTGACAACCATACAAAGTCCCCTATTTTATACTTTGGAGGAACTCTTCGTCGTAAGTCATAATACTTTTTCTGAGATGCTTGTGCATGCTGTATGTTCGTACATAAATGATGGAAGTTTTCTGATAGGCGTTGTAATAATTCGTCAACAGATGGTGTATTTTCAGAAGAGGAGTGCTGAAAATTGAATCTAGGATTGAAACCGCAGTTAGCAAAGAATGGAGAGTAATTGGTGGTACTGTTGATAGTGTTATTGTAGGAAAATTCTGCCATAGCAAGAAAAGATGACCATTTATGTTGATGGTATGAACAGTAACAAGGTAAGTATTGCTCAAGCCATTGGTTCAATCTTTCAGTTTGTCAGTTCGTTTGCGGGTGGAAGGCAGTACTGAGCCGTTGTTCAATTTGCAGAGTTGTAGTGAGTGTTTTCCAAAACCTTGAGGTAAATTGGCTACCTCTGTCTGTGAACAAAACAGTCGGTAAACCATGATGCCTTACAACGTTGTTTAGAAACAAATGTGCAGTTTCTGAGGAAGTAGGTAACTTGTGGTAAGCAATGAAATGTGCCATTTTAGTAAAGTGGTCAGTAACGACTAAAATGGTGGTGAAACCAGAGCTTGGTGGTAGTTCTACTATAAAATCCATACCAATGTGAGCCCAGGGTGAAGTGGGTATGTCCAAAGGCATGAGGAGTCCGTACGGAGGTCTTCTCTCGGGTTTGGATACAGAGCAAGTATTATACTGCTGAATATAAAGCTTGATAGAATTTTCCATGGATGGCCACCAGTAAGTTCTGCTTACTAATTCCTTAGTGCGTCTGATACCTACATGACCAAGTAAGGGAGGATCATGGTGTTCTTTAATTATTTGTGCTCTGAGTGGTTCAGGTACGTAAATCTGAGAACCATGAAAATATAACCCATCTTTCTTAATTAGGGAGTTCAGAAGTGTTTGTTTTTCCAAACCTAAGGCGGCTTCATAATCTGGAACTGATATAGATAGTGAAGCGAGAAATTTAGTAGGTGGGAGGATACAACTAGGTGTATATTCTGGAATAGGTCTAGGATCTCTGCGGGAGAGGGCATCTGCCTTTCCATTTTTCGATCCAGGTCTATACAAAATCTGGAACTCAAAACGACTGAAGAAGAGGCTCCATTTAACCTGTCTTCCAGATAAGGTTTTTTTGTTCTGTAGAAATTCAAGATTACGATGGTCTGTATATATTATGATGGGATGAGATGTACTTTCCAGGAGATGTCTCCAAAATTCCAAAGCTCTTTTGATGGCCAGTAATTCTTTATCCCCTATGGAGTAATTCATTTCTGCAGAGGACATAATTTTTGAGAAGAAGCCGATAGGGAATAGAGGTTCTTTGAGTGTCTTACGTTGTGATAAGACTGCACCGAGTGCATAGTCCGAAGAATCCACTTCCAATATATATTGCAGGTCGGGGTCAGGATACTTTAAAATAGGAGCTGAAGAAAAAGACTCCTTGAGGAAACTGAAAGCATCAGCTGCTTCTTTCGACCATCGGAACACGCAATTGGAGCTAGTAAGTTTGGTAAGATGTTTCGAAATCCTTGAGAAATTTCGGATGAATTTCCTGTAATAATTACTGAATCCGAGGAATTTTTGTAGATCCTTTCTGTTCATAGGAGTTGGCCATGATTTTACTGCCTCAACTTTTCCCTCTTGCATTTGAATGCCTTCAGGGCTGATGGAATAACCCAGGAAATCAATCGTTGTAGTATGAAAAATACATTTTTCCAGTTTGGCATAGAGTCGGTGAACCTGGAGATGAGATAAAACCCAACTAACGTGTTTGATGTGGTCAGTAGTATTGGAGGAATAAATTAAAATGTCATCTAAATAAACTATGACACAAATGTCGAGTAAATCATGAAAAATGTAATTTATAAAGAATTGGAAGGTTGCTGGTGCATTGGTGAGTCCGAAAGGCATAACTAGGTATTCATACAACCCATATCTTGTTCTAAAAGCCGTGAGCCATTCATCCCCCTCTCTGATGCGTACAAGGTTGTATGCTCCCCTCAGATCCAATTTAGTGTAGATAGTAGCATGTCTTAGTCTCTCTATGAGTTCCGGAATGAGTGGAAGTGGGTAGCGATTTTTTATGGTGATCTTATTTAGTTGTCTAAAATCGATAATAGGGCGTAAAGAGTTGTCCTTGTTTCGGACAAAAAACATACCAGCACCGGCTGGTGAGACAGAAGGACGAATGAATCCTTTCTTCAAGTTCTCATCTAAGTAGCTTTTCAGATGGTCTAATTCGGATTGACATAGAGGATATAAATGTCCTATGGGGGGAGTTGTACCTGGTTTCAACTCTATGGGGCAGTCATAGGATCGATGGGGAGGAAGTGTTTCAGCCTCTTTTTTACTGAAAACCTCAGCGAAGTGACTGTATTCAATTGGTACAAGAGTGTCAGAAGTGGGGTTCAGAGAAAGTAATGACTGCCTAATACAGGTTTGTTGGCAATATTGTGAGTTTAAATGTATGTCTAAAGATTTCCAACTGATCTGAGGTTCATGTAGTTGTAGCCAAGCCAACCCAAGAACAATTGGAAATAAGGGAGATGTAATCACATCAAAAGAGAGATGTTCATGATGATTGTTTAATGTAGTGACAGAAAGAGGAATGGTATGATGTGTAATTGGTCCAGAAGAAATCTCAGAGCCATCAACAACACGAAGTGAAATAGGAGACAATTTCTTAATCAGGGGTATTTTATTGATAGACACTAATGAGCTGTCAATGTAGTTGCCTTGAGCTCCGGTGTCAAGGATAGCAGGGACGGAGATCTGTTTACTTGCCCACTGTAAAGACAAAAGTAGAGAACAGTGAAGTGGTTTGTTAAGTACTACTTGAGAGGTGAAGTTAGTGTTACACTTACTGTTCTTTTTCTGGGGTATGATAGGGCAGTCCTTAAGACTGTGAGCTGGATCACCACAATACATGCAAAGGCCCCGGGTCTTTCTTCTCATACGTTCATCCGGTGATAGAGGTCCCCTGAAGATGCTGATATCCATAGCTTCAGCTCCGGTGGGACTAGTAGACCTAAGAGTAGGTTGGTTAGGACTGGAAAACTTTTTGTTTGGCTGGTCTGAATATTGTCGTTCGGATCTTCTCTCCCTTAATCTTCTATCAATATGGCTACTTAATTTCATAAGAGCCTCAAGTGTCTCTGGTAATTCTGTTCTGGCTAATTCATCCTTGACTGCATCAGAAAGACCAAGCCTAAATTGATTTCTGAGGGCTATGGCATTCCATTGGGAGTCAATGGAGTACTGTTTGAACTCCGTTATGTAATATTCCACAGGTCTGGATCCTTGCTTCAATTTCCTCATTTTGCTCTCAGCTGTTATTTGGAGGTTGGTATCATTATACAATTCATCCATGACGTCAAGAAATGCCGAAAAGGATGATAGGACCGGATTATTAGTCTCGAATAGTGTGTCAGCCCATATACGGGGTTCTCCCCTTAAATAACTTATCATGCTGAGAACTTTCACCCTATCGTTTGGATAAGTCCTAGGCTTGAGAGAAAAATTAAGAAGGCAAGCATTCTTAAAGTGGCGGTATTGATTTCTGTCTCCTTGAAAACATTCTGGAGGAGCAACAAAGGGTTCAGGAGAGGTCTCTTGGGCTGGTAGCTTAGGATTGATGGAATCTTTTATAACGTTTCTCAAAGTCTCATTCTCCAATTGTAATTCTCTTAGACCCTGGCTGAGTTGGTCTACCCTTTGTGACAGGTTAAAGACAATTTGTGGGAGCTCGGCTGGATCCATAATAATGGCTTAGTTATTCTGTAATGTGCTTATTAATGTTGGATCTCAACTGCCGTAAAAGTATGAATGTTTCACTCTAAAATACAGACTATTATTTCAGCATAGGCTGTGATGATTTAGAGTGAGTTTTAATTTATGATGAATTGAAGACTGAGAATATAGTTATAGTAATAAGGTACTATTAATGTGTAGCAATATTCCAATCTATAACTGCAAAGGTAGTTCAATAACTTTGAATTAGAATTCAGAAATGATAATCAGTGAATTTCAGTATTGAGACTTAAGTTCAGATAGTGAGCGAGTGAAATGTGGTCTAGCCACTGTAAAGGCTGTTTGTAATAGTATCCGTCTGCTATGTAGTGAGAGAGAACACAGAAACATGCAGCTGCTGACAGGGGCGTGTCAGGTACACAGGAGTTCCCCAGCTGATGACGTCAGAGCTGTTCCGTAGCGTTACAGTGAAACCGGCTTGATACAAATGATATATTGAAACAAAAGTAGCGATATGCTAGTAAGTGCAGTAAATAGAACAGTTAACTTTGTGAAAGCAACTTAAGATTTTATTTTACTTGCGGTTACTCCTTGAAAGTCCCGGTTTGTCCAGCTTGCAGGTGTCTGATGAAACAGATCCAATCCTCAGTGTAAAAGCTTGTGTTGGATGCAGAGCAAACAATAAGTAACTTAGATGAATTAATTCCGTTTACTGGAAAAGTTGTTTATAGGAGCAGTTCCTGCTGGTAATTGTAAATCCAATAACTTGTAATAGCATATATCTTCAATTCATGAATTTATACACAGGATAGGAATTGGATGCATAGAGCTTAGCTGACATGAACTTAATAACTAAGCACTTGTTTGGGGCGGAGACATGACTTAAATAGAGGTGGAAGGTGAGCTGTAGAAAAAGAAGGAAAACCAGGAGTGGAATCCTTACAGCAATAAATGAGGTTAAAGACATAGACAGAAGTTCTTTGCTTACTAACAAAAGGGATGATACTTCTAACATTGAACATAAGGGAGTCACTTTTGTAACCACATTCAGTGCCCAATATCAACAGATATGTGGCAAAGTGCGAAAGCACTATGCAGAGGCGTAACTAGAATCCACAGGGCCCAGGTGCAAGAATCTAAGAAGGGCCCCCTACCCCCCCCCCCCCCAAAATGTAAATTTGACACTTTTTTTTTTTATTTATTATTATTACAGACTGTGACACTGGCACCAATTCCCTAAGACAATAAGCAAAGTGATATTACTGTGACACTGGCACCAATTATCTCAGACAATAAGCACTGTGATATTACTGTGACACTGGCATAAATTAGCTCAGACAATAAGCATTGTGATATTACTGTGACACTGGCACAAATTATCTCAGACAGACAATAAGCACTGTGATATTACTGTGACACTGGCACCAATTAGCTCAGACAATAAGCACTGTGATGTTACTGTGACACTGGCACCAATTATCTCAGACAATAAGCAATGTGATATTACTGTGACACTGGCACCAATTAGCTCAGACAATAAGCATTGTGATATTACTGTGACACTGGCACCAATTAGCTCAGACAATAAGCACTGTGATATTACTGTGACACTGGCACCAATTAGCTCAGACAATAAGCACTGTGATATTACTGTGACACTGGCACCAATTAGCTCAGACAATAAGCATTGTGATATTACTGTGACACTGGCACCAATTAGCTCAGACAATAAGCACTGTGATATTAATGGGACACTGGCACCAATTAGCTCAGACAATAAGCATTGTGATATTACTGTGACACTGGCACCAATTAGCTCAGACAATAAGCACTGTGATATTAATGGGACACTGGCACCAATTAGCTCAGACAATAAGCATTGTGATATTACTGTGACACTGGCACCAATTAGCTCAGACAATAAGCACTGTGATATTAATGTGACACTGGCACCAATTAGCTCAGACAATAAGCATTGTGATATTACTGTGACACTGGCACCAATTAGCTCAGACAATAAGCACTGTGATATTAATGGGACACTGGCACCAATTAGCTCAGACAATAAGCACTGTGATATTAATTGGACACTGGCACCAATTAGCTCAGACAATAAGCATTGTGATATTACTGTGACACTGGCACCAATTAGCTCAGACAATAAGCACTGTGATATTACTGTGACACTGGCACCAATTAGCTCAGACAATAAGCACTGTGATATTACTGTGACACTGGCACCAATTAGCTCAGACAATAAGCACTGTGATATTACTGTGACACTGGCACCAATTAGCTCAGACAATAAGCATTGTGATATTACTGTGACACTTGCACCAATTAGCTCAGACAATAAGCATTGTGATATTACTGTGACACTGGCACCAATTAGCTCAGACAATAAGCACTGTGATATTAATGGGACACTGGCACCAATTAGCTCAGACAATAAGCATTGTGATATTAATGGGACACTGGCACCAATTAGCTCAGACAATAAGCACTGTGATATTACTGTGACACTGGCACCAATTAGCTCAGACAATAAGCATTGTGATATTACTGTGACACTGGCACAAATTATCTCAGACAATAAGCACTGTGATATTACTGTGACACTGGCACCAATTAGCTCAGACAATAAGCATTGTGATATTACTGTGACACTGGCACCAATTAGCTCAGACAATAAGCACTGTGATATTACAGTGACAGTAACATCACAGTGCTTATTGTCTGAGCTAATTGGTGCCAGTGTCACAGTAATATCACAGTGCTTATTGTCTGAGCTAATTGGTGCCAGTGTCACAGTAATATCACAGTGCTTATTGTCTGATATACTTGGTGCCAGTGTCACAGTAATATCACAGTGCTTATTGTCTGAGATAATTAGTGACAGCCCAGCGTCACAGGATATAGTGCTTGAAATCACAAAAATTTACTGTGCTATCATCTATGATATAACACTTACAGAATGCAAACACACCATGATTGTCTTTCTAAATGATCTTCTGTCAACACCAATGACAAATAGATGTTAATAAATATACTTCAAAAGTATAAAAATAATTATATGATCTATATTAAAATGTTAATAAATTAATGTATAGAAAGTATACATGTAACATTACTTTTAAGGAAAAGAAGTACAGATCTGTATATGACATCCGTAGATAACTGCATAAGAGGTGCAGACAGTGGGACCAAGAGGCACGTGATGCTATAAAGGCACGAGCCGCAGAAGCACACGCTGCTTGTTACAGCCATCATTATCTGCTTGTGGAGCAGCTGGTACTGTGCGTCTTATATGCAGGATCTCATATATTGTAAAGTCCTAGTGCTGCTAATACCCCAAAACTCAGACCCCTGATCACATTACATCTCCATTCCATTTGCACCCCTCTGAGTCAGCACATCAAGGCCACTACTGGTCACATTTTATTTAAAAACTTCACAAGTGTTTGCTCAATTCTGAATCTGCAGGTGCGTAATAGTCCAGCAATGTATTTGCATCTCCTCTAACTCTTTTCTAAGTCCAAATTATACACCAACACTTTTATAAACACTCCACAAATAAAGTGAATTTATGATCCAGATAATACAAAATAATACACCCCAATCCCATTTTCACCATTTTCCTTAAAGGTACAGCATACCCTACATTTTGTCCCCTTAAATTTGTTCCCAATGATCAATTTTACCTGCTGGAGTGTATTAGATTGTTTACGAATAACTAATTTACCTTTTTTGGGCATTTGAAATCAGTGATTTTGCCTGTGGTATCTTTGCTTATTCGGAAAGTTTTTACACTTAATATTAGGCTTATAGAAAAGCTGTGAAAATGTAGCTAGGAGAAGAAATTACACTCCCAGTAGGAGGTAGGAGAGATAAGTAACAAAATATTAATGTTTAATTGTTCCCTCAAAGTTTACAGATAGAGATAATATAAAGAAGCATGTGTGTGTACAAAAATGAATAAAATAAGGCTATATGATTTCCCTGCAAGCTCAACCCATTTTGATGGGTTGTGATTTCAAAGAGAAAACAGCTATAAATAAACCTAAAGAAGCATTCTATTTCTAATATATTATGCAGCTGGTTTAACAAGTCATAATTTGGAAACACATTAAGGGAAAAACAAATTTCAGTACACTGTCCCTTTAACCACAATCAGAGCGAATGCACATCTTGTAAAAATCCCACCCGGTGTCTCTTGAGCTGTATCCCCTGAATAAGCACTCCAGAGATGTACACACTGATTTAGCCTCCCTACACCCCAAGCTCTGTTCCCAATCCAGAATCATTCAGCAAGCAATATCCTTTAACTCCAACCTCATCATTGGTTATGCATATATCAGATAGTTGATATGCACTTAAGTATCAAGATACATAATAGCTGGATTAATATTTTCACATTTAATAGTCATTTGTGCCTTGTGGACAAGGTATTTTAGTGAATTAAGATCAGTATAAATATTTATGGTTTAGAGATATGTGGGACTTTATCTGGCAGATGCCAAGACATGTTTTGCAGATTTTTTCTTTATTTGTTTTCTTGCAGTTTTCACAGTTCACACATGTGATTATAATCACCAAAGTTACATTAAACTATATATATATATTGCTGTTAATTACATAGTAGCTGAGATTAAACATAAATGGTAAAGTAATTTATAACTCACATAAATCACATATGGAAATACAATTAGAGCTCTTCTAACATTTAAAGTGCAGGGCAACAAAGCCAAACGACATCTCAACTCAGTATATCTGATTGTTAAGAGTAGCTAGATATGACATCAATGGGCTAAAAATGCAAATACAATTAGAGTGAGGTACATTAGCTGAGAGGTACTAACAATTTTAGAAGCTTGTAATTAAAATATGTAGGAGACGAGTGCTATAGATATATGTGTGTATACTGTATATTTCTATAAATTATAATATGGTCATGAGTCGTGTCCCCCCCCCGCCCGCCTGCCCGCCCGCCCGCCCGCCTGCCTGCCTAGGCCCCGAGCCCCTTCAGTCTGTCTGACAGTGACTCTGAGCTGAGTGATGTCACTGTGAGTGACCGACCGTGCCCCCCGCGCACCCCCCTCAGTCTGACTCTGAGGACTGAGCTCACCGTGCCCCTGTAGCCTGGCCTAGCCTGCCCCCCCCCCCCTCAGTCTGAGCAGCAGCTTTAAGCCTGAAGTTACCTTACCTCGTCGGATTCCACAGTCCACTCCGTTCTCCCACTGGACCCAGTCACCCAGACGTTCCACAGAGGGCAGAGCCTGACAGACCTCACCACAACACTCCAGAGCTCGGTCGACTCCTCCTGCTACTAACTGCCTGCAGCCTGCACCGCACGTGCAGTTACAACAAGACAAACAATTGTTGAGATACACATGCGCGCACTGCAGCTAGTCAGTCAGGAGGCAGAAGCAGTGCGCGCCAAAATGGAAAGTTCCGGCTGGGGCAGGCAGCCGGCCCGGCAACAGACAGCACCTAGTCAGATTAAATAAAGTGCTGACAATTGTGCTGCGCCTGGCTGCCCTAGTGCCCCCTGGGCATTACAAATCAATGTGAGTGGTGAATAAGTTTTTTGGGGAAAAAATAATAATAAAAAAAAAAATAATAATAATAAAAAAACAAAAAAAACAACCACCTGGCTTGTTGGGCCCCCCTGTTTGGGAGACCTGCTGGGCCCGGTCGCAATGGCGACCTATGCATCACCGTTAGTTACGCCCCTGGCACTATGGTATTTTAAGAGCAGATGACAAATTAATTGATACTGTTGATAGCGGTCTGAGATGTTCTTACAAAAGGGCCTGTACACTTGGCAACATACTCTCTCCCTCTAAATTAAAACCCGAGAAAAAGCCCATCAGTACATGGTTAAGACATAAGGGCATGTTTAGATGTGGACACAACAGGTGTAAACCATGTGACTATATAGAAGTAACTACTACTTTTTCCTCTGCTGTCACTGGGAAGACATATAATATTGAAAGATGTCTCAATTGCTCATCAAGCAATGTCATTTATATGCTGGAATGCTCACAATGTCAGGTCCAGTATATAGGACTCACAACTAGGGATGTAAGGTCCCGCATGAGGGAACACTTTAGTTCTATCAAAGTTGGCAAAGCAACTACCCCCATTGTGCAATACTTTGTTACTAAACACAATAACAGCATTGCTACACTTAAATGGAAAGCAATTGAACAAGTGGTAACTCCCCAGAGGGGTGGTGACAAAGAAAGATTGTTAGGGAAAAGGGAAATGTTCTGGATTTTCCAGCTGGAAACCAGACACCCCAGAGGCCTGCATTCCCATTATAATCTAATTAATTATTGGGAATAATGCAGAGGCCTGCATTCCCAGATGACAAATTAATTGATACTGTTGATAGCGGTCTGAGATGTTCTTACAAAAGGGCCTGTACACTTGGCAACATACTCTCTCCCTCTAAATTAAAACCCGAGAAAAAGCCCATCAGTACATGGTTAAGACATAAGGGCATGTTTAGATGTGGACACAACAGGTGTAAACCATGTGACTATATAGAAGTAACTACTACTTTTTCCTCTGCTGTCACTGGGAAGACATATAATATTGAAAGATGTCTCAATTGCTCATCAAGCAATGTCATTTATATGCTGGAATGCTCACAATGTCAGGTCCAGTATATAGGACTCACAACTAGGGATGTAAGGTCCCGCATGAGGGAACACTTTAGTTCTATCAAAGTTGGCAAAGCAACTACCCCCATTGTGCAATACTTTGTTACTAAACACAATAACAGCATTGCTACACTTAAATGGAAAGCAATTGAACAAGTGGTAACTCCCCAGAGGGGTGGTGACAAAGAAAGATTGTTAGGGAAAAGGGAAATGTTCTGGATTTTCCAGCTGGAAACCAGACACCCCAGAGGCCTGCATTCCCATTATGATCTAATTAATTATTGGGAATAATAAGTATAATATACTACGTACTTTTGTACATAGCTTATATCAAATTGTACTTACAAACACATTTTTACTATGTAGTTCTTTGAATTTTGAACTTTAAATGTTTCACTATGTTTCCATCTATATATTCAGTGTCAGGAGTACACTTAGTACATTTGATATTTCCAACAGCAAGCGTGTATACATATATATATATATATATATATATATATATATATATATATACATGCATTTATAGACTGTATCAGTTATAGATTTCAGGATTTTTCCAGTGTCTTCTGATTTAATAGGGGTTTATATAATATCTATTCTTAGAGATTGGTAACATTTATTATCAACAGGTCAGTATTTAATAACAGATATTATATTATATTATATTATATTAAATAATGTAATATATCAGGTCAGACTCTATGACTGAGTTTTTCTGAACATGCTAGTATTCAGAATTTAACCTAAGAGATATGTTACCCAACACCTTATTCTTGTTATTATTATTTTCAATATATATTTATTTATTTGTTTATTTTCAACACCTTGGAAGATTGCAATGCTGGATTCATATATAGTAGTTTAGTGAGTGATTCACAGGATATTGAGTAATAGTTCAAACACACCTATTGTTTTTACACCAATCACAGCCCAGGGGGGCATTTTTTAAAGTATATAGCTTAATGAGTGTGATACTGGCTATGAGTAAGGCTACGGCCGAAACGCGTAAGCCACTGCTTTAGGTGTTTTGGTATTTTTCCTCTGTTCCCATGTTGGACTTTAATTATTGATTGATTAAAGAAATATTTTTAACTCTGACCCCGGACAAGCTCTTTCTTTTTTGGATTACATTTGCCGTTTTACCTCTGGGATCAGATTGAAGGAGTGAGTGCTGGTATGTTCTACCAATGGGAGGTAGGAGGGTGTGTATCTGTTAGCCACTCATGGTTTGCAACGTCAGGAGCGAGACACGCCGAGGCCTGTGTGCGACCGGATCTGTACCTGAGAGAGGAATTTCACAGCGAGTGGTGTTAGGCGTACCCGCAGTTTGCCCCAAAGGAAGGGTGGCGAGGCAGCCCAGGATCACCGGAGTCGCTGATTTCCCTCTTGCATCATTTGTGAGTAGAAATAAAGTGAATAATATTGTGGTAATACTGTGAATGCTGTGAATATAATCGTAACTACGCTGCAAGTAGTAAAGTCAATTGAGCCCAGTTTACCAATATCACTACACGGACTGTATCACATGAGTCTGTATGCATTGAACTCACTTTATTGTTGACATGTTCGCTCAAGACACACAGGCAGGATTCCCAAGGTGGTGGTTTATTTATACCAGCATTTCTCATTGCTAACGGAATCAACCATCTGTGCAACATCCACTCTCTCTACAAACCTATACTCCCTTCGTACCAGCACACTATCCCCACATAGTACACATATTTTATGGGGATTGTATGACTAGGTGTTTTTTTTTGCCTATTACACCGTTCTCTCTTTTACATATTTTTGATTCATACGCAGTCTGACAGCTCCCAGCAATAACACATTTTACCATGCAAGCCTATTAAAAAAGATGTTCAATAGGTTGCTAATATCCCTATATTTCCTAGTTTTATTGTGATTAATATGGATTACCTTACATGAGTTTCTAGACAGTCTGATTCTCAAAATACTAGTAGTTTTCTCCTCTACGCAATAACAGACCTTAAGTACATGGCCAGCAAGGCAGCAGTTTCAAATCTGACAGTTATATATTCTTTATGTGTAACTTTTAAAAAATGCATGTGTATTGTGTTTTCAGGGGAAACATTAGCAAAAAAAAAAAAAAAAAAGCAATGGTTTAAAATATTTGAAGACTGATTTGCTTTCATAAAATATATTCATTAAAAGTGAAATCTAAAAGCATATACAAAACACTTGATGTACCGTGCTGTTGTGTTGGGGTAAATTTAAACAAAAATATTTTTGCTCAGTATAGAAATGTATATCAAGTTAGTGCTATAAGATTTGGTGACTTCATTCCTCATAACTAAACTGATGTTTACACAAAATAAAAATGTTTTTTATTTGCTTCCAAATTTGTGTTTGATATGACAATTATGCCTGGGTCAATATGACCAATTATAATAATATTATTCTTGTATTACTTGTACAAAACAAATTGTTCCCAACTTTTTGTCATCTACTCCATACAACAATAAAACAAAAAATATGATGTTGCAAAAGTCAGTATTTTCAATACGTATTCGGCTGAATATTGGCCCATTCTTGGCCCATACTGAAGGGAAGAACGGAAAATAGCCAAAATTGGTCTGTAACAATTTTTTTTCATGTTTACTGGTGTAATTAATTTTGTTTTCGATAGGAGCTTTTGGAGCTTAAAAAAGGGGCACAGAACACAGGGGTGGGGGAAGGATCCGAAATCGTTTGACAAATTAGCTTCTTCATTTTTCAGTGATGTACAGGGGTCTTAACATTCAATGTGTACAACTTCCCCTGTCCAATTGTGACAGTGCATCACTAAATGATTGATGTTAGGGCCAAAAGTCAGCATTAAATCTTAAACAGACGTGTCCAATCTACTATTAACCTAATTTACGGCTAGATTACGAGTTTTGCGGTAAGCTGAAAAAGCAGCGTTAACAGGTCCTAACGCTGCTTTTTCACTACTGCTGCTATTACAATTCTTGCAGGTTTAGGGCCACCGCAGACTTCTTTGGCCTTGTCGCAAACCGACTTACGTAAACTTCGTAAACCCTGTTTTCTATGGGACTTCCATAGCGCCGGTATTATGAGTCTGTCCTGGGAGGCCAAAAAGTGAGCGGTACACCCTATCCCATCAAGTTTCCTAACGCATTCTAAAGTCAGTAGTTATGAATTTTACACTACAACGCCGTAGCATAAAACTCATAACTAAAGTGCTAAAAAGTACACTAACACCCATAAACTAACTATTGACCCCTAAACCGAGGCCCTCTCTCATAGCGAACACTATAATAAATTTTTTAACCCCTAATCTGCTGCTACGGACATTGCCGCCACTAGAATAAACATATTAACCCCAAAACCGCCGCACTCCTGCCTCGCAAACACTAGTTAAATATTATTAACCCCTAATCTGCCGCCCCTAACATCGCTGCCACCTAAATTATACTTATTTACCCCTAATCTTCTGCTCCGGACATCGCCGCAACCTACATTATATTTATTAACCCCTAATCTGCTGCCCACAACATCGCCGCCACCTACCTACATTTAATAACCCCTAATCTGTCTGCGGTCCCCAATGTCGCTGCCACTATTCAAAATTTATTAACCCTTTAAACTTAAGTATAACCCTAACACCCCCTAACTTAAATATAATTTAAATAAATCTAAATAAAATTCCTATCATTAACTAAATTATTCCTATTTAAAACTCAATACTTACCTATAAAATAAACCCTTAGGCCTAGATTTAGAGTTCGGCGGTAGCCGTCAAAACCAGCGTTAGAGGCTCCTAACGCTGGTTTTGGCCGCCCGCTGGTATTTGGAGTCAGTGATTAAAGGGTCTAACGCTCACTTTACAGCCGCGACTTTTCCATACCGCAGATCCCCCTACGCCATTTGCGTAGCCTATCTTTTCAATGGGATCTTTCTAACGCTGGTATTTAGAGTCGTTTCTGCAGTGAGCGTTAGAGCTCTAACGACAAGATTCCAGCCGCCTGAAAAAAGCAGGAGTTAAGAGCTTTCTGGCTAACGCCGGTTTATAAAGCTCTTAACTACTGTACCCTAAACTACACTAACACCCATAAACTACCTATGTACCCCTAAACCGAGGTCCCCCCACATCGCCGCCACTCGATTAAAATTTTTAACCCCTAATCTGCCGACCGCCACCTACGTTATACTTATGTACCCCTAATCTGCTGCCCCTAACCCCGCCGACCCCTATATTATATTTATTAACCCCTAACTTGCCCCCCACAACGTCGCCGCAAGCTACTTAAAATAATTAACCCCTAATCTTTCGACCGCAAAGCGCCGCCACCTACGTTATCCCTATGTACCCCTAATCTTCTGCCCCTAACATCGCCGACCCCTATGTTATATTTATTAACCCCTAATCTGCCCCCCACAACGTCGCCGACACCTACCTACACTTATTAACCCCTAATCTGCCGAGCGGACCTGAGCGCTACTATAATAAAGTTATTAACCCCTAATCCGCCTCACTAACCCTATCATAAATAGTATTAACCCCTAATCTGCCCTCCCTAACATCGCCGACACCTACCTTCAATTATTAACCCCTAATCTGCCGACCGGAGCTCACCGCTATTCTAATAAATGTATTAACCCCTAAAGCTAAGTCTAATCCTAACACTAACACCCCCCTAAGTTAAATATAATTTTTATCTAACGAAATAAATTAACTCTTATTAAATAAATGATTCCTATTTAAAGCTAAATACTTACCTGTAAAATAAATCCTAATATAGCTACAATATAAATTATAATTATATTATAGCTATTTTAGGATTAATATTTATTTTACAGGTAACTTTGTATTTATTTTAACCAGGTACAATAGCTATTAAATAGTTAAGAACTATTTAATAGTTACCTAGTTAAAATAATTACAAATTTACCTGTAAAATAAATCCTAACCTAAGATATAATTAAACCTAACACTACCCTATCAATAAAATAATTAAATAAACTACCTACAATTACCTACAATTAACCTAACACTACACTATCAATAAATTAATTAAACACAATTGCTACAAATAAATACAATTAAATAAACTATCTAAAGTACAAAAAATAAAAAAGAACTAAGTTACAGAAAATAAAAAAATATTTACAAACATAAGAAAAATATTACAACAATTTTAAACTAATTACACCTACTCTAAGCCCCCTAATAAAATAACAAAGACCCCCAAAATAAAAAATTCCCTACCCTATTCTAAAATACAAAAATTACAAGCTCTTTTACCTTACCAGCCCTGAACAGGGCCCTTTGCGGGGCATGCCCCAAGAAGTTCAGCTCTTTTGCCTGTAAAAAAAAACATACAATACCCCCCCCCCAACATTACAACCCACCACCCACATACCCCTAATCTAACCCAAACCCCTTTAAATAAACCTAACACTAATCCCCTGAAGATCTTCCTACCTTGTCTTCACCATCCAGGTATCACCGATCCGTCCTGGCTCCAAGATCTTCATCCAACCCAAGCGGGGGTTGGCGATCCATAATCCGGTGCTCCAAAGTCTTCCTCCTATCTGGCAAGAAGAGGACATCCGGACCGGCAAACATCTTCTCCAAGCGGCATCTTCTATGTTCTTCCATCCGATGACGACCGGCTCCATCTTGAAGACCTCCAGCGCGGATCCATCCTCTTCTTCCGACGACTAGACGACGAATGACGGTTCCTTTAAGGGACGTCATCCAAGATGGCGTCCCTCGAATTCCGATTGGCTGATAGGATTCTATCAGCCAATCGGAATTAAGGTAGGAATTTTCTGATTGGCTGATGGAATCAGCCAATCAGAATCAAGTTCAATCCGATTGGCTGATCCAATCAGCCAATCAGATTGAGCTCGCATTCTATTGGCTGATCGGAACAGCCAATAGAATGCAAGCTCAATCTGATTGGCTGATTGGATCAGCCAATCGGATTGAACTTGATTCTGATTGGCTGATTCCATCAGCCAATCAGAAAATTCCTACCTTAATTCCGATTGGCTGATAGAATCCTATCAGCCAATCGGAATTCGAGGGACGCCATCTTGGATGACGTCCCTTAAAGGAACCGTCATTCGTCGTCTAGTCGTCGGAAGAAGAGGATGGATCCGCGCTGGATGTCTTCAAGATGGAGCCGGTCGTCATCGGATGGAAGAACATAGAAGATGCCGCTTGGAGAAGATGTTTGCCGGTCCGGATGTCCTCTTCTTGCCGGATAGGAGGAAGACTTTGGAGCACCGGATTATGGATCGCCAACCCCCGCTTGGGTTGGATGAAGATCTTGGAGCCAGGACGGATCGGTGATACCTGGATGGTGAAGACAAGGTAGGAAGATCTTCAGGGGATTAGTGTTAGGTTTATTTAAGGGGGTTTGGGTTAGATTAGGGGTATGTGGGTGGTGGGTTGTAATGTTGGGGGGGGGTATTGTATGTTTTTTTTTACAGGCAAAAGAGCTGAACTTCTTGGGGCATGCCCCGCAAAGGGCCCTGTTCAGGGCTGGTAAGGTAAAAGAGCTTGTAATTTTTGTATTTTAGAATAGGGTAGGGAATTTTTTATTTTGGGGGTCTTTGTTATTTTATTAGGGGGCTTAGAGTAGGTGTAATTAGTTTAAAATTGTTGTAATATTTTTCTTATGTTTGTAAATATTTTTTTATTTTCTGTAACTTAGTTCTTTTTTATTTTTTGTACTTTAGATAGTTTATTTAATTGTATTTATTTGTAGCAATTGTGTTTAATTAATTTATTGATAGTGTAGTGTTAGGTTAATTGTAGGTAATTGTAGGTAGTTTATTTAATTATTTTATTGATAGGGTAGTGTTAGGTTTAATTATATCTTAGGTTAGGATTTATTTTACAGGTAAATTTGTAATTATTTTAACTAGGTAACTATTAAATAGTTCTTAACTATTTAATAGCTATTGTACCTGGTTAAAATAAATACAAAGTTACCTGTAAAATAAATATTAATCCTAAAATAGCTATAATATAAATGTAATTTATATTGTAGCTATATTAGGATTTATTTTACAGGTAAGTATTTAGCTTTAAATAGGAATCATTTATTTAATAAGAGTTAATTTATTTTGTTAGATAAAAATTATATTTAACTTAGGGGGGTGTTAGTGTTAGGGTTAGAATTAGATTTAGGGGTTAATACATTTATTAGAATAGCGGTGAGCTCCGGTCGGCAGATTAGGGGTTAATAATTGAAGGTAGGTGTCGGCGATGTTAGGGAGGGCAGATTAGGGGTTAATACTATTTATGATAGGGTTAGTGAGGCGGATTAGGGGTTAATAACTTTATTATAGTAGCGCTCAGGTCCGCTCGGCAGATTAGGGGTTAATAAGTGTAGGTAGGTGTCGGCGACGTTGTGGGGGGCAGATTAGGGGTTAATAAATATAACATAGGGGTCGGCGATGTTAGGGCAGCAGATTAGGGGTACATAGGGATAACGTAGGTGGCGGCGGTTTACGGAGCGGCAGATTAGGGGTTAAAAGTGTAATGCAGGGGTCAGCGATAGCGGGGGCGGCAGATTAGGGGTTAATAAGTGTAAGGCTAGGGGTGTTTAGACTCGGGGTACATGTTAGAGTGTTAGGTGCAGACGTAGGAAGTGTTTCCCCATAGGAAACAATGGGGCTGCGTTAGGAGCTGAACGCTGCTTTTTTGCAGGTGTTAGGTTTTTTTTCAGCTCAAACAGCCCCATTGTTTCCTATGGGAGAATCGTGCACGAGCACGTTTTTGAGGCCGGCCGCGTCCGTAAGCAACTCTGGTATCGAGAGTTGCATTTGCGCTAAATATGCTCTACGCTCCTTTTTTGGAGCCTAACGCAGCATTTGTTTGAACTCTCGATACCAGAGTTAAATTTATGGTGCGGCCAGAAAAAAACCCGCGGAGCGTTAACAGCCCTTTTACCGCCGAACTCTAAATCTAGCCGTAAGCTAGCTACAATATAACTAATAGTTACATTGTAGCTAGCTTAGGGTTTATTTTTTAATTTACAGGCAAGTTTGTATTTATTTTAACTAGGTAGAATAGTTACTAAATAACTAAGAGCGCGGAGCTCCTCTTCAATATGGTTGCCGCCGCAAACTCGAACTTGATTGCAAGTGACATCATCCAAGATTGTGTCCCTTGCATTCTTATTGGCTGAAAGGTTCCAAACAGCCAATAGGATTTGAGCAGCTCTCATACTATTCGCTGTTCCAATCAGCCAATAGGATGAGAGTTCAACCAACACCACTACTACCAATAGTACCAGCACCTTCACTACCAGTGCAGAACATGTGTCTGCTTTTACTTGTGTAAGTGGGACAAGCACTGTTGATTCTGTTTCACAGAATTAAATATCATTTCCATGGCCATTGTCTGCTCCTCTAACTCAATCAACTAAAGGAGCAGTGGCAGTTTCAGCAGCAGCAGGGTTATCTTCTTCAGCAGCAGCTGAAGCATGCATTCCCATGTCCACGAGCAGTAGGAAATATGCAGTGCCCACTGCTACCACCTCTAGTATCAGCAAAAGCACAAGTATCTGTAAGAGTCGTGTAAGACTACCCTTAAAACAGAAGCAGAAAATGAGGGGAACTGAAGGTGAAGAGACTAAATTGACATTGTTTGAAGCCTAGATCTAGAATTGGGAAGGGGTCCAAGGTTTCCAATCAGCTTTTTAAACAGTCTACTCCCGAAAACCACCTATACCAGTGTTCGCCAAAGTGCCACCATCAGTTTTACCACTGCCGGTTCTGTTACTCTCTTGAATCCCTCCATATTTTTTAACAAATGCCGGGTGGGTTTATCCCAATCTGAAAGGCTGTCTCTAAGCAAGATCAGCAGCAGCAATAGGACAGAGGCTGCAGAAGGTTATCTTCCATTAATACCAAATCCTCAGGGAACTACAAGCCACTGTGTCCATGGGGCTCTAGGCACCTGTTGCCCTCTTCCTCCCCTGGAGGCATGTTTTTGAGGTTTATGTACTTTCAGTCCTACCTACCTAGTATGTATGTACTGTCAGGCCTATCTACCTAGTTCAGTAACTCTTCTGCCTGCTGCTGCTCTGAGCAGGCGGACAGAGATCACTGGAATTCCACCCGATCGAGTTCGATCGCTTGATTGGCCCCTGCCTGCTGGCACATTGCTCTACGCATTCAGCGAGGTCTTGCAGACCTGATCCGCACTATCATAAAAGTTTATTTTGACTTTAGTGTCCCTTTAATTTGTACATTAACTAAACATTGTTATTATTATTATTATACTTTATTTATGAAGGGCCAACATATTCCGCAGCGCTGTCCATGGATACAATTTAATTAAAATTAAACAATACAAGACTTGTAAGAGACATGACAAAATTTACAAACACATACAGGAGGGATTGAGGGCCCTATTCCCGTGAGAACTTACAATCTAGAAGGAACTTATTTAAAGTTGCAATTTTTTTATTTTTTTTAAATCAAAGTTTTTAATTGAGGCAATACAAGAGAGAAAAAACATAAACAAAACATACATTTTGTGACATTTTGGTAAGTTTTGCATACAAGACATTGTTTATCCATTGGACAATGAAACCTCGTCATATAAGAGAGTAGAGAAATCTTAATTCAGACATCCTATATGTATCTCCAAGTACACACTAAACATAGTGAAAATAAAGGACATTGTATGCTAATACAAAATAAAATACATATATACCAGTATTACCTCTTTTCTCCTTTTGTTTCCTATATGAACGCATAACAAATTTATATAGTTTGAATACCCAGTAAACTTATACTTCTTATAGAGAGATAAGCTGATTATAAAATTAATGTATTTATTATCTGAGATTTTACATATTATAGGGAGTCATGACAAGTTGTTCCTAAGAAATGCAAAAGATTTGAGGGCAAGTCGAGAAGAATTAGTCAGGAGCTAGTTACTTTAATAAACAGTCCTCAGTTTCTGTATAAACAGAACTATAAGAGCAACTTATATCATTACAATATCAATAGCGGATAAACACCGCTTGTTTGTCCACCTAAGATAAGGGTGAACAGTATCTAAGTGGCTAAATATTACCCCCCAGGAACTCACGTTAAACCGGGGGGGGGGGGGGGGGTTAAATATATAGTTAGTACAGAACAGCTATCTACTTCTCTCCAAAGTGACTCTATATATACTTATAATAGAATCTGAGTGGGCTAAAGCTAAAATATATGGGCTGGCTTGACACGTAAAAGTATTTTTATCTATACACAAACATGTACGTAAATATAACCAACCATAAGTAGCCTATGGATGTAACACTCGTCAGTAAGTACTAATAATTGGATTCCATCTCTCCCTCACCGGCTGAGAGTAGGAGAGGAACTTTGGGAATACCAAACTCAAGTGAGGAATCCATGGAGTGACCAGCTGTATATGCCTGATTAGTGATGTCGCAAACCTAAAATTTTCGGTTCGCGAATGGCGGACTCAAACTTCCGGTATTGTTCGCGAACCGCCATTGAATTCAATAGGCAGGCGAACTTTAAAACCTACAAGGACTCTTTCTGGCCACAATAGTGATGGAAAAGTTGTTTCAAGGGTACTAACATCTGGACTGTCGCATCCTGGACGGGGATCCCTGGCAAAACTCCCATGGAAAATTACATAGTTTATGCAGAGTCTGCTTTTAAGCCATAATGGGCCTAAATCAACTAACATTCCCAAAGTGGCTGTCTCAAAACATCCCGGACAGAAGATAGATTGATAGATAGGATAGATAGATATACATAGATTGATAGTTAGATAGAATCGATAGAAGAGAAATAGATAGATTTGTTAGATATATAATTACCCTGATAAAGTCTAATAATTAAAAATGCATTCTTGGACCCAACTAGGTTGTGTTAAGTAGTAGTGTTCTTCGCACTTTCAGCCCTGTAACTCCCCCTATTGGTGGAGGTCTATATGGCGGTTATGATTACCCTGACAAAGTATAACAACAAGACACGTGGTCTGGGACCCATGGTAATTTTGTTGTGTTAAGTAAAACTTTTCTTATCACTTGAATCCCTCTTACCCCCCCTTTTGTTGGAGCTCTATATGGCCTGCATGATTAGCCTGACAAAGTATAATAATAAAACATCTGGTCTTGGACCCATGGTAATTAGTTTGTGTTTAAGTAGTAGTACTATTCTTATAACTGTAATCCCTGTTACTCCCCCTATCAAGGGAGGTCTATATGGCCTGCATGATTACCCTGACAAAGTATAACATCAAGACACACGGTGTTGGACCCATGATAACTAGCTTGTGTTAATTAGTACTTTTCTTAGCACTTTAATCCCTGTCCCCCCCCCCCCTATCGGGGGTGTTCTAGATGGCCTGCCTGATTACCCTGAAAAAATATAATAATAAGACATGCGGTCTGGTACCCATTTTAACTAGGTTGTGTTTTAAGTACTACCATTCTTAGCAAAATGATTTAAATATTTTTTTGGGGGGGGGAATTAAAAAAAGGTTAAACACATATGAGTCGTGGCTCATAGACTAGGGAGGGCAGCAAGTAAACACAGTAGGCTCTGTATGTAAGCAAAACACACAGGCCGGATAGAAAATTATATTAGATTACACTATCAAACAAATTTAAACTTTTTTTTTTTTATATTAAAATTAAGGTGAAGAAGAATAGATATGAGTGCTGGGTGGCTGCCTGGCACAGACCAATTAACCAAAAGACTGAAAAAAATGAGGTATATTAATGCTGAATGAGCCTGACAGACACAGGCCTGATAGTAAATGTAATTAGATTACACTAGCAAAATATATATATATATTTTTTTTTTAATTTAAAATAATGTTATAAATGGATATTAACACTGGTGGCTGCTGGCTGGCACAGAGCAATGAACCAGAGTATATGCTGTGTGACACTGGCCTGATAGAAAATGAAAAAAAATGACACTAGCAAAATAATTAAATTTTTTGGTTAGTTAAATTTAAACTAATGTTGTTAGGGAGATATCAGTGGTGGCAGTAATCACAGCATATGATGTGAGCCTTAAACACACAGCCTGAAAGCCAGGCAAATGCTAATAAAAAAAAAAACGAAAAAAAAAAAAAAAAGGCACGAAATATAGCCCTAAAAAGGGCTTTTTGGGGTGCTGTGCTTGCAGCAGAGATGAGTGGAGTCCTTTTGGACTGTAAATACACTAGCCTAGCTATGTTTTTCCTATTAATGTCAGGAGCAAAAACACAACACGTCCTCTCATTAAGAAAGCAAGGTAGTTATGAGTCTAAAATGGCGGATTCCGAGTAGCTGGGAGGGTCTGTGAGGGAGTGTCTGATGTTGATTGGCTCTAATGTGTCAGGCGGCTGTGACATAAAGGGTCAAAGTTTCCTCAATGATGACACATAGGGGCGGATCAAACATCGCCATGTGTTCGCCCACAAACGCGAACAAGCTATGTTTGCTGTGAACCGTTCGCGGGCGAACAGTTCGGGACATCACTATGCCTGATTACTATCAACTACAATAACAGTGAAAAATGATATATGAAATGGGATCGATAACATCAATACTACATATCAGTGGGATACAAGAAAAGCACTAGTCGTGAACTTTAAAATTGCAAGAAAGCCCATGGAACTTTTAGTTTTGTACTACCTTATACCTAGGTTGCCATTACTCATGTCAAAGGGATATATAAATAGCCAGTGATATAGGCCATACCAGCCGAACATTGCTTAACAGTATGGAATCTATTGAAAAAAGACAGCCTAAAACAATGTCTAGAATCTATCTAGTTAGGGCTTGGAGGGTATATTGAACAGACTCATTGCCCAAGTAAGGTATATAGGTGCTGACCTTATATAAAACTACAATGGTATAGCCTAAAGATGTTACAGTAGTAAGTTAGGCTATGAGTATTTAAGTACACTATTTAATCCTATGGATATGCCCACCCTCAGTTTATCGTTAATGTATGGCTAGTAAAACACTTCACATAGCTCGATCTTAAGGTCAAGAAGGAGAAGACATCTTTACATTAGAAGGTTAATGAACACATTAAATGATATAAGGATACATGCAAGACTATATTACACTATCAAACAAATTTAAACTTTTTTTTTTATATTAAAATTAAGGTGAAGAAGAATAGATATGCCCTCCCTCAGTTTATCGTTAATGTATGGCTAGTAAAACACTTAACATAGCTCGATCTTAAGGTCAAGAAGGAGAGGACATCTTTACATTAGAAGGTTAATGAACACATTAAATGATATAAGGATACTTGCAAGACTATAAACACATGTCGTCCTCTAGATAAAAATAATTGTGTGGTTGCTCAAGCAGGAACCTAGTATTTACAGACGTCTTGCAGCAATGTCCATGTATCAGGAGAGTTCCAGCAGAAAATAATGTGGATTATGGGACTCAAACTAGGAGCTTAACATATTACAAACTTTACTGGAGGTGTAAGAAGAATTCTGTACTGGAGTCCCTTAGTATATGGACAACATTGAAAAATCCAGGCAATCTAGATCACTAAGCTAGGCAAAAGTGTGTCCCAGTACAGCAATAATGTGAGTAATGCTAAATGTGCTCCGCAGCACAGAAGGGGATCATATCTCAACTGGGCCTTAGTAAGTGAAAGCATCCACACACAAAACACGAAAATAGCCTCTGGGATGATAGTTACCAACTATCTCTGAAGGCACAGAGGCTATAGTGGGAGCCTGTCGCCTATCCCACCCCCACTCTTAAGCTTCTAAACTATATGCCTTTGTTCGAGGATCCGGTTTCAATAACGATAAAGAAACATGTACTCAGGAGAAGACCCGGGTTTCCCCATAGGAGCTTCTGTATAGTCAGGGCCAGAAATGCCACGTAGGCCTCAGCACACAGCAATGTTTCTTGTTGATCTAAGGGGACATTTGACTCTTCAAAGAGATGTAACAAGGTTCCATCGGCTCTCACAAAGCTTATGTATAGGAGATAGATCCTTTAAAGTAGGCAATATGTCCTTTTTTGTGCCCTTATAGCAAACTTTAGCTGGAGCTTAGAGTAAATGCGACTGCTTGCTTCGGCTGCTGGCTCCGCCCCCTGTAAAGTTCCAATTTTATCTCAAAAACATCAACATCACCTAATGATGTCAAATCAAATTTAACTTTTTAAAATTTTACTTTACTAATGTACAATGTAAAACAGAAATTGAACATATTTAATTTTGAAATAAAATGACAAACATTATAAATATACAGAAGCATTCACCTAGATTACAAGTTGTGCGGTACGGCTATACCACTGAAAAATTGGCCTTTGTGAGACGAATATTCAGTTCACCTGTATTACAAGTTGTGGCAGTATGGCTATATCGCTAGTGTTTTAGCCTATACTGCAACAATCCATTCCGCACTCAAAAAATGGCTTTTGAGTGTGAAATTTTCAGGTCACCCGTATTACAGGTTGTGCGGTCTGGCTATTATGTTAGCGTTATAGCTTACTCCGCCACTATTCATTCCGCTATCAAAAACCAGTAGTTATGGATTTTGCGAAATAAAAATGTTTCACAAAACTTATAACAAATATGTTACAAAGTACACTAAAACCCATAAACTACCTATTAACCCCGAAACCGCCACCCCCTCATTGCAAATACTATAATAAACCTATTAAACCCTAATCCGCCGCCCACCCACATCGCTACTACTAAAATAAACATATTAGCCCCTAAACCACTGACCCCCCACATCACTGCTACTAAAATAAACTTATTAACCCCTAAACCACTGACCTACCACATTGCTACTACTAAAATAAACCTATTAGCCCCTAAACCGGCGACCCCCACATCGTGACAAACTAAATTAAACTATTAACCCCTAAACCTAACTTTAAATTAACTACCTTAAAATAAATAAAAACTTACCTGTGAAATTAAAAAAAAATAAGCTTAAACTATAAATAAACCTAACATTATTATTTAAAAAAATAAGATTCCAAAAAAATAAAAAACCTAAGTGACAAAATTAAAAATTCTAACATTATGAAAAAAAACCTAACATAACAAAAAATAACAAACTCTAAAATTACGAAAAAAAAAGGAAGAATAAACTAAATTATCCAAAATAAAAAAATAAACCTAATCTAATACATTTATAAATACAAAAAGCCACCCCAAAACAAAAAAAAATAATCTAACACTATACTACCAATATTCTTTAAAAGGGCCTTTTATAGGGCATTGCCCTAAAGAAATCAGCTCTTTTTGGATAAAAATAACAAAGCCCCCCCCTAACAATACAACCCCCCACCCAATAACACTAACACCGACAAAGGTTTTCACCATTTCTGAAGTCCGGTGGTGAAGGTCTTCTTCCAGGTGGATCCATCTTCATTCTTCATCCCGGTGTTGGGAGCCATCTTCAATCAGCGGTCGTGGAGCTGATGCGGTGCAGAGCAGTGCATAATCAGTGACGGCGCTAACATCAAACCTGGAGCCTCCTCTTCATGCGATTGTCCGCCACTGAAGATTGAAGGAAAGGTACCCATTTAATATTGGGGTACCTTGCATTCCTATTGGCTGAAAATGTCAAATCAGCCAATAGGATGATATCTGCTTAAAGGGACAGTATACTATAAAATATTTTTTCCCTTAATATATTTCCAATTACATGTTTTACCTGCTGCAGAGTATAAAATGTATATTTGCTGTTTTGTTTATTTGTATATATGAATTAGTTGATTTTGTGTTTTGAAGCTACAACCTAATAAAATGGGTTGATCTTGTAGGTATAATCAGATCTCATTACTTTAGCACACTGTGTACATATACCAGATTCTTTATCTTATAGCTGTCCATAAACTAATCACCAATACTTGGAGAGAACAATGGAAAATTAACATTTTAATACACTCCAGCAGGTAAAGAACAAATTAAAGTGGAGAAAATTTTTGAGTAAACTGTCCCTTTAAATCCTATTGGCTGTTCAAATCAGCCAATAGGATTTAAGCAGCTCTTATCCTATTGGCTGATTTAAAATTTTCAGGGTGCGGCGGACAATACCATGAAGAGGAGGCTCCACGTTGGATGTCAGTGCCATCGCCCATCCTGCACTGCAACATGCCTCATCAGCTCCGTGACCCCTAGATAAAGATGGTTCTGCGACACCGGGATGAAGATTAAAGATGGATCTGCCTGGAAGAAGACCTTCACCGTCGGACTTCAGGAATCGTGAGTACAGTTGCCGAGGCTAGTGTTAGGTTTTTTTGGGGGGGTGTTTTTTTTTTAGATTAGCCTTTTTCTTATTTTTTTTAATGGGCAGCAAAAGAGATGATTGATTATTTTTTGTAATCTTAGATTTCTTTTATTTTTTGTAATTTTAGAGTTTGTTTTATTTGCAATGTTAAGGTTTTTTTTTAGTGTTAGTATTTTTTCATTTTGTAATTTAGGTTTTTTATTTTTGTTTTTTTATTTTTTTTACATAGTAATGTTAGGGTTTTTTATAGTTTAAGCTTAGGTTTTTTATTTCACAGGTACATTTTTATTTATTTTAAGGTAGTTATATTGTAACTTTAATTTAAAGTTAGTGGTTGGTAGGCTTAGGGGTTAATAGTTTAATTTTGTTTGTCACAATGTGGGGGGTCAGCGATTTAGGGGTTAATAGGTTTTGTTTAGTATTTGCGATGTGGGTGTTTAGCGGTTAATAGGTTTAGTTTTGTATTTGCAACACAGGGGGCAGATTAGGGGTTAATAGGTTTGCTGTAGTGTTGGCAATGTGGGGGGTCGGCGGTTTAGGGGTCATTAGGTTAAATTAAGGTGTTAGTGATGCTGGTGGGCAATTCTGCAATTGCAGTTGTTAGTTTTTTCTAACACTTTTTCTTCATTTATGTCTATGGGGGAAAACGTGCATGTCAGGACTTTTGTTCAGTATGGAGCTTAAAGCATCAAAACGCACAACACAAGGTTTTTTTTTTTTTGTAACTTGCAATGGCAGCGCTATAGAAAGTGTGGTACCACTAAATTTTTAGCGTTATTTACATAACGTGTTTAGCGCACAACTTGTAATCTAGGTGATTAATTGCAAGCTTTCTTCTGACAAAGTAAAAATAAATTTTACATATTTAAATTTAAAAGCAAAGGTTAAACATTTAAAATGAAAACCAATAATTGCAGGCTTCCTTCTGACATTTTTGATTAGTTATTTACTAGTACAACTTAGGGATTGATGGCATTTGGATTTGCATTATAAATTATGTTTACACATTCTTGTGATTCATTTAGATTTGCAGTCACACTTTCAATATCCTTGCCCAGTGAAAATAGACGGAGATATTATAGCTTGTTGTGAAGATCTTGAGGAATTTCATCCTGGCTATTAAATTTGTCATTGCATAGACTGAACTGTGATCTGCTATGATATCAATTGGACAATCGAATATCCTATGTGGCGATAAATTTTCTGCTTATTATTGTTATTATTATCATTTATTTGTATAGCGCCGCCAAATTCCGTAGCGCTTCTGCTTCTTTCATATCAAAAACATCTAATAAATCCTGATACACACTTGGAATAGCAATCTCAAGGCTTGATATTGCACAATGTGGAAAACATGTTTTCAGACAATAGTCACATTTAAATGTAACATTATGTGATTTCTAGTCGATTGTCGGGTTGTGTTTAGTCAACCAAGGATACCGCAAAATAATGTTATGAAGGGATATAGTTATGATGTCAAAAGATATAAATTCAGTGTGACCCTTTGTGTCAGAGATTAAGAGAGGATTTGTGTGATGAGTTATAGGACATTTTTGTATAAATGTTCCATCTATGAATTTAACAAAAATAGGTGTTTGCTTAGATACAGTGGGGATCTTATTCAAATTAACAAATTCAGCATTTATGAAATATCCACATGTGCCAGAATCGATTATTCCTTTAGTCGGGATAAGTTGTTGGTCCCACTCTAGGGATAAAGCAAAAGATAGATGAGTGGAAATATTACTAGTAGTACAAGAATTAATATAGTTCTCCTTACCCTTTTTTTGTCTCACAAGCAAAGAACAAGTAGAAACTATATGTACCTTGTTATCACAATACAAACATAAATGTAATAGTCTCCTACGTGTTTTCTCTTCTTTAGAGAGTGGGCCTTTAATAGTTCCTATTTCCATTGGAGTAGAATATGTAGGAGATTTCTCTGGGCTGCTAACTGATACATATACCTCTATTTAACAAAGTTTGGTGGACCTGATCAGACAGTGCGGATCAGGTCCGCCAGACATCACTGAATACGGAGATCAATATGCTCTCCGTATTCAGATTGCACCAGCAGCTCACAATAGCAGACGCGCGGCTAATGGGCCACCAGCAGGGGGTGTCAATCAACCCGATCGTTCTTGATCGAGTTGAATTGTTGCGATTCCTGCTCAGAGCAGGCGGACAGGTTTATGGAGCAGTGGTCTTTGTGACTGCTGCTTCATAACTGCTGTTTCTGGTGAGTCTGTAGACTCACCAGAAAAACAGGCCGTCAAGCTCCTTTCTGAGCTTGATAGATAGGCCCCATAGGATCATTTAGGAATAGCATCTTTGGCACACCTTTCTGCCCTTCTTTCTCTCAGACAACAATTCAAATGTCATGTTCTGTCTCAGGATATCTTGTGAGAGCCTCATTGTCGGAACGGCTGCTTTAAAGGAAGATTAGTAGAAGCCATATAGATTGAAAATATATCAGATTTATTAAAATAACAAAATAATTTTATTAAGCAAATACTTGCAGGGTATATTTAAATGTGCTACTCAGGTATGTTAAGTCAACATACGGCAGGAGTGGAAATAAACAAACAAAGTAAGCAGAGATGCAGATTCAAAAAGGAAAGTCTCTCTCTCCTGGTAATAACTGAAGTGCAGGAATTGCACAAGGCAGGGAACAAACTTGTAAACAGGTTTAAAAGGTAAAGTCTTTCTCCTGGTAATAGCTGAAGTGCAGGAATTGCACAAGGCAGGAAACAAACTTGTAAGCAGGTAACAGGTTTAAAGGTAAAGTCTTTCTCCTGGTAATAGCTAAAGTGCAGGGATTGCACAAGGCAGGAAACAAACTTGTAAAAAGGTAACAGGTTTAAAAGTAAAGTCTTTCTCCTGGTAATAACTGAAGTGCAGGAACTGCACAAGGCAGGAAACAAACTTGTAAACAGGTTTAAAGGTAAAGTCTTTCTCCTGGTAATACCTTGTAAACAGATGCAAAGGTGAAGTCTTTCTCCAAATAAGTACAGGAAACAGGTTCTGACTTGTGACAAAACAGATCCAATGTGAAGACAACATGCAGTCTAACAGCCAGCCTTAAATAGGGAGGATTTGCACAGGATTGGTTCTGAGAAAATCCAAAATTGAGAACACCTGTGTGTTGCACAGGTGTAATTACAAGTAAGGCAAATCCTCATATAACAGATTTAAAAGTTGCATGCTATTGTTAGAACTGGCTGTTGCTCAACAAGCAAGCAAAACAGGAATAGTAACCACAGAGCCACAGGTTCAAATCCCTGCACAGCCCTTTTAAGTGGAATGCCTCCCAGACCTTTTCTTTTTCTTTTTAGTCTGGAGGCTTGGTTCATGGCACCAAAGTAGTACATAAATTCATTAAACTCTCAAGTGTCTCTGGCATATATAATCGTGAACGTTCATCTTTTAAGGATTCAGATAGTCCCAGGCGGAACTGTTTTTTTAAACTTATCTGGTTTACAATATATCCAATATAATTGTAACATGTCTGATGAATGTGATTTAGTTTTATCGAGTGTAACAATTTAGACTGAGGTTCAAGATAAGTTAACCTAATACTTCTTAGATGTACAGCAGAGAGCATATGGTTAAACTACGTGAGCAAGTTGTAGCAGTCACAATGATTATGCAGGAAAACCATTAGTAATCTTTGTTACGTAAATGAACAAGTGTAAGATAAAACAATATTAGTAACGACTGTAGCAAAGTCAAACAGAGCTTGGTGTATAGGTAAGTAATGTTCAAAGGAATCTACAGAAGCATAAATACTTGTGGTTATAGAGTTACAAACTCTATGAAGTTACGGTAAGTTCCTGGGACAAAGCAGAAATAAAACAATCCGTAGTACACTGTAATGGTAGCAGCATGCAGGTCTGAACAGCTGAATCATCCAGGTTGCGGCAGGAATAACAGACAACTGATATGCTGTGAACAACGGTTCATCGGTCAGGCAAAGTAAAGCAGCTGAGCACACAAGTGCGGTTCATCTGGTAAGGAGAAACTGAGGAGTAGTTTTGTAATAAGCAATACAATAGTTCAAGATACAAAGTACAAAGTCATTAAGCACAGAGAGAGAATAATAATAACTTTCTACAAAACAAAAGTAAGGCTTAGGGCTCCATGTACTAAAGCGTCAATTTTCTCGACGAAAACGTGTCTGCTCGACTCGCTTGAACTCGCAGCTAGCGAGATGTTGCCCGCCATATGTACTAAAAATCATCCCAAAAAATTGCGCGTCTACTCTGCATTGAGCACTGGCGAATGATTCATACATATGACGCCTCGCTATTTGCGAATGTACTATTATTCGCTTACAACTTGTCAGTCATGTTTGTCCCACGTGACTGTAAGGTGTCAGAAACGTCAGATTTGTTGCGGGAACATATTGCAGCACTATATAAAGTAGATTTTATCAATTTTGTCAGACTGCATACTTCCCGTACTTGAAGCTTTACTGACTTTTATTGTTATTGATAAATTAAGTATGGCTACTTCTCGATCTGATTCACAGTCCAAAACTTAGAATCCACACTTTTCACATCAGCAGAACCTGGTTCTTGTCGATATGGTTCTAGACTCGTATGACTATTTATCTGGTTGTCGTGCGAAGCAAACTTCGAGTATTCGAAAAAAAAGTATCTGGACTCGGATAAGTGATGCTGTCAGTGCTCAGGGACCTGGGAAAAAGGACGTTGACCTAATCAAAAAAAGGTGCAACGACATAAAAAGATTTGTCAAAGCCAAATTGGCAAAAGAAAAAAATTATACTCGTGCTACCGGAGGTGGAACAGCTTATGTCGCTGATCTGAACGATTACGAGCAGAGACTGGTGCAGCGCCTAGGCCCAGAAGTAATTGTTGGGATCACAGATGATTGTGATAGCGACCTAAGAGGTAAAACATAAATCTAATTAGTAGTATTTAAATTGAATGATGATCATATTGTAATTATCCAGTATAGTCGGTTTATCAAAATATTTATTATTTAAAGATATTTTGGCAAATCAATTTTTATTGGCGTCAATTTTGATTATGTAAAATATAGGCCTATTACTGCTTTATTTTTGTATAGCTTACAAAATAACAATTGCTATCTAATTTACTTCATTCTCTTGATATGCTTTGCTGTAAAGCATATCTAGAAATGCTTACTAGCTGCTTGAACATAGATGCCTCTAATGGAAGTATATTTGAATGTATTTTAAAATCTTATTTTCTTTCTGACTCATGAACTAATATTTTGTGGTTTAATGTCCCTATTCATCAAATCAAAAGAAGCTCCAAACAATGGTACTGCTATGTGAGCTCTGTATTAAATTAACGTTTTCAGATACAGTGCTAGATATTTGAACCCTAATTTAGGTTTTAATAATATATTATTTAAAATTCTATTAAAATGCATATACACACAGACTGCATAGTATAAACCTACAAATGCAGAAACACAAATGCTACAGTATACATTACACACGCATATACACACACACAACATATACACTTATACATGTAGATACACACACACACTACATATCATACACTTACACATGCAGATACACACTCACAGTAGTGTAGACTTAATTCATGCATACACACACACACTATACATGCAGATGTTCTCAATAAATGAAGATACTCAGTTATACATGCAGATACTCACAATTATTATCTTAAAATTATACATGTAGAAACACAGACTACTTAGCATACACTTATACATGCATATACACACCCACTTTTTTGGGGGGTCGTACATAGATAACAATTTTATCATGATATTGGTTTTACAGTGGATTAATGAGTGTTTGTCTACAATGCTAGTATTAAATAAATAGTCTAGACTTAACTAGTGATGTCCCGAACTGTTCGCCCGCAAATGGTTCACAGCGATCCGCCCCTATGTGTCATCATTGAGGAAACTTTGACCCTTTATGTCACAGCCGCCTGACACATTAGAGCCAATCAACATCAGACACTCCCTCACAGACCATCCCAGCTACTCGGAATCCACCATTTTAGACTCATAACGACCTTGCTTTCTTAATGAGAGGAAGTGTTGTGTTTCTGCTCCTGACATTAATAGGAAAAACATAGCTAGGCTAGTGTATTTACAGTCCAGAAGGACTCCACTCATCTATGCTGCAAGCACAGCACCCCAAAAAGCCCATTTAAGGGCTATATTTCGTGCCGTTTTTTTTTTTTTCGTTTTTTTTTATTAGCATTTGCCTGGCTTTCAGGCTGTGTGTTTAAGGCTCACAGCATATGCTGTGATTACTGCCACCACTTATATCTCCCTAACAATATTAGTTTAAATTTAACTAACCAAAAAATTTAATTATTTTGCTAGTGTAATTTTTTTTCATTTTCTATCAGGCCTGTGTCACACAGCATATACTCTGGTTCATTGCTCTGTGCCAGCCACCAGTGTTAATATCCATTTATAACATTATTTTAAATGTAAAAAAAAAATATTTTGCTAGTGTAATCTAATTACATTTACTATCAGGCCTGTGTCTGTCAGGCTCACTCAGCATTAATATACCTCATTTTTTTCAGTCTTTTGGTTAATTGGTCTGTGCCAGGCAGCCACCCAGCACTCATATCTTCTTCACCTTAATTTAAATATAAAAAAAAAAAGTTTAAATTTGTTTAATAGTGTAATCTAATATAGTTTTCTATCCGGCCTGTGTGTTTTGCCGACATACAGAGCCTACTGTGTTTACTTGCTGCCCTCCCTAGTCTATGAGCCACGACTCATATGTGTTTAACCTTTTTTTAATTTCCCCCCTAAAAAAATAATTTAAATCATTTTTCTAGTGTAATCTAATAGTATTTTCTATCAGGTGTGTGTATCTGACTTACAGAGCCTACTGTTTTTAATAGCTGCCCTTCCAAGGCTATCAGCCACGACTCATATTTATGTGCTTAACCTTTTTCTTTAAATTCCCCCCAAAAAGTCTTTAAATCATTATGCTAGTGTAATCTAATTTTATTTTCTATCAGGCCTGTGTCTAACTGTCTATCTGACTTACACAGCATACTGTTGTTAATTGCTGCCCTACGTAGCAGCCAGCCAGTGCGACCACTCATAGAGTCATATTTGCATTGCACTTCTTAACATAATTTTAATATTAAAATCTAAAAATTTTAAATATTTTGCTAGTGTAATCTAACTTAATTTTCTATCAGGCCTGTGTTTTTGTCACTTACACAGCATACTGTGTTAAATTGCTGACCTACCTACCATCCACGACTCATATCTGCCAGCCTGTTTGCCAGGCCCAACTAGTCAATTAGTGGCACCAATCATAATTCTTGTAACAGTATATAAAAAAATAAAAATCATAATTTTTTGGACTGCAAATATTCAGTCTCCTAGTGCCATTGAATTGCATTTACCCCCTACCTGCCACTGCCAGCCTTTTGTGCCAGGCCGTCTAGCCAACTATTTACACCAATCATAATTGTTGTCACAGACAGTATAGTTACTAATTAAAATTAAACATTTTTTGATTGTTGATCTTAATCCTCAGTTTGCTTGTGCCATAGAATTGCACTTTTCTACTGCCTTCCAAGCCTGTGTGCCAGGCCTACTTGAAAAATATTTACACCAATCATATTTGTATTCTTAATAATTAAAAATTAAAATTTTTGGTAATAGTTGTTGTGAATGCTCAGTTTGCTGGTGCCATTAAATTGCACTTTCCTCCTGCCTTGAAGCCTGCTGTGTGCCAGGCCCACCTAGCCAATTATTGCCAGCAATCATATTTCTTTTAACAGTATTGCAAAAATTGTCAATCATCACTGTTTTGACTGTCAGTAATCAGTCTCCTAGTGTCCTTGAATTGCATTTACCTCCTGCCTGCCAGCCTTTTGTGCCAGGCCATCTTGCCAACTATTTACACCAATCATAATTGTTGTCACAGTATAGTTACTAATTAAAATTAAAAAAATCTTGATTGTTGATCTTAATCCTCAGTTTGCTCGTGCCCTAGAATTGCACTTTTCTACTGCCTTCCAAGCCTGTGTACCAGGCCTACTTGAAAAATATTTACACCAATCATATTTGTTGTCACAGTATTCTTAATAATTAAAAATTTAAATATTTGGTAATAGTTGTTGTGAATCCTCAGTTTGCTGGTGCCGTTGAATTTCAATTTCCTCCTGCCTTGCAGCCTGCTGTGTGCTAGGCCTACCTAGCCAATTATTGCCAGCAATCATATTTCTTTTAACAGTATTGCAAAAATTGTCAATCATCACTGTTTTGACTGTCAGTAATCAGTCTCCTAGTGTCCTTGAATTGCATCTACCTCCTGCCAGGCCGTCTTGCCAACTATTTACACCAATCATAATTTTTTGTCACAGTATAATTACTAATTAAAATTAAAAAATTCTTGATTGTTGATGATTTTAATCCTCAGTTTGCTCGTGCCCTAGAATTGCACTTTTCTACTGCCTTCCAATCCTGTGTGCCAGGCCTTCTTGAAAAATATTTACACCAATCATATTTGTTGTCACAGTATTCTTAGTAATTAAAAATTTAAATTTTTGTTAATAGTTGTTGTGAATCCTCAGTTTGCTGGTGCCAGTGAATTGCACTTTCCTCCTGCCTTGCAGCCTGCTGTGTGCCAGGCCCACCTAGCCAATTATTGCCAGCATTCATATTTCTTTTAACATTATTGCAAAAATTGTCAATCATCACTCTTTTGACTGTCAGTAATCAGTCTCCTAGTGTCCTTGAATTGCATTTACCTCCTGCCTGCCAGCCTTTTGTGCCAGGCCATCTTGCCAACTATTTCACCAATCATAATTGTTGTCACAGTATAGTTACTAATTAAAATTAAAAAATTCTTGATTGTTGATCTTAATCCTCAGTTTGCTCATGCCCTAGAATTGCACTTTTCTACTGCCTTCCAAGCCTGTGTGCCAGGCCTACTTGAAAAATATTTACACCAATCATATTTATTGTCACAGTATTCTTAATAATTAAAAAATTAAAAATTTTAGTAATAGTTGTTGTGAATCCTCAGTTTGCTGGTGCCATTGAATTGCACTTTCCTCCTGCCTTGCAGCCTGCTGTGAGCCAGGCCCACCTAGCCAATTATTGCCAGCAATCATATTTCTTTTAACAGTATTGCAACAAACATAATTTATGTAAGAACTTACCTGATAAATTAATTTCTTTCATATTAGCAAGAGTCCATGAGCTAGTGACGTATGGGATATACATTCCTACCAGGAGGGGCAAAGTTTCCCAAACCTCAAAATGCCTATAAATACACCCCTCGCCACACCCACAAATCAGTTTAACGCATAGCCAAGAAGTGGGGTGATAAGAAAAAAGTGTGAAAGCATAAAAATATAAGGAATTGGAATAATTGTGCTTTATACAAAAAAATCATAACCACCACAAAAAGGGTGGGCCTCATGGACTCTTGCCAATATGAAAGAAATTAATTTATCAGGTAAGTTCTTACATAAATTATGTTTTCTTTCATGTAATTAGCAAGAGTCCATGAGCTAGTGACGTATGGGATAATGAATACCCAAGATGTGGATCTTCCACGCAAGAGTCACTAGAGAGGGAGGGATAAAATAAAGACAGCCAATTCCGCTGAAAATAATCCCCACCCAAAACAAAGTTTAAAAAAAAAAAACTGAAATTATAAGCAGAAGAATCAAACTGAAACAGCTGCCTGAAGTACTTTTCTACCAAAAACTGCTTCAGAATAAGAAAACACATCAAAATGGTAGAATTTAGTAAAAGTATGCAAAGAAGACCAAGTTGCTGCTTTGCAAATCTGATCAACCGAAGCTTCATTCCTAAACGCCCAGGAAGTAGAAATTGACCTAGTAGAATGAGCTGTAATCCTTTGAGGCAGAGTTTTACCCGACTCGACATAAGCATGATGAATCAAAGACTTTAACCAAGACGCCAAAGAAATGGCAGAGACCTTCTGACCTTTCCTAGAACCAGAAAAGATAACAAATAGACTAGAAGTCTTTCGGAAATTTTTAGTAGCTTCAACATAATATTTCAAAGCTCTAACTACATCCAAAGAATGCAACAATCTTTCCTTAGAATTCTTAGGATTAGGACACAATGAAGGAACCACAATTTCTCTACTAATGTTGTTAGAATTCACAACCTTAGGAAAAAATTTAAAAGATGTTCGCAACACCGCCTTATCCTGATGAAAAATCAGAAAAGGAGATTCACAAGAAATAGCAGATAATTCAGAAACTCTTCTAGCAGACGAGATGGCCAAAAGAAACAAAACTTTCTAAGAAAGTAATTTAATGTCCAGCGAATGCATAGGTTCAAACGGAGGAGCTTGAAGAGCCCCCAGAACCAAATTCAAACTCCAAGGAGGAGAAATTGACTTCAAAACAGGTTTTATTCGAGCCAAAGCTTGTACAAAACAATGAATATCAGGAAGACTAGCAATCTTTCTGTGGAAAGGAACAGAAAGAGTAGAGATTTGTCCTTTCAAGGAACTTGCAGACAAACCTTTATCCAAACCATCCTGAAGAAACTGTAAAATTCTAGGAATTCTAAAAGAATGCCAAGAAAAATTATGAGAAAAACACCAAGAAATGTAAATCTTCCAGACTCGATAATATATCTTCCTAAATACAGATTTACGAGCCTGTAACATAGTATTAATCACAGAGTCAGAGAAACCGCTATGACTGAGAATCAAGCGTTCAATCTCCATACCTTCAAATTTAAGGATTTGAGATCCTAATGGAAAAAAGGACCTTATGATAGAAGGTCTGGTCTTAACGGAAGAGTCCATGGTTGGCAAGTGGCCATCCAGCAAGATCCGCATACCAAAACCTGTGAGGCCATGCTGGAGCCACCAGCAGAACAAACGAGCACTCCTTTAGAATCTTGGAAATCACTCTTGGAAGAAGAACTAGAGGCGGAAAGATATAGGCAGGATGATACTTCCAAGGAAGTGACAATGCATCCACTGCTTCCGCCTGAGGATCCCTAGATCTGGACAGATAACTGGGAAGTTTCTTGTTTAGATGAGAAGCCATCAGATCTATTTCTGGAAGTCCCCACATTTGAACAATCTGAAGAAATACCTCTGGGTGAAGAGACCATTCGCCCAGATGTAACGTTTGGCGACTGAGATAATCCGCTTCCCAATTGTCTATACCTGGGATATGAACCGCAGAAATTAGACAGGAGCTGGATTCCGCCCATACCAGTATTCGAGATACATCTTTTATAGCCAGAGGACTGTGAGTCCCTCCTTGATGATTGACATATGCCACGGTTGTGACATTGTCCATCTGAAAACAAATGAACGACTCTCTCTTTAGAAGAGGCCATGACTGAAGAGCTCTGAAAATTGCACGGAGTTCCAAAATGTTGATTGGTAATCTCACCTCCTGAGATTCCCAAACCCCTTGTGCTGTCAGAGACCCCCAAAAAGCTCCCCAACCTGTCAGACTTGCATCTGTTGAAATCACAGTCCAGGTCGGAAGAACAAAAGAAGCCCCCTGAACTAAACGATGGTGGTCTGTCCACCACGTCAGAGAGTGTCGTACAATCAGTTTTAAAGATATTAATTGAGATATCTTTGTATAATCCCTGCACCACTGGTTCAGCATACAGAGCTGAAGAGGTCGCATGTGAAAACGAGCAAAGGGGATCGCGTCCGATGCAGCAGTCATAAGACCTAGAATTTCCATGCATAAGGCTACCGAAGGGAATGATTGAGACTGAAGGTTTCGACAAGCTGAAACCAATTTTTGACGTCTCTTGTCTGTCAGAGACAGAGTCATGGACACTGAATCTATCTGGAAACCTAAAAAGGTTACCCTTGTTTGAGGAATCAATGAACTTTTTGGTAAATTGATTCTCCAACCATGTTCTCGAAGAAACAATACAAGTCGATTTGTATGAGATTCTGCTAAATGTGAAGACTGAGCAAGTACCAAGATATCGTCCAAATAAGGAAATACCACAATACCCTGTTCTCTGATTACAGACAGAAGGGCACCGAGAACCTTTGTAAAAATCCTTGGAGCTGTTGCTAGGCCAAACGGCAGAGCCACAAACTGGTAATGCTTGTCTAGGAAAGAGAATCTCAGAAACTGATAGTGATCTGGATGAATCGGAATATGCAGATATGCATCCTGTAAATCTATTGTGGACATATAATGCCCTTGCTGAACAAAAGGCAGAATAGTCCTTATAGTTACCATTTTGAATGTTGGTATTCTTACATAATGATTCAATATTTTTAAATCCAGAACTGGCCTGAAGGAATTCTCCTTCTTTGGTACAATGAAGAGATTTGAGTAAAACCCCAGCCCCTGTTCCAGAACTGGAACTGGCATAATTACTCCAGCCAACTCTAGATCTGAAACACATTTCAGAAATGCTTGAGCCTTCACTGGATTTACTGGGACAAGGGAAAGAAAAAATCTTCTTGCAGGAGGCCTTATCTTGAAGCCTATTCTGTACCCTTGTGAAACAATGTTCTGAATCCAAAGATTGTGAATCGAATTGATCCAAATTTCTTTGAAAAATCGTAATCTGCCCCCTACCAGCTGGGCTGGAATGAGGGCCGCACCTTTATGTTGACTTGGGAGCTGGCTTTGGCTTTCTAAAAGGCTTGGATTTATTCCAGACTGGAGATGGTTTCCAAACTGATACCGCTCCTGTAGGGGAAGGATCAGGCTTTTGTTCCTTATTGTGACGAAAGGAACGAAAACGATTAGTAGACCTAAATTTACCTTTAGATTTTTTATCCTGTGGTAAAAAAGTTCCTTTCCCCCCAGTAACAGTTGAAATAATAAAATCCAACTGTGAACCAAATAATTTATTACCCTGGAAAGAAAGGGAAAGCAAAGTTGACTTGGAAGACATATCAGCATTCCAAGTTTTAAGCCATAAAGCTCTTCTAGCTAAAATAGCTAGAGACATATACCTGACATTAACCCTAAAGATATCAAAGATGGCATCACAAAATTATTAGCATGTTGAAGAAGATTAACAATGCTATGAGAATTATGATCTGTTACTTCTTGCGCTAAAGCTTCCAACCAAAAAGTTGAAGCTGCAGCAACATCCGCTAAAGATATAGCAGGTCTAAGAAGATTACCTGAACATAAGTAAGCTTTTCTTAAAAAGGATTCAATTTTCCTATCTAAAGGATCCTTAAAGGAAGTACTATCTGCTGTAGGAATAGTAGTATGTTTAGCAAGAGTAGAGATAGCCCCATCAACCTTAGAGATTTTGTCCCAAAACTCTAATCTGTCAGATGGCACAGGATATAATTGCTTAAAACGTTTAGAAGGAGTAAATGAATTACCCAAATTATTCCATTCCCTGGAAATTACTTCAGAAATAGCATCAGGGACAGGAAAAACTTCTGGAATAACTACAGGAGATTTAAAACCTTATTTAAACGTTTAGATTTAGTATCAAGAGGACCAGATTCCTCTATTTCTAATGCAATTAAGACTTCTTTAAGTAAAGAACGAATAAATTCCATTTTGAATAAATATGAAGATTTATCAGCATCAACCTCTGAAACAGAATCCTCTGAAACAGAGGAATCATTATCAGAATCAGAATGATGATGTTCATTTAAAAATTCATCTGAAAAATGAGAAGTTTTAAAAGACCTTTTACGTTTACTAGAAGGAGGAATAACAGACATAGCCTTCTTAATGGATTTAGAAACAAAATCTCTTATGTTAACAGGAACACTCTGAGTATTAGATGTTGATGGAACAGCAACAGGTAATGTAACATTACTAAAGGAAATATTATCTGCATTAACAAGTTTGTCATGACATTCATTTCAAACAACAGCTGGAGGAACAGATACCACAAGTTTACAGCAAATACACTTAACTTTGGTAGATCCAGCATCAGGCAGCGATTTTCCAGAAGTATCTTCTGATTCAGGGTCAATCTGAGGCATCTTGCAATATGTAATAGAAAAAACAACATATAAAGCAAAATTGATCAAATTCCTAAAATGACAGTTTCAGGAATGGGAAAAAATGCCAGTGAACAAGCTTCTAGCAACCAGAAGCAAATAAACAATGAGACTTAAATAATGTGGAAACAATAATGACGCCCATATTTTTTATCGCCAAAAAAGACGCACACATTATTTGGCGCCTAAATGCTTTTAGCGACAAACATGATGTCACATCCGGTAACGCCGACACTTATGGTGCAAAAAACGTCAAAAATGACGCAACTTCCGGTGACAAGTATGACACCGGAAATAACAAAGAAATTTTTTTGCGCCAAAAAAGTCCGCACCAAGAATGACGCAATAAAATGAAGCATTTTCAGCCCCCGCGAGCCTAACAGCCCACAGGGAAAAAAGTCAAATTTTAAGGTAAGAAAAAATTGATTATTCAAATGCATTATCCCAAATAATGAAACTGACTGTCTGAAATAAGGAAGATTGAACATCCTGAATCAAGGCAAATAAATGTTTGAACACAAATATTTAGAACTTTATATAAAAGTGCCCAACCATAGCTTAGAGTGTCACAAAAATAAGACTTACTTACCCCAGGACACTTATCTACATGTAGTAGAAAGCCAAACCAGTACTGAAACGAGAATCAGTAGAGGTAATGGTATATATAAGAGTATATCGTCGATCTGAAAAGGGAGGTAAGAGATGAATCTCTACGACCAATAACAGAGAGCCTATGAAATAGACCCGGTAGAAGGAGATCATTGAATTCAAATAGGCAATACTCTCTTCACATCCCTCTGACATTCACTGCACGCTGAGAGGAAAACCGGGCTCCAACCTGCTGCGGAGAGCATATCAACGTAGAATCTAGCACAAACTTACTTCACCACCTCCACGGGAGGCAACGTTTGTAAAACTGATTTGTGGGTGTGGTGAGGGGTGTATTTATAGGCATTTTGAGGTTTGGGAAACTTTGCCCCTCCTGGTAGGAATGTATATCCCATACGTCACTAGCTCATGGACTCTTGCTAATTACATGAAAGAAATTGTCAATCATCACTGTTTTGACTGTCAGTAACCAGTCTCCTAGTGTCCTTGAATTGCATCTACCTCCTGCCTGCCAGCCTTTTGTGCCAGGCCGTCTTGCCAACTATTTACACCAATCATAATTTTTTGTCACAGTATAGTTACTAATTAAAATTTAAAAATTCTTGATTGTTGATGATCTTAATCCTCAGTTTGCTCGTGCCTTAGAATTGCAATTTTCTACTATCTTCCAAGCCTGTGTGCCAGGCCTACTTGAAAAATATTTACACCAATCATAATTGTTGTCACAGTATTCTTAGTAATGAAAAATTAAAATTTTTGTTAATAGTTGTTGTGAATCCTCAGTTTGCTGGTGCCAGTGAATTGCACTTTCCTCCTGCTTTGCAGCCTACTGTGTGCCAGGCCCACCTAGCCAATTATTGCCAGTAATCATATTTCTTTTAACATTATTGCAAAAATTGTCAATCATCACTGTTTTGACTGTCAGTAATCAGTCTCCTAGTGTCCATGAATTGCATTTACCTCCTGCCTGTCAGCCTTTTGTGCCAGGCCGTCTTGCCAACAATTTACACCAATCATAATTGTTGTCACAGTATAGTTACTAATTAAAATTAAAAAATTCTTGATTGTTGATCTTAATCCTCAGTTTGCTCGTGCTCTAGAATTGCACTTTTCTACTGCCTTCCAAGACTGTGTGCCAGGCCTACTTGAAAAATATTTACACCAATCATATTTGTTGTCACAGTATTCTTAATAATTAAAAATTAAAATTTTTGGTAATAGTTGTTGTGAATCCTCAGTTTGCTGGTGCCAGTGAATTGCACTTTCCTCCTGCCTTGCAGCCTGCTGTGTGCCAGGCCCACCTAGCCAATTATTGCCAGCAATCATATTTATTTTAACAGTATTGCAAAAATTGTCAATCATCACTGTTTTGGCTGTCAGTATTCAGTTTCCTAGTGTCCTTGAATTGCATTTACCTCCTGCCTGCCAGCCTTTTGTGGCAGGCCGTCTTGCCAACTATTTACACCAATCATAATTGTTGTCACAGTATAGTTACTAATTAAAATTAAAAAATTCTTGATTGTTGATCTTAATCCTCAGTTTGCTTGTGCCCTAGAATTGCACTTTTCTACTGCCTTCCAAGCCTGTGTGCCAGGCTTACTTGAAAAATATTTACACCAATCATATTTGTTCTCACAGTATTCTTAATAATTAAAAATTAAATTTTTTGGTAATAGTTGTTGTGAATCCTCAGTTTGCTGGTGTCATTGAATTGCACTTTCCTCCTGCCTTGCAGCCTGCTGTGTGCCAGGCCCACCTAGCCAATTATTGCCAGCAATCATATTTCTTTTAACAGTATTGCAAAAATTGTCAATCATCACTGTTTTGACTGTCAGTATTCAGTCTCCTAGTGTCCTTGAATTGCATTTACCTCCTGCCTGCCAGCCTTTTGTGCCAGGCTGTCTTGCCAACTATTTACACCAATCATAATTGTTGTCACAGTATAGTTACTAATTAAAATTAAAACATTTTTTTATTGTTGATCTTAATCCTCAGTTTGCTTGTGCCATTGAATTGCACTTTTCTACTGCCTGCCAGCCTGTGTGCCAGGCCCAACTATCCAATTAGTGCCAGCAATAATATTTCTTTTAACAGTATTGCAAAATTTGTCAATCATCACTGTTTTGACTGTCAATCTGCAGTCTACTAGTGCTCTTGAATTGCATTTTCCTCCTGCCTGCCTGCCTGTGTGCCAGTCCCAACTAGCCAATTAGTGCCACCAATCATATTTATTGTAACAGGATTGGAATTTTTGTTAATCATAACTGTTTTGACTGTGATTCTTCAGTCTCCTAGTCCCATTGAATTACAGTTTCCTTTCTCCCAGCGTGTGTGCCAGAAAGGCCCATTTGCCAACTAGTGCCAAACAATCATATTTGTTGTCACAGTACTTATAATATTTTAAAAAATTAACAATTTGTGATTTTTAAAACATCTGTCTTTTTTGTTGTTGTCAGTTTCACAGCGTATACTGTGCCCACTTTCACAGTGCCACCACTCAATTGGTGTAATTGTTAGTGTCCATTTTTAAAAAAAATGACAGGGAGAGGCAGGCCACCCCGCAGGTTCCGTGTTCGTGGTCGTGGTGCTGTGATTCCTTTAGATCCTACAAATATGCACATTGTTCAGACGCCGGGTGCCAGGGGGGACGCAAGAACTTCTGAGGAGGACCTAGTTGAATGGCTAACACAGGACACCCAATCTTCTTCAGCTTCTGCTGCTAGTCCTCCTAACCTTGACGCACCATCTAAGTCTAGCTGTGCTTTGGGCAGGTCTCAAGTGACCAGTACCACTCCCCCGCCTGTCGCCACCACCAACACTAGCACCATAGCCGTTTCACTTGATCCATCACAGGAGTTATTGACACATCATTTGGAAGAAATGAGTGATGCGCAACCATCATTGACAGAGGATGTAGATAATAGTGATCAGTCTCAGTCAGGCAGCATTACTGGCATGGAGGTACGGTGTGATGATGATGATGATGTTGTACCCGCTGCTGCTTCCTTTCTTGATGTTTCAGATACAAGGGAAGCGGTTGATGATGATGTGTCAGTGGATGTCACGTGGGTGCCTGCTAGAAGAGAAGAAGAAGAGGGGGAAGTTCAGATGGGGAGACAGAGAGGAGGAGGAGGAGGAGGAGACGATTTGGAAGCATGGGGAGGTCGTCTCAAGGAGCTAGTGGCACAGTCAGACAGCATGCCTAGTCACCAGGGGTCAGCCAGACAACACTCCGACGCCCATCAACGCATGCTGTTGCCACCACCAGAATGCCGTCATTGCAGAGCTCAGCAGTGTGGCATTTTTTTGTGTGTGTCTGCCTCTGACAATAGTGATGCCATTTGCAACCTGTGGCAAAAGAAACTGAGTCATGGGAAGTCCAACACCCACCTAGGTACAACTGTTTTGCGAAGGCACATGGTCTCACATCACAAACGCAGATGGGAAGAACACATGAGTAGAAGCAGCACACAAAGTGAAAGCCGCCCTCCTCCTCCTCCTACTCCAGCATCTTCAGCCACGTCAACCAGTGCTGTCTTCCTTGCTCCCTCTCAACCATCCTCCACTCAGTCTCTCTTACGTAGCAGTTTCTGGTCATCTTCCCACAGTCAGGTGTCTGTCAAGGACATGTTTGAGCGTAAGAAGCCAATTTCTCAAAGTCACCCCCTTGCCCGGCGTCTGACAGCTGGCTTGTCTGAACTCTTAGCCCGCCAGCTTTTACCATACAAGCTGGTGGAGTCTGATGCTTTTAAAAAAATTGTATCTATTGGGACACCGCAGTGGAAGGCACCTGGCAGAAATTTATTTTCACAAAAGGCAATCCCAAACCTGTACTCTGTTGTGAGAAAGGAAGTTATGGCTTGTCTGGCACACAGCGTTGGGGCAAGGGTCCATATGACCATGGATAGCTGGTCTGCAAAGCATGGTCATGGCAGGTATATCACCTACACTGCGCATTGGGTAAACCTGCTGACTTCTGACAAGCATGGAATGCGTGGCTCTGTAGAAGAGTTGGTGACAATGCCACGACTTGCAGGCAGGCCTGCTGCTACCTCCTCTACTCCTCCTACTCCATCCTCTTCCATAACCTCTTCCATAACCTCTTCCTCAGCTGAGTCCTCTTCAACTTCTGTGTCTTGCTCCACATCTATGGCACCCCCCCCAGCTCCCCAGGTACTATGCTACATCCCGGGTACGGCAGTGTCACGCCGTATTAGGGTTGACTTGCCTGAAAGCGGAGAGTCACACCGCTCCAGCACTCCTGACCGCCCTGAACGCACAGGTGGATCAGTGGCTGACTCCGCACCAACTGGAGATTGGCAAGGTTGTTTCTGACAATGGAAGTAATTTGGTGGCGGCATTGAAATTGGGCAAGTTGACACATGTGCTGTGCATGGCACATGTGTGTAATCTAATTGTACAACGATTTGTCCATAAGTACCCAGGCTTACAGGACGTCCTGAAGCAGGCCAAGAAGGTGTGTGGCCATTTCAGGCGTTCCTACACGGCCATTGCGCACTTGTCCGATATCCAGCATCAAAAAAACCTGCCAGTGAGGCGCTTGATTTGCGACAGCCCGACACGGTGGAATTCAACACTCCTAATGTTTGACCGCCTGCTCAAACAAGAAAAAGCTGTTAATGAGTATTTGTATGACCGGGGTGCTAGGCCAGCCTCTGGGGAGCTGGGGATATTTTTTCCAAATTACTGGATACTCATGCGCAATGGCTGTAGGCTCATGCGTCCTTTTGAGGAGGTGACAAACCTTGTCAGTCGCACCGAAGGCACCATCAGCGACATCATACCATTTGTTTTCTTCCTGGAGCATGCCCTGCGAAGAGTGCTGGATCAGGCAGTAGATGAGCATGAAGAGGAAGAGGAAGAGTTGTGGTGTCCATCACCCCCACAAACAGCCGAATCAGCATCGCTTGCTGGACCTGCGGCAATGCAGGAAGAGGATTGTGAGGAAGAGGAGTCAGAGGAGCAATGTGGCTTTGAGGAGGAGGAGGAGGAAGACCGAGCACAACAGGCATCCCAGGGTGCTCATTGATGTCACCTCTCTGGTACCCGTGGTGTTGTACGTGGCTGGGGGGAAGAAGATACCATCAGTGAGATCAGTGAGGAGGAGGAACGGGACATGATTAGCTCGGCATCCAACCTTGTTCAAATGGGTTCTTTCATGCTGTCGTGCCTGTTGAGGGACCCTCGTATAAAAAAGCTGAAGGAGAATGACCTGTACTGGGTGTCCACACTCCTCGACCCCTGGTATAAGCATAAAGTGCCTGAAATGTTACCAAATTCCCACAAGTCGGAAAGGATGGAGCATTTTAACAATAAATTTAAAACTATGCTTTACACAGCGTATAAGGGTGATGTCACAGCACCACAGGAATGTAACAGGAGAAGAGATGAAATTAATCCTCCTCTTCCTCCTCCCACGACCACGGCTGCAAGGACAGGACGCTTTCCTGACGTCTTGTTGATGGAGGACATGCATACCTTTTTAACTCCCATGCACCATCAGAGCCTTTCGGGATCCAGCCTTAGAGAAAGACTCAACCGACAGGTAGCAGACTACCTAGCTTTCTCAGGAGCGATGGACCCCTTGACTACTGTGTGTGCAGGCTGGACTTGTGGCCTGAGCTATCCCAATTTGCAATGGAACTTCTGGTCTGCCCCGCTTCAAGTGTCCTGTCCGAAAGGACTTTCAGTGCAGCAGGAGGTTTTGTCACTGAGAAGAGAAGTCGCCTAGGTCAAAAAAGCCTTGACTATCTCACTTTTATAAAAATGAATGAGGGCTGGATCCCGAAGGGACTGACATTGGGTGATACATTTGAATAAAAAAGGCCTGATGATGAGATGAGCTTGCTTGGGCTACAACTGGTACACAGGCTGGCCTTTTTTTTTTTTTATAAAGCCGGAGGACTTGCTTGACTTATCCGCCAACAACTAGTGTTCAAGCCACAAGCTTTTAGGGCACTTTATAAATGTTTTACAAACATCAATTTTTATGGCCGCTGCTACAGTAGTTGCTACAACAATACCCACATTTTTCAGTCATTTGTACATTCCTAATTTTTCTGGCCTCTGCTGCAGCTCTGTGGGTACAAAACTCAAATAAAAAAAATAAGGCACATAACACTAGTGATTAAACTGTTACGAATTGTACAACTTAGCACACCACTCATATCTGGTGGACCATTAAATTGAACGCAAAATGCCACAAATTTGAAGGAGGAGGACCAACCAAGCATCTTTATCCATCTCTTCGTTGCTCTAAATTATCTCTTAGTTACATCTATGCCATACCTGTACTCTATTGTGCAAAAGGGTGGCATATGTGGTGTTTCATGCTGTTGTGCCTGTTGCGGGTCATGGCCCATGGTATAAAAAGGCTGAAGGAGAACGACCTGTAATGGGTGCCCCATCAAATTTTTAGAAAAATGTTCCCAGTTCCTCTCAATTATCTCTGGGTTTCTAAAATGGATGCCATACCTGTACTCGCTTGTGGAAAAGGATAGCATATGTGGTGGTGTTTCCTGCAGTTGTTTCTGTTGAGGGTGCTGGACCCTCTTATAAAACGGCTGAAGGACAACAACCTGGATTGGGAGTCCAAGCATGGTTTTTGGGGCTATTTCATTTTTCCAAACAATTATCTGTGGGTTTTTAAAATCAATGCCGTACCAGTACTATATTGTTGAAAAGGATGCCATATGTTCTCTTTCCTGTTGGTATTTTGTTTGAGGGTCCTGGACCCTCTTATAAAAAGGCCTAAGGAGAAAGAGGTGTACTGGGTGTCCACTCAATTTTTTTTTCTATTTCACATTTGACCAAAATTTATAGAAGTATTTTCTATAAGAAAAAACTAAGGGGACGCACTGTAGTGTTGATAGAAATTGTGTTGATGTGAATGAAATTCCTCTGGTATCGTGTGAGTTGAACCGTGACAGATAAGTATGTGAAAGTAGAGGTGTATATGTGTATATGATTGAGTGAAATCTTGTTAATCAAAGGAGAATGTGTGACTTGTTACAAACCGTAAGACTTGAAACAATTGTGATACATAAGCAAAAAAATCATGAAACAATTGTGATACCTAAACAAAAAATCAATTGGAATATTGCAAAGAACTAAAGACTTGCAACAAAATATGTGAACAGTTGAATTTGATTAAACTCAAAAAACTGAAAAGTCCAATATGTGATAAGTGTTAGGAGATAAAAAGTCCAAATTCAATGTAAAGGATATATTAAGAACAAAAGTTCAAAGGATCAAAACAAATGGCTTGCTCCGCTTGAATCCAAGGTGTGATGAATCAGGAAATCTAGGAGGATAGAAAAACAAGGGGCGCCAACATAGTGTGAATCAGTTTGGAAAACTGGAAAACAGTAGTTATAATAAAATCTACTCACAAGTGGAGTGGCACCTAGAACCAACTGGGTGCATACAGGCAGGCTGACATTCAGGACCAGCAGTCAGTACGCTGGGGGTCTCACCCGGGAGACCTGTGGGTAGGTCAGATGAGGTAGATGGAGTCGGCTGTGTATCGTCTGGTGAGCTGGATCGCCACTGTGGAAGTCCAAAGGGCTGTGTTGTTTATCCCAAAAGGGTAGCTGCTCACACGACCAGCCTTGTTTCCAAACGAGTTTCCAATGTCAGTGTATGGAACAAAGGGATAAAAACCAAACTGGGTATAACCACTGCAAACTGTGGTAATATTAAAAAGGCACAGAAAACCGGGTCTGTCTAAAAACAAGTATTTAATTGCTACGCGTTTCTCAGTCCGTAAAGGACCGTTTCCTTTACGGACTGAGAAACGCGTAGCAATTAAATACTTGTTTTTAGACAGACCCGGTTTTCTGTGCCTTTTTAATATTACCACAGTTTGCAGTGGTTATACCCAGTTTGGTTTTTATCCCTTTGTTCCATACACTGACATTGGAAACTCGTTTGGAAACAAGGCTGATTGTGTGAGCAGCTACCCTTTTGGGATAAACAACACAGCCCTTTGGACTTCCACAGTGGCGATCCGGCTCACCAGACGATACACAGCCGACTCCATCTACCTCATCTGACCTACCCACAGGTCTCCCGGGTGAGACCCCCAGCGTACTGACTGCTGGTCCTGAATGTCAGCCTGCCTGTATGCACCCAGTTGGTTCTAGGTGCCACTCCACTTGTGAGTAGATTTTATTATAACTACTGTTTTCCAGTTTTCCAAACTGATTCACACTATGTTGGCGCCCCTTGTTTTTCTATCCTCCCATTTGACCAAAATTATCTCTGGGTTTGTAAAATCAATGCTGTACCTGTACTCTATTGTTCAAAAGGATGCCATACGTCCTCTTTCCTGCTGGTGTTTTTTGTTTGACGGTCCTGGACCCTCTTATAAAAAGGCCGAAGGAGAAAGAAGTGTGCTGGTTGTCCATCGAATCATTTGTTTGAATCAAATTACCGGTTGCAACAAATTATCTCCGGGTTTCTAAAATCAATGCCTTTCCTGTAATCTAATTTTCAAAAGGATGCCATATGTCCTCTTTCCTGCTGCTGGTTTTGTTGAGGGTCCTGGAGCCTCTGCTAAAAAGGCCTAAGGATAAATAAGTGTACTGGGTGTCTAATCAATGTTTTTTTAGCTTTCACGGTTGCAACAAATTATCCCCGGGTTTCTAAAATCAATGCCTTTCCTGTAATCGATTATTCACAAGGATGCCATATGTCCTCTTTCATGCTGTTGTTTCTGTTGAGGTTCTGGGAGCCTCTTATAAAAAGGCCTAAGGATAAAGAAGTGTACTGGGTGTCTAATCTATGTTTTTTTAGATTTCACGGTTGCAACAAATTATCCCCGGGTTTCTAAAATCAATGCCTTTCCTGTAATCTATTATTCACAAGGATGCCATATGTCCTCTTTCATGCTGTTGTTTCTGTTGAGGCTCCAGGAGCCTCTTATAAAAAGGTCTAAAGATAAAGAAGTGTACTGGGTGTCTAATCTATGTTTTTTTAGATTTCACGGTTGCAACAAATTATCCCCAGGTTTCTAAAATCAATGCCTTTCCTGTAATCTAATTTTCAAAAGGATGCAATATGTCCTCTTTCCTGCTGCTGGTTTTGTTGAGGGTCCTGAAGCCTCTGCTAAAAAGGCCTAAGGATAAATAAGTGTACTGGGTGTCTAATCAATGTTTTTTTAGATTTCACGGTTGCAACAAATTATCCCCGGGTTTCTAAAATCAATGCCTTTCCTGTAATCTATTATTCACAAGGATGCCATATGTCCTCTTTCATGCTGTTGTTTCTGTTGAGGCTCCGGGAGCCTCTGATAAAAGGACTAAGGATAAAGAAGTGTACTGGGTGTCCAATCAATGTTTTTTTCTATTTCCCGGTTCATATAAATGATCTCTGGGATTCTAAAATCAATGCCTTAACTGTAATCAATTGTTCACAAGGATGCCATATGTCCTCTTTCATGCTGTTGTTTCTGTTGAGGGTCCTGGAGCCTCTGCTAAAAAGGCCTAAGGATAAATATGTGTACTGGGTGTCTAATCAATGTTTTTTTAGATTTCCCGGTTGAAACAAATTATCCCCGGGTTTCTAAAATCAATGCCTTTCCAGAAATCTATTTTTCAAAAGATGCCATATGTCCTCTTTCCTGCTGCTGGTTTTGCTGAGGGTCCTGGAGCCTCTGCTAATAAGGCCTAAGGATAAATAAGTGTACTGGGTGTCTAATCAAGGTTTTTAGATTTCCCGGTTGCAACAAATTATCTCTGGGTTTCTCAAATCAATACCTTAAATGTAATCTATTGTTCAAAAGGATGCCATATGTCCTCTTTCCTTTTTTTCACTTATAGGTTCACTAAGATTATGACTTTTCACACTGCCATTTTCCATGCAGCATTTTGACATGTCGTGTGATATGACTAGAAGAATGGTATGTTTTGAATCTGCTGAGCATAATAAAAAAAAAAATTAATTTAACTTGAGTTAGTAACTGAAGCATGACTTCAGGAGTCAGGTTTGGTCCTAGGTAGTGGTTGTTAGCAGATACTTTTTAATGCAAAATGCAATTGCCACAGCGTGCATAAAATGTGCGTCACTAGTCTCCAAATCTTTCCCTTTTTTTTTTTTTTTTTTATAAATATTTTTATTGAGGTTTGCACAGATTACAACATGAATCAGTAAAACCATAACAAACTGTATGCAATTAGAAAACAATAGATAAAATCAACTCAAAGAAGTGTCTAGTTAAACCATATTTGATTAAACATCAGAAAGAGGAGCGACATGGAAACAAATCAAGACGTAATTGAATGTATAGTTAAAACCTCATTTTTTGTATTTAGGTATAGTACTGAGTCCTCTCCTCATACTAAAGGCCACTCATGGACCATATGACTCATATATTACATCTCAGAGGACTATTAGTTTATGGAACAGCCACTTATGGGCCATAGTACATATAGGTATAGTTTTGTATCTGAGAGGAACAATCCAATTAATATCATGCTAGATGGGACAAATTATGAGGGAAACAATAACACAAAGAATCACTTTGGATGGGTTAGTGTACAGGGAGGTGAAATTGAAGTGGGCCAAAGGCTGCTATAATAGGAGTATATTTAAGGAGGCATGTTTTGGGCTGCTAATGCATCAAGGGTGAGATGATGTTGGGATCTTGGATAAAGTCCAAAATGACATAGGAGCATGTATATATTAGTACATTGGATTAAAGAATTAACTCTCTGAACCCTCACTATCTGCAGTGGCTAAAAAAGGGCTGAAACACTATAAAGTACTGTATGTAAAAGTACCAATCAAAAAGAATAGGGTATAGTAGTAGCGTTCATTAAACTGGAGTGGTTTTATATGTCATCCCCAATAGCTAAGATAAACTATCCAAACTTTAAATTCCAGATCAAACAATAAAAATAACATGCCTGTTACCAGTGGGCTCTATGGTGTAAAATAACATAGGGTTTTACTTCTGTTAATCGGGCCGAGTAGTTATAAAAGGAAAACATGCAACTTTTGCTTAACAACTCGCTGGCCCAGTAAAATAAATAGCAATCTCCATGAATACTCTGATTAGGCTTAGTGACCATTACGTGCAACTGTAAAATTGTACAAACATGTGATTATTACAGATTTAGTGCTCAATCTTACCCACAGAATAAATAAACTGTCAAATAATGTCAAAATATCAAACGTAGAGTAAGTGGTGATGATATTAGTATTCTAACGGGGAGTAGCAGCAGGCTGCTAAGACAAATAAACAGCAATGAACTTCTTACAACTTCGTAGTACAGTGAAGCGGAAAGTGAAAATCATACATCCAGCTCTGTGTACGGGCACTACAGACTCCCAGCTGCCCAGTAATTTGTCTGGAACTATAGAGAGTCTAGAGTCCTGGAAGCTGGAAAGTTCGCTTAGGTAGCGTCCACAACCCTCGGTTCAGATGGACAAAATAAGCCCCCAGGGTCAAACACCCCCCCACGGCTGTACTGTACCTCATCTAGTCGGCAGCTATGACTGAAGCTCCAGCCCACTCCATGTCTGTCAAGTAGTCTCGCGCTAGCCCGAGCCGTAAGCACAAGGTAAGGAAGCTGCTTTCTGAGGGGGCTGCAAGCCTCTAACTGTTCAGGTTCCAATGGAGGGGTAAAGCCGTACTGAAGGAATGATGGTTTTGGGCCACAGGTATCGAGAGCAGGCACCTTAATGATCTCGGTCGACCAATTGGCCCATGGGTCCAGGCTGTTATTCACGTTGAGCTGTAATGCCTGTAGCGCAATGTCCTTGACAGTGTTCTCCTTCTTTGGTTCACCGTAACATGTGTGAAAGGTGTCACAGCTTAGTTTAGGTAGACAAGCCCCAGATGCATCCCCGGTAAGAGAAAAGATGGTCAGGAGATGTGTAAACAAGGGCTGCAGCTCCCAAACATTGTGGGGTGCTCCAGTGGCATACAGCCCTCTGGCCCTCTGTCTGTCATGGTAAGCTGTGACTTGCTGCCAAAGTATCTGGTGTTCCACTCCTCTTGAAGGGCTCACCCTCGCACACTCAGCGCCTATATGCACTGCAGCTCCCTGCTCCCAGTGAGCTGCTTGCTCCATCGCCTCTTCTGTATGTGGGCCGGTACCATCTTCTGACAGGGTCAGACGGATTGTGTTAACTTTGTAGATTTCAGGTGCCTGGGTCGAGTGCTTGTGTGGTTCAGGCAAAGGTTGTGCTCCTCTTACTGCTTTAGCGCAAGCCCCCTTTAGGGATGTGAATTCCTCCTGTAGTGCTTCATGCAGGCTGAGGAAGTTTGCATCTAGCATGGCTTTCACTTCATTCAGGATTTTTTTGGTGTCCAGCGCCATATTGGAAAGACAAAATACAGATCTCCATACCCGTTGATATAAGGGGTGACTAGTGCTTTTCCTTCTCTTTGTCAATAGTTGTGATTAACGAGTTGTCCAGTTACTATAGAACTGGTTTGATAACCCAGGGTCCTGGGGGGTATATTGGCGGCAGCTTTGACAGCACTATCAGGCTAGAGAGGCCTCTCAGTCTCACGGCTAGCTGTAATGCAGTCAGCTGAGGAACATAGGTAAGTCGATATGAGCAAGGTATCTCCAGGCTCCTCTTGGATAGCCCCAGAAAGTGTGACTATGATTCCAAAAAATAAAATTAAGTTAAGGTTAAAAACTAACTCCAAAGTAACTTGTAAGACCTGGAGCTCCTCAAACACACGTCCTACCGCAACAGCTATAGGCTCCGCCCCCCCAAATCTTACCTTTTTAATGCCAATTGATATTGCCACAGCTGGATCAACAGTAAATAACATGTGCGTCACCACAGTCTCCGAAGCTGTTGTCGGATGTATACAAAAACACTGATAAAGTATTCCTTTCGGGGCGCAAAGAGATGGCTACTGGAACACTCCAGGAACTTCCCAAGAGTCACTGTCTTGTGTTTCTGGTGATGTTGGAGACATCTGGGTAGTGTACAGGGAGGCCCAAAATCCTCTCCATCTCTGTGCACCACAGGACAGGACGTCCTTGTCATCCATAAGCACATGAAATTGCTTGCATTTTCCTTGCTTCAAGAAGTTCAGCTTTTGTGGTGATAGTACAGAATTAAATAAACTTTGGTTTCCTACCATACTCAAGACAATCTTGTAGTTCAAGCTTCGGACTTGCTGTGGGAAACAGTGGCCCGTCCATACCAGGAAGATGATTTAGACAGAAGTAACGAGCTCTGATTGCAGGTGACATGTTTATCGTCAATCATCAAAGGGGTTGCGTGCAGAATATGGCTGATGGCCCCTTATTCACATGTTTGTCCAGAGCCACAACATTTGCAAACAGCCAGAAGAAAGGTCGGTTCTCACCAGCCTTAAGTTGAGCTTCATTTACCAAATGCTGATATTCAAAAAATAGACAAACAGTGCCTTAAAAAACACATTTGCAATATGGATTCACCAGAGCAAGGTCATTGCAAGTACTTCCCACGATAACAAAATTAAAATGCCACAACTCTGCAATCTTCCCCTTCACATTATTATTGTCACACTCCATTGTACTTCTATGCCCAGCTCCCTGCTCTTGTTTTTGTTGAGGGTCCTGGAGCCTCTGCTAAAAAGGCCATATGGATAAAGAAGTGTACTGGGTGTCTATTCAATGTTTTTTTAGATTTCCCTAATTATCTCTGGCCTAGATTTGGAGTTCGGCGGTAAAAGGGCTGTTAACGCTCCGCGGGCTTTTTTCTGGCCGCACCATAAATTTAACTCTGGTATCGAGAGTTTAAACAAATGCTGCGTTAGGCTCCAAAAAAGGAGCGTAGAGCATTTTTACCGCAAATGCAACTCTCGATACCAGAGTTGCTTACGGACGCGGCCGGCCTCAAAAACGTGCTCGTGCACGATTCTCCCATAGGAAACAATGGGGCTGTTTGAGCTGAAAAAAAACCTAACACCTGCAAAAAAACAGCGTTCAGCTCCTAACGCAGCCCCATTGTTTCCTATGGGGAAACACTTCCTACGTCTGCACCTAACACTCTAACATGTACCCCGAGTCTAAACATCCCTACCCTTACACTTATTAACCCCTAATCTGCCGCCCCCGCTATCGCTGACACCTGCATATTTTTTTTAACCCCTAATCTGCCGCTCCGTAAACCGCCGCAACCTACGTTATCCCTATGTACCCCTAATCTGCTGCCCTAACATCGCCGACCCCTATATTATATTTATTAACCCCTAATCTGCCCCCCTCAACGTCGCCGACACCTGCCTACACTTATTAACTCCTAATCTGCCGAGCGGACCTGAGCGCTACTATAATAAAGTTATTAACCCCTAATCCGCCTCACTAACCCTATCATAAATAGTATTAACCCCAATCTGCCCTCCCTAACATCGCCGACACCTACCTTCAATTATTAACCCCTAATCTGCCGAGCGGACCTCACCGCTACTATAATAAATGTATTAACCCCTAAAGCTAAGTCTAACCCTAACACTAACACCCCCCCTAAATTAAATATAATTTTAATCTAACGAAATAAATTAACTCTTATTAAATAACTTATTCCTATTTAAAGCTAAATACTTACCTGTAAAATAAATCCTAATATAGCTACAATATAAATTATAATTATATTATAGCTATTTTAGGATTAATATTTATTTTACAGGCAACTTTGTAATTATTTTAACCAGGTACAATAGCTATTAAATAGTTAAGATCTATTTAATAGTTACCTAGTTAAAATAATAACAAAATTACCTGTAAAATAAATCCTAACCTAAGATATAATTAAACCTAACACTACCCTATCAATAAATTAATTAAATAAACTACCTACAATTACCTACAATTAACCTAACACTACCCTATCAATAAATTAATTAAATAAACTACCTACAATTAACCTAACACTACACTATCAATAAATAAATTAAATACAATTGCTACAAATAACTACAATTAAATAAACTAGCTAAAGTACAAAAAATAAAAAAGAACTAAGTTACAAAAAATAATAAAATATTTACAAACATAAGAAAAATATTACAACAATTTTAAACTAATTACACCTACTCTAAGCCCCCCTAATAAAATAACAAAGCCCCCCAAAATAAAAAATTCCCTACCCTATTCTAAATTAAAAAAGTTACAAGCTCTTTTACCTTACCAGCCCTGAACAGGGCCCTTTGCGGGGCATGCCCCAAGGATTTCAGCTCTTTTGCCTGTAAAAAAAACACATACAATACCCCCCCCCAACATTACAACCCACCACCCACATACCCCTAATCTAACCCAAACCCCCCTTAAATAAACCTAACACTAAGCCCCTGAAGATCTTCCTACCTTGTCTTCACCATACCAGGTTCACCGATCCGTCCTGGCTCCAACATCTTCATCCAACCCAAGCGGGGGTTGGCAATCCATCATCCGGTGCTGAAGAGGTCCAGAAGAGGCTCCAAAGTCTTCCTCCTATCCGGCAAGAAGAGGACATCCGGACCGGCAAACATCTTCTCCAAGCGGCATCTTCAATCTTCTTCCATCCGGTGCGGAGCGGGTCCATCTTGAAGCAGGCGACGCGGATCCATCCTCTTCTTCCGTTGTCTCCCGACGAATGACGGTTCCTTTAAGGGACGTCATCCAAGATGGCGTCCCTCGAATTACGATTGGCTGATAGGATTCTATCAGCCAATCGGAATTAAGGTAGGAATTTTCTGATTGGCTGATGGAATCAGCCAATCAGATTGAGCTCGCCTTCTATTGGCTGTTCCGATCAGCCAATAGAATGCGAGCTCAATCTGATTGGCTGATTGGATCAGCCAATCGGATTGAACTTGATTCTGATTGGCTGATTCCATCAGCCAATCAGAAAATTCCTACCTTAATTCCGATTGGCTGATAGAATCCTATCAGCCAATCGGAATTCGAGGGACGCCATCTTGGATGACGTCCCTTAAAGGAACCGTCATTCGTCGGGAGACAACGGAAGAAGAGGATGGATCCGCGTCGCCTGCTTCAAGATGGACCCGCTCCGCACCGGATGGAAGAAGATTGAAGATGCCGCTTGGAGAAGATGTTTGCCGGTCCGGATGTCCTCTTCTTGCCGGATAGGAGGAAGACTTTGGAGCCTCTTCTGGACCTCTTCAGCACCGGATGATGGATCGCCAACCCCCGCTTGGGTTGGATGAAGATGTTGGAGCCAGGACGGATCGGTGAACCTGGTATGGTGAAGACAAGGTAGGAAGATCTTCAGGGGCTTAGTGTTAGGTTTATTTAAGGGGGGTTTGGGTTAGATTAGGGGTATGTGGGTGGTGGGTTGTAATGTTGGGGGGGGTATGGTATGTTTTTTTTTACAGGCAAAAGAGCTGAAATCCTTGGGGCATGCCCCGCAAAGGGCCCTGTTCAGGGCTGGTAAGGTAAAAGAGCTTGTAACTTTTTTAATTTAGAATAGGGTAGGGAATTTTTATTTTGGGGGTCTTTGTTATTTTATTAGGGGGCTTAGAGTAGGTGTAATTAGTTTAAAATTGTTGTAATATTTTTCTTATGTTTGTAAATATTTTATTATTTTTTGTAACTTAGTTCTTTTTTATTTTTTGTACTTTAGCTAGTTTATTTAATTGTATTTATTTGTAGCAATTGTATTTAATTTATTTATTGATAGTGTAGTGTTAGGTTAATTGTAGGTAGTTTATTTAATTAATTTATTGATAGGGTAGTGTTAGGTTAATTGTAGGTAATTGTAGGTAGTTTATTTAATTAATTTATTGATAGGGTAGTGTTAGGTTTAATTATATCTTAGGTTAGGATTTATTTTACAGGTAAATTTGTTATTATTTTAACTAGGTAGCTATTAAATAGTTCTTAACTATTTAATAGCTATTGTACCTGGTTAAAATAAATACCAAGTTGCCTGTAAAATAAATATTAATCCTAAAATAGCTATAATATAATTATAATTTATATTGTAGCTATATTAGGATTTATTTTACAGGTAAGTATTTAGCTTTAAATAGGAATCATTTATTTAATAAGAGTTAATTTATTTCGTTAGATTAAAATTATATTTAAGTTAGGGGGGTGTTAGTGTTAGGGTTAGACTTAGCTTTAGGGGTTAATCAATTTATTAGAATAGCGGTGAGCTCCGGTCGTCAGATTAGGGGTTAATAATTGAAGTTAGGTGTCGGCGATGTTAGGGAGGGCAGATTAGGGGTTAATACTATTTATGATAGGGTTAGTGAGGCGGATTAGGGGTTAATAACTTTATTATAGTAGCGCTCAGGTCCGCTCGGCAGATAAGGGGTTAATAAGTGTAGGCAGGTGTCGGCGACGTTGAGGGGGGCAGATTAGGGGTTAATAAATATAATATAGGGGTCGGCGGTGTTAGGGGTAGCAGATTAGGGGTACATAGGGATAACGTAGGTGGCGGCGCTTTGCGGTCGGAAGATTAGGGGTTAATTATTTTAAGTAGCTGGCGGCGACGTTGTGGGGGGCAGGTTAGGGGTTAATAAATGTAATACAGGGGTCGGCGGGGTTAGGGGCAGCAGATTAGGGGTACATAAGTATAACGTAGGTGGCGGTCGGCAGATTAGGGGTTAAAAATTTAAATCGAGTGGCGGCGATGTGGGGGGAGCTCGGTTTAGGGGTGCATAGGTAGTTTATGGGTGTTAGTGTACTTTATGGTACAGTAGTTAAGAGCTTTATGAACCGGCGTTAGCCAGAAAGCTCTTAACTCCTGCTATTTTCAGGCGGCTGGAGTTTTGTCGTTAGAGCTCTAACGCTCACTTCAGAAACGACTCTAAATACCGGCGTTAGAAAGATCCCATTGAAAAGATAGGATACGCAAATGGCGTAGGGGGATCTGCGGTATGGAAAAGTCGCGGCTGAAAAGTGAGCGTTAGACCCTTTAATCACTGACTCCAAATACCAGCGGGCGGCCAAAACCAGCGTTAGGAGCCTCTAACGCTGGTTTTGACGGCTACCGCCGAACTCCAAATCTAGGCCTCTGTGTTTCTAAAATCAATGTAATCTATTATTCAAAAGGATGACATATGTCCTCTTTCATGCTGTTTTTTCGGTTGAGGCTCCGGGACCCTCTTATTAAAAAGGCCTAAGGATAAATAAGTGTACTGGGTGTCTAATCAATGTTTTTTTCTATTTCCCGGTTGCAAATAATGATCTCTGGGTTTCTAAAATGAATGCCTTTCCTGTAATCTATTATTCAAAAGGATGACATATGTCCTCTTTCATGCTGTTGTTTCGGTTGAGGCTCCAGGACCCTCTTATTAAAAGGCCTAAGGAAAAATAAATGTACTGGGTGTCTAATCAATGTTTTTTTTTCTATTTCCCGGTTGCAACTAATGATCTCTGGGTTTCTAAAATCAATGCTTTACCTGTAATCTATTATTCAAAAGGATGACATATGTCCTCTTTCATGCTGTTGTTTCGGTTAAGGCTCCGGGACCCTCTTATTAAAAAGGCCTAAGGATAAATAAGTGTACTGGGTGTCTAATCAATGTTTTTTTCTATTTCCCGGTTGCAAATAATGATCTCTGGGTTTCTAAAATCAATGCCTTTCCTGTAATCTATTATTCAAAAGGATGACATATGTCCTCTTTCATGCTGTTGTTTCGGTTGAGGCTCCGGGACCCTCTTATTAAAAAGGCCTAAGGATAAATAAGTGTACTGGGTGTCTAATCAATGTTTTTTTCTATTTCCCGGTTGCAACTAATGATCTCTGGGTTTCTAAAACCAATGCCTTACCTGTAATCTATTATTCAAAAGGATGACATATGTCCTCTTTCATGCTGTTGTTTCGGTTGAGGCTCCGGGACCCTCTTATTAAAAAGGCCTAAGGATAAATAAGTGTACTGGGTGTCTAATCAATGTTTTTTTATATTTCCCGGTTGCAAATAATGATCTCTGGGTTTCCAAAATCAATGCCTTTCCTGTAATCTATTATTCAAAAGGATGACATATGTCCTCTTTCATGCTGTTGTTTCGGTTGAGGCTCCGGGACCCTCTTATTAAAAAGGCCTAAGGATAAATAAGTGTACTGGATGTCTAATCAATGTTTTTTTCTATTTCCCGGTTGCAACTAATGATCTCTGGGTTTCTAAAATCAATGCCTTTCCTGTAATCTATTATTCAAAAGGATGACATATGTCCTCTTTCATGCTGTTGTTTCGGTTGAGGCTCTGGGACCCTCTTATTAAAAAGGCCTAAGGAAAAATAAATGTACTGGGTGTCTAATCAATGTTTTTTTTCTATTTCCCGGTTGCAACTAATGATCTCTGGGTTTCTAAAATCAATGCTTTACCTGTAATCTATTATTCAAAAGGATGACATATGTCCTCTTTCATGCTGTTGTTTCGGTTAAGGCTCCGGGACCCTCTTATTAAAAAGGCCTAAGGATAAATAAGTGTACTGGGTGTCTAATCAATGTTTTTTTTCTATTTCCCGGTTGCAACTAATGATCTCTGGGTTTCTAAAATCAATGCCTTACCTGTAATCTATTATTCAAAAGGATGACATATGTCCTCTTTCATGCTGTTGTTTCGGTTGAGGCTCCGGGACCCTCTTATTAAAAAGGCCTAAGGATAAATAAGTGTACTGGGTGTCTAATCAATGTTTTTTTCTATTTCCCGGTTGCAACTAATGATCTCTGGGTTTCTAAAATCAATGCCTTACCTGTAATCTATTATTCAAAAGGATGACATATGTCCTCTTTCATGCTGTTGTTTCGGTTAAGGCTCCGGGACCCTCTTATTATAAAGGCCTAAAGATAAATAAGTGTACTGGGTGTCTAATCAATGTTTTTTTCTATTTCCCGGTTGCAAATAATGATCTCTGGGTTTCTAAAATCAATGCCTTTCCTGTAATCTATTATTCAAAAGGATGACATATGTCCTCTTTCATGCTGTTGTTTCGGTTGAGGCTCCGGGACCCTCTTATTAAAAAGGCCTAAGGATAAATAAGTGTACTGGGTGTCTAATCAATGTTTTTTTCTATTTCCCGGTTGCAAATAATGATCTCTGGGTTTCTAAAATCAATGCCTTTCCTGTAATCTATTATTCAAAAGGATGACATATGTCCTCTTTCATGCTGTTGTTTCGGTTGAGGCTCCGGGACCCTCTTATTAAAAAGGCCTAAGGATAAATAAGTGTACTGGGTGTCTAATCAATGTTTTTTTCTATTTCCCGGTTGCAACTAATGATCTCTGGGTTTCTAAAATCAATGCCTTACCTGTAATCTATTATTCAAAAGGATGACATATGTCCTCTTTCATGCTGTTGTTTCGGTTGAGGCTCCGGGACCCTCTTATTAAAAAGGCCTAAGGATAAATAAGTGTACTGGATGTCTAATCAATGTTTTTTTCTATTTCCCGGTTGCAACTAATGATCTCTGGGTTTCTAAAATCAATGCCTTTCCTGTAATCTATTATTCAAAAGGATGACATATGTCCTCTTTCATGCTGTTGTTTCGGTTGAGGCTCCAGGACCCTCTTATTAAAAAGGCCTAAGGAAAAATAAATGTACTGGGTGTCTAATCAATGTTTTTTTTCTATTTCCCGGTTGCAACTAATGATCTCTGGGTTTCTAAAATCAATGCTTTACCTGTAATCTATTATTCAAAAGGATGACATATGTCCTCTTTCATGCTGTTGTTTCGGTTAAGGCTCCGGGACCCTCTTATTAAAAAGGCCTAAGGATAAATAAGTGTACTGGGTGTCTAATCAATGTTTTTTTCTATTTCCCGGTTGCAACTAATGATCTCTGGGTTTCTAAAATCAATGCCTTACCTGTAATCTATTATTCAAAAGGATGACATATGTCCTCTTCCATGCTGTTGTTTCGGTTAAGGCTCCGGGACCCTCTTATTAAAAAGGCCTAAGGATAAATAAGTGTACTGGGTGTCTAATCAATGTTTTTTTCTATTTCCCGGTTGCAAATAATGATCTCTGGGTTTCTAAAATCAATGCCTTTCCTGTAATCTATTATTCAAAAGGATGACATATGTCCTCTTTCATGCTGTTGTTTCGGTTGAGGCTCCGGGACCCTCTTATTAAAAAGGCCTAAGGATAAATAAGTGTACTGGGTGTCTAATCAATGTTTTTTTTCTATTTCCCGGTTGCAACTAATGATCTCTGGGTTTCTAAAATCAATGCCTTACCTGTAATCTATTATTCAAAAGGATGACATATGTCCTCTTTCATGCTGTTGTTTCGGTTGAGGCTCCGGGACCCTCTTATTAAAAAGGCCTAAGGATAAATAAGTGTACTGGGTGTCTAATCAATGTTTTTTTCTATTTCCCGGTTGCAAATAATGATCTCTGGGTTTCCAAAATCAATGCCTTTCCTGTAATCTATTATTCAAAAGGATGACATATGTCCTCTTTAATGCTGTTGTTACGGTTGAGGCTCCGGGGACCCTCTTATTAAAAAGGCCTAAGGATAAATAAGTGTACTGGATGTCTAATCAATGTTTTTTTCTATTTCCCGGTTGCAAATAATGATCTCTGGGTTTCTAAAATCAATGCCTTTCCTGTAATCTATTATTCAAAAGGATGACATATGTCCTCTTTCATGCTGTTGTTTCGGTTGAAGCTTCGGAACCCTCTTATTAAAAAGGCCTGAGGATAAATAAGTGTACTGGGTTTCTAATCAATGTTTTTTTCTATTTCCCGGTTGCAACTAATGAACTCTGGGTTTCTAAAATCAATTCCTTTCCTGTAATCTATTATTCAAAAGGATGACATATGTCCTCTTTCATGCTGTTGTTTCGGTTGAGGCTCCGGGACCCTCTTATTAAAAAGGCCTAAGGATAAAGAAGTGTACTGGGTGTCCAATCAATGTTTTTTTCTATTTCCCGGGTCATTTAAATGATCTCTGGGATTCTAAAATCAATGCCTTAACTGTAATCAATTGTTCACAAGGATGCCATATGTCCTCTTTCATGCTGTTGTTTCTGTTTAGGCTCCGGGAGCCTCTTATAAAAAGGCCTAAGGATAAAGAAGTGTGCTGAGTGTCCAATCAATGTTTTTTTTTTTTATTTCACAGTTGCAAAAAAATTATCTATGGCTTTGTAAAATCTATGACTTACCTGTCATCTATTGTTCAAAAGGATGCCATATGTCTTCTTTCCTGCTGTTGTTTTTGTTGGGGGTTCGGAACACTTTTCTAAAAAGGCAGAAGGAGAACGAACTGTACTGTACTGGGTGTCCAATCATTTTTTTGTTTTCAATTTTATGGTTCATAATAAATATCGTCGTGTACTCTGTTGTTCAAAAGGATGGCATATGTGGTGTTTCATTCTGTTGTGGTTGTTGAGGGTCATGGCCGCGGGACAGCGTATAAAACGGCTGAAGGAGAACAACCTGTACAGCCTTGCTCCTCTTTTTAGGCAGGCCAGCTCTTTGCATACATGCCCACAGACTCTGTAACGCAGGCCTCTTTTAGGGAGAGGTGCAGCCATAATGCAGGGTCAGAACCTCTGCCTGCAACTGTTATACTCGATTTTGCGAAAGGAAGTAACCTTACCATGGTTCCCTGCATGCACGTATTGTTGTTATATTTTGGTGAGGGTAATCATGATGGCCATGTAGACCACCACCACTGAGAGTCCTGGAAGTAACAGGGATGAGATGAAAGAGCTAAGAATAGTAGAACTTGAAACAACAGAGTTAGCCATGGGTGTTAGTGCAAGACCGCTTGGCTTTTTTTTTGGCTTTGGGTGCGGCTATTCATGCAGGCCATATAGAGCTGCCACCATTCAGTGTTGTATCAGGTATTAAACTAATAAGAACAGTACTACCAAAATACAGCCAATGAAGGGCCTTATGAGGACTGAGCCAAGGTTGGATTGTAGTATTTGGTTAGGCTAATCATGGCCATGTAGACCACCACCGAGAGTCCTGGAAGTAACAGGGATGATGAGATGAAAGTGCTAAGAATAGTACTACTTGAAACAACAGAGTTAGCCATGGGTGTTAATCAAAGACCGCTTGGATTTATTTTTGTATTGGGTGCGGCTAATCATGCAGGCCATATAGAGCTGCCACCATTCGCTGTTGTATCAGCTATAAAAATAATAAGAACTGTACTATCAAAATACAGCCAATGAAGGGCCTATGAAGACTGAGCAAAGGTTGGATTGTAGTATTTTGTTCGGCTAATCATGATGGCCATGTAGACCACCCGTAACAGGGATGAAAGTGCTAAGAATAGTACTATTTGAAACAACCGAGTTAGCCATGGGTGTTAGTCTAAGACCACTCAGCTTTTTTTGGGGTTTGGGTGCAGCTAATCATGAAGGCCAGATAGACCTGCCACCATTTGGTGTTGTAACAGGTATTAAACTGCAAAGAACAGTACTACTTAACACAACCTACTTACCATGGGTCCCAGAGCATATGTTTAGTTATTATATTTTGTAAGGGTAATCATGCAGGCCATATAGACCTCCACCGATAGGGTGAGTATGAGTAACAGCTATTAAAATGCGAAGGACATTACTAATTAACACAACATAGTTACCATGGGTCGCAGACCAAGAGCATATGTCTTATTATTATATTTTGTATGGGTAATCATCCAGGCCGTATAGACCTCACCAAATAGGGGGAGTTACAGAGATTAAAGTGCTAAGAATGGTAGTACTTAAAACACAACCTAGTTAAAATGGGTACCAGACTGCATGTATTTTTATTATATTTTTTCAGGGTAATCAGGCAGGCCATATAGACCACCCCCGATAGGGGGGGGTAACAGGGATTAAAGTGCTAAGAAAAGTACTAATTAACACAAGCTAGTTATCATGGGTCCAACACCGTGTGTCTTGATGTTATACTTTGTCAGGGTAATCATGCAGGCCATATAGACGTCCCTTGATAGGGGGAGTAACAGGGATTACAGTTATAAGAATAGTACTACTTAAACACAACCTAATTACCATGGGTCCAAGACCAGATGTTTTATTATTATACTTTGTCTGGCTAATTATGCAGGCCATATAGAGCTCCAGCAAAAGGGGGGGTAAGAGGGATTCAAGTGATAAGAAAAGTTTTACTTAACACAACAAAATTACCATGGGTCCCAGACCTCGTGTCTTGTTGTTATACTTTGTCAGGGTAATCACAACCGCCATATAGACCTCCACCAATAGGGGGAGTTACAGGGCTGAAAGTGCAAAGAATAGTACTACTTAACACAACCTAGTTGGGTCCAAGAACGCATGTTTAATTATTAGACTTTATCAGGGTAATTATACAGGGAGTGCAGAATTATTAGGCAAGTTGTATTTTTGAGGATTAATTTTATTATTGAACAACAACCATGTTCTCAATGAACCCAAAAAACTCATTAATATCAAAGCTGAATAGTTTTGGAAGTAGTTTTTAGTTTGTTTTTAGTTATAGCTATTTTAGGGGGATATCTGTGTGTGCAGGTGACTATTACTGTGCATAATTATTAGGCAACTTAACAAAAAACAAATATATACCCATTTCAATTATTTATTTTTACCAGTGAAACCAATATAACATCTCAACATTCACAAATATACATTTCTGACATTCAAAAACAAAACAAAAACAAATCAGTGACCGATATAGCCACCTTTCTTTGCAAGGACACTCAAAAGCCTGCCATCCATGGATTCTGTCAGTGTTTTGATCTGTTCACCATCAACATTGCGTGCAGCAGCAACCACAGCCTCCCAGACACTGTTCAGAGAGGTGTACTGTTTTCCCTCCTTGTAAATCTCACATTTGATGATGGACCACAGGTTCTCAATGGGGTTCAGATCAGGTGAACAAGGAGGCCATGTCATTAGATTTTCTTCTTTTATACCCTTTCTTGCCAGCCACGCTGTGGAGTACTTGGACGCGTGTGATGGAGCATTGTCCTGCATGAAAATCATGTTTTTCTTGAAGGATGCAGACTTCTTCCTGTACCACTGCTTGAAGAAGGTGTCTTCCAGAAACTGGCAGTAGGACTGGGAGTTGAGCTTGACTCCATCCTCAACCCGAAAAGGCCCCACAAGCTCATCTTTGATGATACCAGCCCAAACCAGTACTCCACCTCCACCTTGCTGGCGTTTGAGTCGGACTGGAGCTCTCTGCCCTTTACCAATCCAGCCACTGGCCCATCCATCTGGCCCATCAAGACTCACTCTCATTTCATCAGTCCATAAAACCTTAGAAAAATCAGTCTTGAGATATTTCTTGGCCCAGTCTTGACGTTTCAGCTTGTGTGTCTTGTTCAGTGGTGGTCGTCTTTCAGCCTTTCTTACCTTGGCCATGTCTCTGAGTATTGCACACCTTGTGCTTTTGGGCACTCCAGTGATGTTGCAGCTCTGAAATATGGCCAAACTGGTGGCAAGTGGCATCTTGGCAGCTGCACGCTTGACTTTTCTCAGTTCATGGGCAGTTATTTTGCGCCTTGGTTTTTCCACACGCTTCTTGTGACCCTGTTGACTATTTTGAATGAAACGCTTGATTGTTCGATGATCACGCTTCAGAAGCTTTGCAATTTTAAGAGTGCTGCATCCCTCTGCAAGATATCTCACTATTTTTGACTTTTCTGAGCCTGTCAAGTCCTTCTTTTGACCCATTTTGCCAAAGGAAAGGAAGTTGCCTAATAATTATGCACACCTGATATAGGGTGTTGATGTCATTAGACCACACCCCTTCTCATTACAGAGATGCACATCACCTAATATGCTTAATGGTAGTAGGCTTTCGAGCCTATACAGCTTGGAGTAAGACAACATGCATAAAGAGGATGATGTGGTCAAAATACTCATTTGCCTAATAATTCTGCACTCCCTGTATAGTATAGTATATATATATATATATATATATATATATATATATATATATATATATATATATATATATATATATATATATATATATATATATATATATATATATATATATATATATATATTTTTTAATATATTCATATATATTTATTTCTTCATTTGTAATTTTCACAGATATTTATTATTATTTTTTATTAATATATATATATTATATATATATATATATATATATATATTTAATATATTCATATATATTTATTTCTTCATTTGTAATTTTCACAGATACAGAAGAATCATCAAGGGAGGTAATTTTAAACATGGTTGCTGTAGAACCAGAAATACCAGAGGTGGAGGAACATCAATCCAGGGATCCTGGAAGTGAGACCCCGGAATATTTGGATAAAATCATGGATGCACAACCAATGGAAATCCATCCACCTGTTCCTGATGAATCTGAAGTTCATGAACCAACACTTCATGAAAATGTACAGCCAGCACAACCACAAGCTCATGAAAGACCAGTGGTACCTGGCAACTCAGAAATTGATCAACAACTTGATGATGTCTGTCTCAATGAAATGATCTCTCTTGCTAGACAATATAGGGTGGATCATAGAGAGTTACAAAATGTTATAATCACACACCTGGACTGAAGTGCGTCATTAGCAGAAAGACAATTGCAATTAGACAGAGAGAGGTTTGTTTGGCAGAGGTGAATGGACAAGGAACACAACAAACAGATAAATCGTTCATTACGCTTCGCAGAACACACAATGAATGCTCTCCAGTCCATTATTCAGGAAAGACAGGGTCCTTTGGACCCCAATAGGCCAGGACATCAGTGATAGCCTTCAATTTTTTTTATATTTATACATCTAGTTCACACTGTTTGTGATTTTGCACTTTTTTATTTATTTTATATTTTTGTTCAATATAATTTTGTATTTTTGAGTTCCAATAATATTTTTAAAAAATTAACATTTCTTATTTAATTTTTTTTTTAATAAAATTTGAAAAAAACAAGGAATCCAAATTATTTTTTTGTGAAAATTATTTTTTATTTTTTACAAAATTTTTTTTTTTATTAAGTGGTAAACAAATTTTTATTTTTCAAAAATAAAATCCACATAATTTTTTTTTGATGGTTCATAAAGTAAAACTTTTTTGCAACATATACAAAGTAATTGAAAAAAATATTTTTTAAAAATGCTTTTAAATGCCATATTTTTTGTACAAAAAATCAACTTGCTCCATCAACATTCCCATTGTTGACCTTATTTTTGCCAATTTAATTTTGAAATTATCATCCATAAAAGTTTGTGTGCTTTCATCTATTTTTTCTTCAATAACTTCAATACCTTAAAATAAATAAAAATTAATTAAATTTACATATTAATCACATAACAAAATATAAACAATATATACATATCTGTATATACCTTCTTTTTCTTTTAGAGTTATGATATCCATATAATTTTCTGTCTGCACAATTTTTTCTCTAATATGGAAACATCGCTTAAACCAGAGGCTATAGTAATATAAATAAATATAATTTTTAATTTATCATTAATTGCTTTGAAATATTTTTGATTTTTGACAAAGGTAAATAAATAATATACCTTTATATTACTTTTTGGTGATCCCATGCCATCCAATTCTATTTCCACTTGTACCGCTTTGTCAAAAAATTGACCTTTTTATAAATTTAGAAAAAATTTAAATTAATATCACATTATTTTTTGAATATTTCACTTTCCTAAAAAAAAAAAGGAAAAAAATCTAATACCTCTTCCAACATTAGTATCATCATCGTTTGGGCATGTGTCATCTACCTCAAGATCAAAGTAATAATTTTGTTGTTGTTCAAATGATGGATTATCTTCATAAGAACATCCCGGGATATCTACATGTGCATTAGATTATTAAATAGAACAGATTTAATTAATTTAAAATGATTGTGATGCAATTATTTAAATATTACTTATTTTATTGTCAATTTCTAAAACTTTCTGTTCTGTCGTTATGTACCTTTTTGAGTGTTGACAGACAATTTTTTCACTGCTCTACTATTTTTTGGAGACATTGGTATGTCCATAAGTGTCAAAGGAAGGGGTGGTGAAGTGATCCCACTATTTGGAGTTTCAATCCTTATTTCTCGTAAATAACGTGAAATTTTTTTGGACTTTGATTTTGATTTTTTCATATCTGTTTGTAAAAATTAACTTACATTTTATAGTTTTACTGAATAATATATGTTAATTTTCATTTCATATATGCAAGTTGAAGGTATATTAAACACAAACATTTAATTTCATGATTAATAATAATAAAAATATATGATTAAAATGCTTATTGAATGCTATTATCAATTTAGATTTGATATTGTGATATCTTTATGTAAATATAATGAATTTAAAGCTTAGTAGACAGTCCATTTTCGGTTAATCAACAAGTATATAGCTTACTTATTGGTGGATACATTTTGAAAAACAATAAGCTATTATAAACAAGGTTATAAAAAATAAATGTACAGTCTATTAAACCTAAAGGAACACTGAACACAAATTTTGTCTTTCAGTGTTCAGATAGAACATTACATTTTAATAACCTTTCTAATTAACTTCTATTATCATTTTATATTAATGTTCTTGATATCTTTATTTGAAAAATAACTCATAAATCTATTTGTTTTAATTCACTACTCTGTACAACTGTTTTTCATTGGTGGATGCATTTATCCACCAATCATCAAGGACAACCCATTTTGTAAAACAAAATTGTTCTAACATCTAAAATTGCATTATTGATTTTCAAAAAAAGTTAACAAGAGAATGAATAAAATCTGATAATAGTAACAAATTCAAAAGTTAATTAAAATGTAATGTTCTATCTGAATACTTAAAGACAAATGTTGTGTTCCTTGTTCCTATTATTATTGAAATTAAATCAAGGGAGAAAGGTAAAAGATGTCGCAGATATTAAGATTACTATCAATAACGCTTAAAATTTACACTTACTATCAATAACGCAAAACAGTTATACTTACAGTTTTTTATTAGACGTTTAATTGAATTATAATAGTTAGTCTCCCTACGCCTCAAATCGCTGTACTTTCTTAGGCATTGACGTCTTGTCCTTTTTATCTTTGATACTCTATACATCCTTCTTATCATTTCATGTATAATATGATCACAACTGTCCTGCTTTACCAATCTAACTCCTCCCATACGATGAGGAAAATAGCGTTCCATAGCAAATACCATGATGACTATTTCTCCGGCAGTGAAAGGCTCCTGTAGCGACATTTTAGTATCTGACGTCACAACTATACTTGTCAATCAAATTGACGCATGACTATTTTTACTATGTAGCACTATTTTTGGTTGATTCTATTTTTTTTTTAATACATTGAAAATGAAGAATATTGTTTATCCGACTAACCGTTACTAACAACAATTATATTTAATTTTGGGTGGAACGATACATTTTGCACGATGAATGAGCACATGTGAAATACTTATTGTCATGGATAATTGATTTTTTAAAACATCACTATATCTAAGGTTGTTGACCACAGCTAGCACTACTAATATATATAGTCTCAAAGATTGTAATTCATTTATATTTCATCACATTACTATGTTACAAAATCACTAGTTAAATGTAGAATAGTATGTCTAATATGTAACCTTTGTACCCTTTGTACTATTTTTGTTATGTAAATCTATTAGTTTTATTAGGATAAAAATATTTATAATTCTTATTATTGTTGCTTTTTGTTCTTTAAATAAATAGTTATTTTTTACGAAAAGAAACTTCTGTTTCATGTATTTTTTGGGTGTGATCAATGCAAATAATGTTTGTTTATAAAAAGGACTAAAAAGAAATAACAAGATGATGATGTTTCACAAAAATTTTATTTGAACAAAAAAAAAAATAACTGCCGCACACAATTTGCATACAAGGAAATAATTCTTTGATAAAGATCAATTATCAAAATATTGGTTAGAAACCATATCCCTTGTGGCCATGCCACGTGTATTTGTGTTTTCTCTGCAAATTTCTTTGGGAAAATCATTGAAAGGCATGGCAATATCTTCAACAATGGGGCATCCTCTTTTTGTGGCAATATTATGCAAAACACAGCAAACTAATATGATTCTTGCTACTTTTTCAGTAGAATACTGCATTGCACTGTCAGATCTGTCCAGACATCGGAACCTCATTTTTCAATAATCCCTAAATCCTTTCAATGACACCCCTTGTGCTCTTGTGGGCTTCATTAAAACGAATATGTTTCCTGAGTTGAAGGTTATTATAGGGTGTCAAAAGCCATTCATAACAAGGGTAATCGTCATCCCGTGTAATAATAAAAAAAAAAAATATTAAAGTAAGTCAATTTTCAATTTTCGTTCAAACAAAAAGTATTTTTTATTAATTTTCGAGCCTAGCGTCAAATTAGTATAAATTTATAGTAACAACTTTACAATTTACTTGTATTATGTATTATGTATTTTTAACAATTATTTAGATATCCTTTGTTGAAGAAATAGCAATGCACATGTGTGAGCCAATCACACAAGGCCTCTATTTGCAGCAACCAATCGGCAGCTACTGAGCATATATCTAGATATGCTTTTCAGCAAGTGATATCAAAAGAATGAAGCTAATTCGATAATAGAAGTAAATTAGAAAGTTGTTTAAAATGACATGCTCTTTCTAAATCATGAAAAAAAAGGGTTTATAGTTCCTTTTAAGCTTACCTAATAACCATCCCTCTGGCATCTCTCCATTCTCGAATTTTTTATACAGTCCGGTCTGTCGAAGGATATAAGCATCATGGCAGGAGCCAGGGTAATTTGATCTCACACTTATTATTCTTATTTTTGAGTCAAACACCATCTGTACATTCAAGGAATGGCATGACTTTCGGTTCCGGTAAATCTCCTCCCGTAAACGGGGCGGTCGACCTGCAATATGTGTACAGTCTATTGCCCCAAGAACATTTGGCATTCCGGCCAACCTGTAGAATTGCGACTTTATCGATTGCCACTCTTCTGTGGTAGATGGTAGACAAACATATTCGGGGAATATATACATGAGTGCATCGATAACTTTGGATAGATGACGAGAAAAGGCAGACTGACTGAAACCAATGATGATGCTGGACACTGCCGGAAATGATCCAGTGGCAAAAAAGTGCAAGGCAGCAAGAAACTTGAGGATTCCGGGAATGGCCCTTGATCAAGCCGTTACAGGCTCTAGAAAATGTGCTATTTGAGCATATAAAGTCAATATTGAATGTCGATCCAGACGGAACCTTTGAATAACCTCTCTATCAGAAAGGGCATCTAAAGGAACCCGAGGAAGGAATACCTGCTGTACTCATAATCTGCTTCTTCTAACCGGATTTGTGGCATCAGGTTGACGAATTTGCCTTCTACCCCTGATTTGCATCAGACGAATAATATAAAGTTGAAGTAGTGTCTCCATGGCTAGCAGGATCAAAATTAACGATTCAATTGTATTGTCCCTCTTTTAAATCAGTTGTAGGTGTATATCTTATAGACCCTATTGTTTATTATGGTGCTCGCCACCTATTAGCTGGCGAGGGATTTTTCACAAGGAAGGTGCGGAAAAATTCACAAGCGTATGAATAGATTGTTTAGTAATTACTGTTTTGTGCAAGATTTATGTCTAGCGAGTATTTTCGAGCTACAAAAAAGACTGGAATTCAAGAGTTGTGGACAAGTTTGCTCGACATATGTTAATGTAGGATTTTCAATGGATTCGTGGCATAGTACATACGGTTATTGATCCGCACACAGAAATTTAGACGGAAATAGTCACGAAGACCTCGCAGACAGCTTAGTACATGGAGCCCTTAAGCTGGAGATCACAGGTACACCAAACAGACTTCAATATTCAGGCAACTTGGTAGTGATACTATTAGCTTTCAATAGGGTGTATCTGATAATGGGAGGAGAGAGATTTGAAGAGACATGACAGTTGTAATCAAGGTTATTCAATCCCCAATGCAAAGTAGCCCCAGAGCATCACCGAGCCACCACAATGTTTAACTGTAAGCAGAGTATTCTTTTCAGTGTATGCTTCATTCTTCTTCCTCCAGACTTACTGCTAATCCATCGGGCTTAAAACTTCTGTGGCGTATTTATATTATTTTGAGCATATTGGAGACAACTTTTCTTCTGCTTTTGGGTCAGTAGTGGTGTACGTCTTGGAGTTCTGGCATGGAAACCTTCTGCATTTAGTATACACCTTACTGTGCAAACTGAAACCTTAGTGCCTGCTGCCACCAAGTCTTGCTGTAAGTCTATTGCAGTTACTCACTGGTTTTTCTCAACCTGCCTTCTCAGAAATCTGGCTGCAGCCATTGATAGCTTCCTGTTTCTGCCCCACCCAGGAAGTGTAAACAAACCCCTAGCCAGTTAAGGTATTTGTATGCATTTAGCTCAAACACACCTGGTGCAACTAATGATGTCTTTGATTAGTTGCATCAAGTGTGCTTGAGACAACACCTGTTTTGCATTTGTATGCTGTTGTGAGGGATTCTATTCAGGGTGTTGAATATTTTTGAGACTGCAGAATTCATTAAAAGTTGCATTTTCAGTTGAATTTGGGGAAACCATTTGAAGCATTTGTTTTGTTGAGCTATTTAAATAACTTTTTTTTACTTTGGTCATCAAACAGCTGAAAGTCTGTAAATTTTGACAATAAACCTGATTTGCAATGGAGGTTGAATACATTTTGATTGCAAATATATATATATATATATATATATATATATATATATTTATTTATTAAAGTTTTGTTGTATGTGCACTCTCACCAACAGACTGCAACTTGTCAGGGTGCTGTAGCCAGGTATGTAGATATCAGAAGTTAGAGAAAGCACTCACTGGACTGTAGACAACAATGTGAATCAAAACTTTATTGTGACGTTTCGGGACTAACAACGTCCCTTCCTCTGACAAGCATCAAGTGAAAAAACAGAACTTTTATAAGCCCACAAAACACTCCCCTGGGTGAACTGCCAATCAAAATGAGCCGTGTGCAAAATAGAATGAGCCGTGTGCAAAACTGGCATAGATCTGTATAATTAGTGTAAAATCAGTTATAGCATTGTGAAATATGTGTCAAAATATGAATGTGTATAAATATAATCATAACACTGCAAGTAGCCCCCACAGATAGATCCGATCATATACATGTTCAAAAACATCCGTAGCGCTCGTAACTTTATGCATAGGACAACAAATACCCTAATAGGTGGAATACCTCACACCCCTGGGTTTTCATTGGAGAGAGGGATTCGTCACAAAGACACGCCTGTATCAACATTACAGACAGAATAAATCTGTGTAGCGCCCATCCGTACACAAGTCAACAAATGTTATCTCAACTAGCTGCCACCTCTATATCAATAAACATAAAAATAAAAAATGGGAAAAAAAAAATCCAAATAAATCTCTCCACTATATGTGACACAAAGTTATCAACATCATTAAAAGATCAATATCCAGCTGGATCACAAGTTACAAAGAAATAATTAGATATATTAAAATAACAAACAGATGATAATATATTATATAGTAGACGATCCATACTTTTGTGCAGACCCTTAGTGTCAGTCTAACTCTATAACTATTATAGCAAAAAACAAAAACAAAAATATTAAAACGTGTAACCCCAGCAGTACTTATCAAGGGTGAAACTAACCATCTTTGTAGCCTAAAATAAAAAAACAATCTACCATTAGCATAGTAATAGGGCTCTAATGTGTGGATGCCTATTGTTTGTCACAAATTGGCATCAACTTAAAAAGAACTCATGATAGTGGTAATTAAATGTGCCAATATGAGCATCAGTCTCCAAGCGAAATACTATAATGGAAAAGCTAAATCTCCATAATGCAACCGTAACCAAATAACCTATTAACAGGTCAGCTAGAGAGGTCTAGGGCACTGGTATACTTTAAGGTATGTGTGTTTATATGTGGCGAATAGCACTGTTACAGATCCAAGGATCGAATCGGAAACCACGGTAATTTTTTAAATGTGTTATGTTGTGGGATTCATTGGTAAGATCCAGACACAATAGTATGCGGCCGCATTTGTACCTTTATTTTTTTATCTGTTTACACATGTCGCCATGGCAACCTCTCGATCAGTGGTTGAGAGTTGCGGCGACTTGATGATTTTGATTATGGGCAAGCAGATGTAACTATATTGACACGGATAGCCAACTTATGAGTTTTGAGCAGATTTAGATACCGCAATAGATGTGGTAGATTATATGTATTTATCCGGTGAGTTAAGGTGGGCGGGTCTGAGTGATGCATCCCATGCCCCAATGAACAATCAGAGGCGTGTTATTTTATCCTATCAGAGGATTTGTTGACTTGTGTACGGATGGGCGCTACACAGATTTATTCTGTCTGTAATGTTGATACAGGCATGTCTTTGTGACGAATCCCTCTCTCCAATGAAAACCCAGGGGTGTGAGGTATTCCACCTATTAGGGTATTTGTTGTCCTATGCATAAAGTTACGAGTGCTATGGATGTTTTTTAACATGTATATGATCGGATCTATCTGTGGGGGCTACTAGTTTCACTTGAACTGCACACTTGCAGTGTTATGATAATATTTATACACATTCATATTTTGACAAATATTTCACAATGCTATAACTGATTTTACACTAATTATACAGATCTATGCCAGTTTTGCACACGGCTCATTTTGATTGGCAGTTCACCCAGGGGAGTGTTTTGTGGGCTTATAAAAGTTCTGTTTTTTCACTTGATGCTTGTCAGAGGAAGGGACGTTGTTAGTCTCGAAATGTCACAATAAAGTTTTGATTCACATTGTCTACAGTCCAGTGAGTGCTTTCTCTAACTTCTGATATCTATCTATCTATCTATCTATCTATCTATCTATCTATCTATCTATCTATCTATATATATATATATATATTTAAAGACACAGGGATGCAATCGCCTGGACTTCCAAATTCGTCACATTTAATGTGAAACATTTTGGGGTTTCATCCCCTTCTTCAGACACAATTTAAATGATAACATAGTACTCCCCCCACCGTGATTTTTAAAACATTGCCGAGACCGACTGTTGCATCACCCATTTTGTTAAGCCATGCCCACCTGTAGTGACATCATCAGCAGGCAACCCCACACTCCAGTTCTAAAGATAAAATATATTCGGATAAGGAAAAATGTATAAGGAGAACATTTACATATACGTCCCCATAAGTAACAAGCCTCAGTAACACTAATAAACTAAATAGTTGCAGCCGACCTGTTTGCTTAAAGAGACAGTCTAGTCCAAAACAAACATTTATTATTCAGATAGGGCATGTCATTTTAATCAATTTTCCAATTTACTTTTATCACTAATTTTGCTTTGTTCTCTGGGTATTCTTAGTCGAAAGCTAAATCTAGGAGGTTCATATGCTAATGTCTAAGCCGCCTCTTAACTCAGGGTATTTTGAGAGTTTTGCACCACTAGAGGGTATTAGTTCATGTGTTTCATTTAGATAACACTGTGCTCACGCAGGTGGAGTTCCTAGGAGCCCACGCTGATTGGCTAAAATGTAAGTCTGTCAAAAGAACTGAAATAAGGGGGCAGTCTGCAGAGGCTAATATACAAGGTAATTACAGAGGTAAAAAGTATATTTCTATACTGGTTATTCAAAATTGAGGAATGAGTAATAAAGGGATTATCTATCTTTTAAATCTTATATTTATTCTATAAGTTTTTTTTATGTGTTATAATTACCACTACTTATAATCGCATCAAAAAAATATTATAATAATACTGCTAGGATCATGTAGGTGCACGTATGGAGGTGTCAGGACGTGAATAGTCAAATGTAGGAAACAAACATTCCGGAACTCCAAAGAATAAAAATATAAGTCCTTTACTGCAAAAAAAAAACATTGTTGCCTATTGTGTTTTTACTTTTTTAGCAATAAAGTACTTTTACTTTTAATCTTTGGAGTGCCGGGATGTTTGTTTCCTAGAAGATTATCAACACCTGAAAGATACAGATAATGGATTATCATATTAATTAGATTAATTTCCCACTATCTCAGTAATTAGCTACAATTCTCTCTGAATATGCTAGGTTCTAAAACACCCTTAGCTAAAGGTATTAAAGTGAAGGTAAACTTTAATGAATGAAAGTCCATTTTTTTTAAAAATACTATTAAAAATAGGGGCACTTTCATTCATCAAAGTTTACAAATCAGCCGTTTTGATTAAAAATGTACCTTTGTTTTTTTTCACAGCCAGAGCAGCTTTCCCCACCTGGAAATCCTCTCTTCACACGTCAGCAATGACTAATCCGGCTTCCTCCGATCACAGCATGGCCTCAGGCAATAACCACCCTGGGGGGAAAGCCATGATTGGAGGAAGTCGGATTAGTCATTGCTGACGTGTGAAGAGAGGATTTCCAGAAGGGGAAAGCTGCTGTAGCTGTAAAAAGAAACAAAGGTAAGTTTTTAATCAAAACGGCTCCTTTGTAAACTTTGATGAATGAAAGTGCCCCTGTTTTTAATAGTATTTTTAAAAAACGGACTTTCATTCACCAAAGTTTACCTTCCCTTTAAGAAGGGGGTAAAACCCTGAAACTTTACACATTAAATGTGTCAAATTTGGAAGTCTTGATGAGTGCATCCCTGTGAATTATTTTCTGTATGAATTTTGGAAGCACCCTTGGCAACTGTTTGACTGGTGTATCATGAGTGTTGGCTTTGGAACAATTTTGTATATGTATATATATATATATATATATATATATATATATATATATATATATATATATATATATATATATATATATATATATAAAGTCAATGAATAGGTGCACTCCATGAAACTGTACGTAACTGCCGTGGTGCTGCATATACAGTGGGGCAAAAAAGTATTTAGTCAGCCACCAATTGTGCAAGTTCTCCCACTTAAGAAGATGAGAGAGGCCTGTAATTTTCATCATAGGTATACCTCAACTATGAGAGACAAAATGTGTAAACAAACCCAGACAGACAATCACATTGTCTGATTTGGAAATAATTTATTTGCATATTATGGTGGAAAATAAGTATTTGGTCAATATCAAAAGTTCATCTCAATACTTTGTTATATATCCTTTGTTGGCAATGACAGAGGTCAAACATTTTAGGTAAGTCTTCACAAGGTTGTCACACACTGTTGTTGGTATGTTGGCCCATTCCTGCATGCAGATCTCCTCTAGAGCAGTGATTTTATGGGGCTGTCGCTAGGCAACACAGACTTTCAACTCCCTCCAAAGGTTTTCTATGGGGTTGAGATCTGGAGACTAGCACTAGGCCACTCCAGGACCTTGAAATGCTTCTTATGAAGCCACTCCTTTATTGCCCGGGTGGTGTGTTTGGGATCATTGTCATGCTGAAAGACCCAGCCGCCACATTTCATCTTCAATGCCCTTGCTGATGGAAGGAGGTTTGCACTCAAAATCTCACGATACATGGCCCCATTCATTCTTTCATGTACACAGATCAGTCGTCCTGTTCCCTTTGCAGAGAAACAGCCCCAAATCATGATGTTGCCACCCCCATGCTTCACAGTAGATATGGTGTTCTTTGGTTGCAACTCAGCATTCTCTCTCCTCCAAACACGACGAGTTGTGTTTCTACCAAAAAGTTCTACTTTGGTTTCATTTGACCATATGACATTCTCCCAATCTGCTTCGGGATCATCCAAATGCTCTCTAGCATACTTCAGTCGGGCCCGGACATGTACTGGCTTAAACAGGGGGATATGTCTGGCACTGCAGGAGCTGAGTCCCTAGCGGCATAGTGTGTTACTGATGGTAGCCTTTGTTAAATTGGTCCCAGCTCTCTGCAGGTCATTCACTAGGCCCCCCCCATGAGGTTCTGGGTGAGATCTTGCGTGGAACCCCAGATCAAGGGAGATTATCAGTGGTCTTGTATGTCTTCCATTTTCTAATTATTGCTCCACAGTTGATTTCTACACACCAAGCTGCTTGTCTATTGCAGATTCAGTCTTCCCAGCCTGGTGCAGGTCTACAATTTTGTTTCTGGTGTCCTTCGACAGATCTTTGGTCTTCACCATAGTGGAGTTTGGAGTGTGATTGTTTGAGGTTGTGGACAGGTGTCTTTTATACTGATAACAAGGTCAAACAGGTGCCATTAATACAGGCAATGAGTGGAGGACAGAGGAGCCTCTTAAAGAAGAAGATACAGGTATGTGAGAGCCAGAAATCTTGTTTGTAGGTGACAAAATATTTATTTTCCACCATAATATGCAAATAAATTATTTCCAAATCAGACAATGTGAATGTCTGGATTGGTTTCAACATTTTGTCTCTCATAGTTGAGATATACCTATGATGAAAATTACAGACCTCTCTCATCTTCTTAAGTGGGAGAACTTGCACAATTGGTGGCTGACTAAATACATTTTTACCCCACTGTAAGTAAATAGCATATCCAGTTTGACTCAAAATAGAGAAAAAACAAATGCTGCACTCACCGGTCTTGTAGCAAACAAATCCTTTAATGTTATAGTTAAAAGTCCATCCAGTAAACACAAATACCCCCAAACGTTTCGGTACCCTCCTGGTACCTTTATCAATGGGTGTGTAATAGTTCCCCAGCAAATGATCCTAACTAACTGTCACCACTATTGCCCCATTTGTACACCTAGCATGCCCCTAACTTCCGGTATTGTCAGCCAATGCAGTGTCCTTACGTCATATCAGCCAAAACTAGGAAGTGAAAGTTGGACAGCAACGTGGCTAATTAGCATAGTCACGCCCTCTGATGTGTCATAGTTTATTCAATTAGTTGCGCACGCACGCCCGCTTGCAGCTGCAAACCACCGAGGATAATTCAATGTTAAAAACAATGAGCATGCAACACTGCTAAACAGCTGGCAATAAAGGAAGCTAGAATGAAAGGCAGATGCCTTTCTGAAAAAGTGTATAGACCAAGTAAAACATAGAAAAATAGAGTTAAAAACTGCTAAGCAGCATACTAACGTAGGCCTAGATTTGGAGTTCGGCGGTAGCCGTGAAAACCAGCGTTAGAGGCTCCTAACGCTGGTTTTGGCCGCCCGCTGGTATTTGGAGTCAGTGATTAAAGGGTCTAACGCTCACTTTTCAGCCGCAACTTTTCCATACCGCAGATCCCCTTACGTCAATTGCGTATCCTATCTTTTCAATGGGATCTTTCTAACGCCGGTATTTAGAGTCGTTTCTGAAGTGAGCGTTAGAGCTCTAACGACAAAACTCCAGCCGCCGGAAAATAGCAGGAGTTAAGAGCTTTCTGGGCTAACGCCGGTTCATAAAGCTCTTAACTACTGTACCCTAAAGTACACTAACACCCATAAACTACTTATGTACCCCTAAACCGAGGTCCCCCCACATCGCCGCCACTCGATTTAAATTTTTTAACCCCTAATCTGCCGACCGCCACCTACGTTATACTTATGTACCCCTAATCTGCTGCCCCTAACCCCGCCGACCCCTGTATTACATTTATTAACCCCTAACCTGCCCCCCACAACGTCGCCGCCAGCTACTTACAATAATTAACATCTAATCTTCCGACCGCAAAGCGCCGCCACCTACGTTATCCTTATGTACCCCTAATCTGCTGCCCCTAACACCGCCGACCCCTATATTATATTTATTAACCCCTAATCTGCCCCCCTCAACGTCGCCGACACCTGCCTACACTTATTAACCCCTAATCTGCCGAGCGGACCTGAGCGCTACTATAATAAAGTTATTAACCCCTAATCCACCTCACTAACCCTATCATAAATAGTATTAACCCCTAATCTGCCCTCCCTAACATCGCCGATACCTACCTTCAATTATTAACCCCTAATCTGACGACCGGAGCTCATCGCTACTATAATAAATGGATTAACCCCTAAAGCTAAGTCTAACCCTAACACTAACACCCCCCTAACTTAAATATAATTTACATCTAACGAAATTAATTAACTCTTATTAAATAACTTATTCCTATTTAAAGCTAAATACTTACCTGTAAAATAAATCCTAATATAGCTACAATATAAATTATAATTATATTATAGCTATTTTAGGATTAATATTTATTTTACAGGCAACTTTGTAATTATTTTAACCAGGTACAATAGCTATTTAATAGTTACCTAGTTAAAATAATAACAAATTTACCTGTAAAATAAATCCTAACCTAAGATATAATTAAACCTAACACTACCCTATCAATAAATTAATTAAATAAACTACCTACAATTACCTACAATTAACCTAACACTACACTATCAATAAATTAATTAAACACAATTCCTACAAATAAATACAATTAAATAAACTAGCTAAAGTACAAAAAATAAAAAAGAACTAAGTTACAAAAAATAAAAAAATATTTACAAACATCATAAAATTATTACAACAATTTTAAACTAATTACACCTACTCTAAGCCCCCTAATAAAATAACAAAGATCCCCAAAATAAAAAATTCCCTACCCTATTCTAAATTAAAAAAGTTAAAAGCTCTTTTACCTTACCAGCCCTGAACAGGGCCCTTTGCGGGGCATGCCCCAAGAATTTCAGCTCTTTTGCCTGTAAAAAAAACACATACAATACCCCCCCCCAACATTACAACCCACCACCCACATACCCCTAATCTAACCCAAACCCCCCTTAAATAAACCTAACACTAAGCCCCTGAAGATCTTCCTACCTTGTCTTCACCATCCAGGTATCACCGATCCGTCCTGGCTCCAACATCTTCATCCAACCCAAGCGGGGGTTGGCGATCCATCATCCGGTGGCTGAAGAGGTCCAGAAGAGGCTCCAAAGTCTTCCTCCTATCCGGCAAGAAGAGGACATCCGGACCGGCAAACATCTTCTCCAAGCGGCATCTTCGATCTTCTTGCATCCGGTGCGGAGCGGGTCCATCTTGAAGCAGGCGACGCGGATCCATCCTCTTCTTCCGTTGTCTCCCGACGAATGACGGTTCCTTTAAGGGACGTCATCCAAGATGGCGTCCCTTGAATTCCGATTGGCTGATAGGATTCTATCAGCCAATCGGAATTAAGGTAGGAATATTCTGATTGGCTGATGGAATCAGCCAATCAGAATCAAGTTCAATCCTATTGGCTGATCCAATCAGCCAATCAGATTGAGCTCGCATTCTATTGGCTGATCGGAACAGCCAATAGAATGCGAGCTCAATCTGATTGGCTGATTGGATCAGCCAATCAGATTGAACTTGATTCTGATTGGCTGATTCCATCAGCCAATCAGAATATTCCTACCTTAATTCCGATTGGCTGATAGAATCCTATCAGCCAATCGAAATTCAAGGGACGCCATCTTGGATGACGTCCCTTAAAGGAACCGTCATTCGTCGGGAGACAACGGAAGAAGAGGATGGATCCGCGTCGCCTGCTTCAAGATGGACCCGCTCCGCACCGGATGCAAGAAGATCGAAGATGCCGCTTGGAGAAGATGTTTGCCGGTCCGGATGTCCTCTTCTTGCCGGATAGGAGGAAGACTTTGGAGCCTTTTCTGGACCTCTTCAGCCACCGGATGATGGATCACCAACCCCCGCTTGGGTTGGATGAAGATGTTGGAGCCAGGACGGATCGGTGATACCTGGATGGTGAAGACAAGGTAGGAAGATCTTCAGGGGCTTAGTGTTAGGTTAATTTAAGGGGGGTTAGGGTTAGATTAGGGGTATGTGGGTGGTGGGTTGTAATGTTGGGGGGGGGGGTATTGTATGTGTTTTTTTTACAGGCAAAAGAGCTGAAATTCTTGGGGCATGCCCCGCAAAGGGCCCTGTTCAGGGCTGGTAAGGTAAAAGAGCTTTTAACTTTTTTAATTTAGAATAGGTTAGGGAATTTTTTATTTTGGGGGTCTTTGTTATTTTATTAGGGGGCTTAGAGTAGGTGTAATTAGTTTAAAATTGTTGTAATAATTTTATGATGTTTGTAAATATTTTTTTATTTTTTGTAACTTAGTTCTTTTTTATTTTTTGTACTTTAGCTAGTTTATTTAATTGTATTTATTTGTAGGAATTGTGTTTAATTAATTTATTGATAGTGTAGTGTTAGGTTAATTGTAGGTAATTGTAGGTAGTTTATTTAATTAATTTATTGATAGGGTAGTGTTAGGTTTAATTATATCTTAGGTTAGGATTTATTTTACAGGTAAATTTGTTATTATTTTAACTAGGTAACTATTAAATAGTTCTTAACTATTTAATAGCTATTGTACCTGGTTAAAATAATTACAAAGTTGCCTGTAAAATAAATATTAATCCTAAAATAGCTATAATATAATTATAATTTATATTGTAGCTATATTAGGATTTATTTTACAGGTAAGTATTTAGCTTTAAATAGGAATAAGTTATTTAATAAGAGTTAATTAATTTCGTTAGATGTAAATTATATTTAAGTTAGGGGGGTGTTAGTGTTAGGGTTAGACTTAGCTTTAGGGGTTAATCCATTTATTATAGTAGCGATGAGCTCCGGTCGTCAGATTAGGGGTTAATAATTGAAGTTAGGTGTCGGCGATGTTAGGGAGGGCAGATTAGGGGTTAATACTATTTATGATAGGGTTAGTGAGGCGGGTTAGGGGTTAATAACTTTATTATAGTAGCGGTGCGGTCCGCTCGGCAGATTAGGGGTTAATAAGTGTAGGCAGGTGTCGGCGACATTGTGGGGGGCAGATTAGGGGTTAATAAATATAATATAGGGGTCGGCGATGTTAGGGCAGCAGATTAGGGGTACATAGGGATAACGTAGGTTGCGGCGGTTTACGGAGCGGCAGATTAGGGGTTAAAAAAAATATGCAGGGGTCAGCGATAGCGGGAGCAGCAGATTAGGGGTTAATAAGTGTAAGGTTATGGGTGTTTAGACTCGGGGTACATGTTAGAGTGTTAGGTGCAGACGTAGGAAGTGTTTCCCCATAGGAAACAATGGGGCTGCGTTAGGAGCTGAACGCTGCTTTTTTGCAGGTGTTAGGTTTTTTTTCAGCTCAAACAGCCCCATTGTTTCCTATGGGGATATCGTGCACGAGCACGTTTTTGAGACTGGCCGCGTCCATAAGCAACTCTGGTATCGAGAGTTGCATTTGCGGTAAAAATGCTCTACGCTCCTTTTTTGGAGCCTAACGCAGCATTTGTTTGAACTCTCGATACCAGAGTTAAATTTATGGTGCGGCCAGAAAAAAGCCAGCGGAGCGTTAACAGCCCTTCTACCGCCAAACTCCAAATCTAGGCTGTAGTTTGGTGGTATAAACTGTCTATATCAATTTTCGGACCTTGTCAGCTACATAATATCATATATAGCCCAAAATAGAAACCCAATACATGTATATTATTTACCCATTTAGAAAGAATCTTACAGATGTATTAAAGTATCATCATGACCCAATATCTATCCTAAATAAACAGTGATATCCACTTCATAATTCTTGTGGTATGATAGAAACTTAAAATATGAACAACACACTCATATGGCAGGTTTCCAGTTTGTTAAAAATGTATGCAAAATCTTTAACTTCATAGTAAAGTAATCAGGTAGTCCGCCATGTAAGATGTATATTGTAGCATTAGACTACAAGTAGTCACATAACTAGAAAAAAACCTAGATTGTCCAGTCATAGCCAGATCCAGCTATATGAACACATTGTAGTCAAGTTGTATGTTCAAACCTCTAGGAGAGACAGTATCCAGACGATAAATCCAGGCAGCTTCAACCTGTAACAGTTTGGTATGTCTATCCTCACCTCTGTCAAGTGGTGGTACATGGTCTATGACCATTGTTTTCAAACCTGCCGCCGTGTGCCCCGCTTGCATAAAATGTCTAGCAACCGGTTGGTCCGACTCTTTTTTGTCGATCGCTGCTCTTATCACATGTCGATGGTTGGCCATTCTTTCACGGAACGTCGTGGAGGTCTTTCCAACATAGGCCAATGAGCACGGGCAGGTTAGAATGTTTATCACGAAGCTGCTAGTGCAGGTTAGTCTATGATAAATTTTATATTTCTTCCCAGTCCGTGGGTGATGGAAATTAGATCCAGTAAGCATAATGTTACATGTGGTGCAGTCCCCACATTTAAAGCAACCAAGTTTCCTGTTGGCGTCAATCCAAATGCCTTTCTGATAGCACTGTCTAGGGTCATTATGGACCAAAATGTCATTCAAGTTGGACGCTTTCATGTAGACCATTCGTGGGGCTTCGGGAGAGATTTATCTGTTTTCACGATCTCCCAATTCTTGCGTACAGATCTTTCCAAGATTTGGTGCATGGGGGTAAATGTGGTGATCAAATTGATCTCATTGGTATTTCTTTTCACAGGCTTCGTCTTATGGAGTAGTGCCCTTTGATCATATTGTGACAAGTTTAGTGAGGAATTATTGATATCTGCTGATCTGTAGCCTCTCTCTTTAAGTTTATCTTTCATGGCATTTTCTTGGAGAACCCTAGTGTCACTGAGTGTGTTCTGGGCTACTCGCATGAGTTGAGAGTTGATAACAACTTTTTTCTGATGTGTAGGATGAAAACTAGTAGATAATAGGAGAGAGTTTTTATCCATTGGTTTCGTATATAAAGATGTACTGAAAACAACTGATCCATCAATCATACACTTGGAAATCTGTAGGTCGAGAAATGGTATAGAGTCCCTATTACTGTCATATTTGAAACAAATGGGTGATTCCAATCTGTTCAAGCCCTCAATCCAATCCTGCAGAGATTCAGATGTGCCCCTCCACACGAGGAAAATGTCATCTATGTAGCGACCGTACATTTTAATTTCTGGAATCGATAAGGTATTCATTATGAAGGTCTCATACCATAACATGTAGAGGTTGGCATATGCGGGAGCCATGCTGGAACCCATAGCAGTCCCAGCAATCTGAAAATACTCCCTTTCAAATCTGAAGAAGTTCTTCTCCAGACAGAAAGTTAGAAGTTCCAACAAAAACTCAATGGGGGGTCCCACATATGCCAACGAGCTACTCAGAATTGTTCTGACGTCCTGTACACCATCACCATGAGGGATGGCAGTGTACAGGCTGTCAACATCCATAGTGACGAGCAGATCATTCTAACTCTCTTCCTGTTATCTACTAGTTTTCATCCTACACATCAGAAAGAAGGTGTTATCAACTCTCATCTCATGCGAGTAGCCCGGAACAACACACTCAGTGACACTAGGGTTCTCCAAGAAAATGCCATGAAAGATAAACTTAAAGAGAGAGGCTACAGATCAGCAGATATCAATAATTCCTCACTAAAATTGTCACAATATGATCAAAGGGCACTACTCCATAAGACAAATTCTGTGAAAACAAATACAAATGAGATCAATTTGATCACCACATTTACCCCCATGCACCAAATCCTGGAAAGATCTGTACACAATAATTGGGAGATCATGAAAATGGATAAATCTCTCCCCTTTACTCTAACGAAGCCACCACAAATGGTCTACAAGAAAGCATCCAACTTGAATGACATTTTGGTCCATAATGACCCTAGACGGTGCTATTAGAAAGGCACTTGGATTTCTAATAGCAAACAGGAAACTTGGTTGCTTTAAATGTGGGAACTGCACCACATGTAACAGTATCCTTACTGGATCTACTTTCCATCACCCACGGACTGGGAAGAAATATAAAATTTATCATACTGTAGACTAACCTGCACTAGCAGCTTCGTGATGTACATTCTACCTTGCCCGTGCTCATTGGTCTATGTTGGAAAGACCTCCACGATGTTCTGTGAAAGAATGGCCAACCATTGCCATGCGATAAGAGCAGCAATCGATAAATAAGAGTCGGACCAACCGGTTGCTAGACATTTTATGCAAGCGGGGCACACAGTGGCAAGTTTGAGGACAATGGTCATAGACCATGTACCACCACTTGACAGAGGTGAGGATAGACATACCAAACTGTTACAGGTTGAAGCTGCCTGGATTTATCGTCTGGTACTGTCTCTCCTAGAGGTTTGAACATACAACTTGACTACAATGTGTTCCTATAGCTGGATCTGGCTATGATTGGACAATCTAGGTTTTTTTCTAGTTATATGACTACTTGTAGTCTAATGCTACAATATACATCTTATATGGCGGACTACCTGATTACTTTACTATGAAGTGAAAGATTTTTGCATACATTTTTAACAAACTGGAAACCTGCAATATGAGTGTGTTGTTCATATTTTAAATTTCTATCATACCACAAGGATTATGAAGTGGATATCACTTTTTATTTAGGATAGATATTGGGGTATGATGCTACTTTAATACATCTGTAAGATTCTTTCTAAATTGGGAAATAATATACATTTATTGTGTTTATATTTTGGGCTATATATGATATTATGTAGCTGACAAGGTCCGAAAATTGATATAGACAGTTTATACCACCAAACTACTTTAATATGCTGCTTAGCAGTTTTTAACTCTATTTTTCTATGTTTTACTGGGTCTATACACTTTTTCAGAAAGGCATCTGCCTTTTATTCTAGTTTCCTTTATTGCCAGCTGTTTAGCTGTGTTGCGTGCTCATTGTTTTTAACATTGAATTATCCTCGGTGGTTTGCATCTGAAAGCGGACATACGTGCGCAACTAATTGAATAGACTATGACACATCAGAGGGTGTGACTATGCTAATTAGCCACATTGCTGTCCGACTTTCACTTTCTAGTTTTGGCTGATATGACGTAACGACACTGCATTGGCTGACAATACCGGAAGTTAGGGGCACGCTAGGTGTACAAATGGGGCAATAGTGGTGACAGTTAGTTAGGATCGTTTGCTGGGGAACTATTACACACCCATTGATAAAGGTACCAGGAGGGTACCGAAACGTTTGGGGGTATTTGTGTTTATTGGATGGACTTTTAACTATAACATTAAAGGATTTGTTTGCTACAAGACTGGTGAGTGCAGCATTTGTTTTTTCTCTATTTTGAGTCAAACTGGATATGCTATATATATATATATATATATATATATATATATATATATATATATACACACACACACACAGAGAAGAGCACACTCTCAGGAACAGCCAGCTCAATGTTCTATGGTGATTTAACACCTGGGTGCAGCTTCTTTTTAGCCCAGTAATGCTTTTCAAATAGTAGAACTTTTTTGTATTACATCCGTCTGATCCCGCCTAATAACTTCAGTGCAACCCCAAAATACATCTATGAACAAGGAACACAGCATCCATCCCCAGACAATCGTTTCAGCCTTCATTGGGCCTCATCAGTATAATGCAGCCATATTCCACTAAGTACATATATATTATTATTATTATTATTATTATTATTATTATTATTATTATTATTATTAATATTTGAATTAACAATAATAGTGCAAATGATACTAAAGATTTACATTTTCAGTGCTATACTTTTTTTTAGCTTGGGGTATATATTGAAAATCAAAGAATAGTTCATGTTTTTAATGTGGATCTTGTTATCAGCAAACTTCAGTGCTTCTTGTTTATTCATAACCTTAAGCAAACATGTTTATCTTTTAATTAAAAGTTATACTATTGTAAAAGCAGATTCACGCAGTCCATTTGTTCAAGTCATATGAAAACAATGTAGCAATAATAGTATTTATAGATACTGATGAAGCAGTCAAATATTTAGTTTTGCTTAAGAGACATTAAACTGTAGACAGAAGCTTCCTAGAAACAAGACAATATCAAGTTTGTAAACTTGGGCTCACAACATTGTTATGGCAGAAATATAGCAGTGTTGCAAATGAAATACAGGTAGTTCTGATTTTACAGTGCTTTGTTTTACCTTAATTCCCAATAACATTTATTACAGCATTGATAGTATTTACCCAAATGTAGGATATAAAAAAATTACGTAGTGTCCACTCTCTTCAAAATGATAATTTATCAGCTGTACATAATTATTTGAAAGAATATGGCAGACTATGAAGACATTTTTGCACAGAAATAAAAAAAAAGACTTTGCACTTGAAGGAGAAGTATTTTGACATTTAGGGCTAGATTACAAGTCATGCGCTAAATTTAGAGTGGGTCGCGATAGGCAATATCATGACTGCGCCTATTAAAAAATTAAATAAAAAGGATGCACTGAAGCACAAAATTTTGCGCTTAGTGGATGAGTAAACTGAAGACCAAGGCATCTATTTATCAAGAGGTCAACCGCAAATACGCTGGAATTCCGCAGCGTATTTGTGGTGAGCTTGATTCGCCTTAGTTATCAAACCCTACAGACCGGCAAAAGTAGAATTTTGTGACGTAACATACGATCTGCCGGACTCAGTCCGACACAGATCGATGCTTACGTCATTAAAGATGTTCCGAATGCAAATTCGGCACAATCTAACTACTTTTGCTGGTTACCTGGTTTTCATTCCGCCACCCTGGAGGCTGCGGATGCCATAGGAATCAATGGGAGTCTGAAAGCAGCGAAAGCTTATGTTCGCTGTTGCCCGATATCCCATTGATTCCTATGGTAATGTTTACACCTAACACCCTAACATGTACCCCGAGTCTAAACACCCCTAATCTGCCCCCCTACACCGCCGCCACCAACATTATACTTATTAACCCCTAAACCGCCACTCCCTGAGCCCACCGCCACTCTAATAAACTTATTAATCCCTTAAACCGCCACTCACGGACCCCACCGCAACTAAATAAAGTGTTTAACCCCTAAACCGTCGCCCCCGAAGCCCACCGCCACCTACATTATACTTATTAGCCCCTAATCTAACACCCCCTAACTTAAATATAATTTAAATAAATCTAAATAAATATTCCTAGCAATAAATAAATTATTCCTATTTAAAACTAAATACTTACCTATAAAATAAACCCTAAGATAGCTACAATGTAACTAATAGTTACATTGTAGTTATCTTAGGGTTATTTTTATTTTACAGGCAACTTTGTATTTATTTTAACTAGGTACAATAGTTATTAAATAGTTATTAACTATTTAATAACTACCTAGCTAAAATAAATACAAATATAAATGTAAATTAAAACCTAACCTGTTACAATTACACCTAACACTACACTATAATTAAAGTAATTCCCTAAATTAACTACAATTAAATAAAATTAAATACAATTATCTAAAGTACAAAAACCCCCCATTAAATTACAGAAAATAATAAAATAATTACAAGATTTTTAAACTAATTACACCTAATCTAATCCCCCTAATAAAATAAAAAAGACCCCCCAAAATAAAAAAGCCCTACTCCACACTAAATTACAAATAGCCCTTAAAAGGGTCTTTTGCGGGGCATTGCCCCAAAGTAATCAGCCCTTTTACCTGTAAAAAAAAGTACAAATCCCCCCCCAACATTAAAACCCACCACCCACACAACCAACCCTACTCTAAAACCCACCCAATACCCCCTTAAAAAAACCTAACACTAACCCCTTCAAGATCACCCTACCATGAGACGTCTTCACCCAACCGGGCCGAAGTCCTCAACGAAGCCAGGAGAAGTGGTCCTCCAGACAGGCAGAAGTCTTCATCCAAGTCGGGCAGAAGAGGTCATCCAGACGGCATCTTCTATCTTCATCCATCCGGCGCGGAGCGGGTCCATCTTCAAGACATCCGATGCGGAGCATCCGAAATTAAGGTAGGAAAAATCCTATTGGTTGATGCAATCAGGCAATAGGATTGAACTTCAATCCTATTGGCTATTCCAATCAGCCAATAGAATGCAAGCTCAATCCTATTGGCTAGTTGGATCAGCCAATAGGATTGAAGTTCAATCCTATTGGCTGATTGCATCAGCCAATAGGATTTTTCCTACCTTAATTCCAAATGGAAGACTCCGGATGAAGAGGATGCTCATCATCGGATGTCTTGAAGATGGACCCGCTCCACACCGAATGGATGAAGATATAAGATGCCATCTGGATGAAGACTTCTGCCCGTCTGGAGGACCTCTTCTGCCCGGCTTGGATGAAGACTTCTGCCCGTCTGGAGGACGTCTCAAGTTAGGGTGATCTTCAAGGGGTTAGTGTTTTTTTTAAAGGGGGGATTGGATGGGTTTTAGAGTAGGGTTGGTTGTGTGGGTGGTGGGTTTTAATGTTTGGGGGGGTTGTAATTTTTTTTTACAGGTAAAAGAGCTGATTACTTTGGGGCAATGCCCCACAAAAGGCCCTTTTATGGGCTATTTGTAATTGAGTGTAGGGTAGGGCTTTTTTTTATTTTGGGCGGTCTTTTTTATTTTGTTAGGGGATTAGGTGTAATTAATTTAAAAATCTTGTAATCATTTTATTATTTTCTGTAATTTAGTGTGTTTTTTTTGTACTTTAGATAATTTTATTTAATTGTATTTAATTTAGGGAATTTATTTAATTGTAGTGTAGTGTTAGGTGTAATTGTAACTTAGGTTAGGTTTTATTTTACATGTAAATTTGTATTTATTTTAGCTAGGTAGTTATTAAATAGTTAATAACTATTTAATAACTATTCTACCTAGTTAAAATAAATACAAACTTGTCTGTAAAATAAAAATAAACCCTAAGCTAAATACAATGTAACTATTAGTTATATTGTAGCTAGCTTAGGGTTTATTTTATAGGTAAGTATTTAGTTTTAAATAGGAATAATTTATTTAATGCTAGGAATATTTATTTAGATTTATTTAAATGTTATTTAAGTTAGGGGGTGTTAGGGTTAGGCTTAGGTTTAGGGGATAATAAATGTAATATAGTGGCGGTGGTGTAGGGGGGCAGATTAGGGGTTAATAAGTATAATGTAGGTGGCGGTGGGCTCCGGGAGCGGCGGTTTAGGGATTAAACACTTTATTTAGTTGCGGCGGGGTCCGTGAGCAGCAGTTTAGGGGTTAATACATTTATTGGAGTCGTGGTGGGCTCTGGGGGTGGCGGTTTAGGGGTTAATACATTTTTTAAAGTTGCTTTGGCGCTGGTATTACAGGTTTTTGCAAACCTGGCGTTAAAAGGCAAGAAGTGAGCGTAGAGAAAAATTTTGCTCCATACCCCACTCCAATACCAGCGCTGCTTAAGTCAGCGGTGAGCTGGTCATAGGTGCTCATGCACGATTTCCCCATAGACATCAATGGGGAGAGCCGGCTGAGAAAAAGTCTAACACCTGTCAAAAAGCAGTGTCAAGCTCAGTAACGCAGCCCCATTGATTCCTATGGGGAAATAAATGTTATGTTTACACCTAACACCCTAACATGAACCCCGAGTCTAAACACCCCTAATCTTACACTTATTAACCCCTAATCTGCCACCCCGACATCGCCGCCACCTGCATTATACTTATTAACCCCTAATCTGCCTCACACAATGTTGCCGCAACCTACCTACCCTTATTAACCCCTAATTTGCCGTCCCCAACGTCGCCGCCACTATATTAAATGTATTAACCCCTAAATCTCAGTCTAACCCTAACCCCCCTAATTTAAATATAATTGAAATAAATCTAAATAAAATTACTATTATTAACTAAATTATTTTTATTTAAAATTAAATACTTGCCTATAAAATAAACCTTAAGCTAGCTACAATATAACTAATAGTTACATTGTAGCTAGCTTAGGTTTATTTTTATTTTACAGGCAAGTTTGTATTTATTTTAACTAAGTAGAATAGTTACTAAATAGTTATTAACTATTTAATAACTACCTAGCTAAAATAAAGACAAATTGACCTGTAAAATAAAACCTAACCTAAGTTAAAAGAACAACTAACACTACACTACAATTAAATAAATTACCTAAATTAAATACAATTAACTAATTACACCTAATCTAATAGCCCTATCAAAATAAAAAAGCCCTCCCCAAAATAAAAAACCCTAGCCTAAACTAAACTATCAATAGCCCTTAAAAGGGCATTTTGCGGGGCATTGCCCCAAAGTAATCAGCTCTTTTACTTGTAAAAAAAAATACAAACAACTGCCCAAAAGTAAAACACACCCACACAACCAACCCCCTAAATAAAAGCCTAACTAAAAAAACCTAAGCTCCCCATTGCCCTGAAAAGGCCATTTGGATGAGCATTGCCCTTTAAGGGGCATTTAGCTCTATTGCAGGCCCAAATCCCTAACCTACAAATAAAACCCACCCAATACACCCTTAAAAAAATCCTAACACTAACCCCCGAAGATTCATTTACTGGGAGAAGTCTTCATCCAAGCAGCAAGATGTCCTCAAGGAAGCCGGCAGAAGTGGTCCTCCAGACGGGCAGAAGTCTTCATCCAGATGGTATCTTCTATCTTCATCCTTCCGACGCGGAGCGGCTCCATATTCAAGACATCCGACACGGAGCATCCTCTTCAAATGACAGCTTCTTCGGAATGAATATCACTTAAAGTGTTGTCATCCAATATGGCGTCCCTTAGATTCCGATTGACTGATAAAATTCTATCAGCCAATCGGAATTAATGTGGAAAAAATCATATTGGCTGATGCAATCAGCCAAATAGGATTGAACTTCAATCCTAATGGCTGATCCAATCAGTCGATAGGATTGAGCTCGCATTCTATTGGCTGATTGAAACAGCTAATAGAATGCCAGCTCAATCCTATTGGCTGATTGCATCAGCCAATAGGATTTTTTCTACCTGAATTCCGATTGGCTGATAGAATTCATCTAGACAGCATCTTCTATCTTCATCCTTCTGACTCGGAACGGCTCCATCTTCAAGACATCCGGCACGGAGCATCCTCTTCAAACGACAGCTTCTTCCGAATGAATATCACTTTAAATGACGTCATCCAATATGGCATCCCTTAGATTCCGATTGGCTGATAAAATGATATCAGCCAATCGGAATTAAGTTTGAAAATATCATATTGGCTGATGCAATCAGGCAATAGGATTGAACGTCATTCCTATTGGCTGATCCAATCAGCCAATAGGATTGAGCTTGCATTCTATTGGCTGATTGAAACAGTCAATAGAATGCCAGCTCAATCTTATTGGCTGATTGCATCAACCAATAGGATTTTTTCTACCTGAATTCCAATTGGCTTATAGAATACTATCAGCCAATCGGAATCTAAGGGACGCCATCTTGGATGACATCACTTTAAGTGATATTCATTCTGAAGAAGCCGTTGTTTGAAGAGGATAATCCATGCCAGATGTCTTGAAGATGGAGCCGCTCTGCGTCGGAAGGATGAAGATAGAAGATGCCGTCTGGATGAAGACTTCTGCCCATCTGGAGGACCACTTCTGCCCATCTGGGGGACCACTTCTGCCGGCTTCCTTGAGGACATCTTGCCGCTTGTATGAAGACTTTTCACGGTAAGTGAATCTTCGGGGGTTAGTGTTAGGATTTTTTAAGGGTGTATTGGGTGGTTTTATTTTTTAAGTTAAAAGGGCAATGCTCATCCAAATGCCCTTTTCAGGGCAATGGGGAGCTTAGTTTTTTTTAGTTAGGGTTTTATTTGGGGGATTGGTTGTGGGGGTTGTGGGTTTTACTGTTAGGGGGGTTGTTTGTATTTGTTTTTACAGGTAAAAGAGCTGGTTACTTTGGGGCAATGCCCCGCAAAAGGTCCTTTTAAGGGCTATTGATAGTTTAGTTTAGGCTAGGGTTTTTTTTATTTTGGGGGGCTTTTTTTATTTTGATAGGGCCATTAGATTAGGTGTAATTAGTTTAAAGATCTGTAATTTGTTTTTTATTTTCTGTAATTTAATGTTTTGTTTTGTTTTTATTTAGCTAATTTAATTTAATTTATTTAATTGTATTTAATGTTAGTAATTTATTTAATTGTAGTGTAGTGTTAGGTGTTATTGTAACTTAGGTTAGGTTTTATTTTACAGGTCAATTTGTATTTATTTTAGCTAGGTAGTTAGTAAGTAGTTAATAACTATTTAATAACTATTCTACCTAGTTAAAATAAATACAAACTAGCCTGTAAAATAAAAATAAACCCTAAGCTAGCTACAATGTAACTATTAGTTATATTGTAGCTAGCTTAGGGTTTATTTTATAGGTAAGTATTTAGTTTTAAATAGGGATAATTTAGTTAATGATAGTAATTTTATTTAGATTTATTTAAATTATATTTAGGTTAGGGGGTGTTAGGGTTAGGGTTAGACTTAGATTTAGGGGTTAATACATTTAATATAGTGGCGGCAACATTGGGGGCGGCAGATTAGGGGTTAATAAGTGTAGGTAGGTTGCGGTGACATTGGGGGCGGCAGATTAGGGGTTAATAAATATAATGTAGGTGGCGGCAATGTTGGGGGCAGCAGATTAGGGGTTAATAAGTATAATGTAGGTGGCGGCGATGCCCGGAGCAGCAGATTAGGGGTTAATAAGTATAATGTAGCTGGTGGTGATATTAGGGGTGGCAGATTAGGGGTTAATAATATTTAACTAGTGTTTGCGAGGCAGGAGTGCGGCGATTTAGGGGTAAATATGTTTATTCTAGTGGCAGCGATGTCCGGAGCAGCAGATTAGGGGTTAAACATTTAATTATAGTGTTTGCGATGCGGGAGGGCCTCGGTTTAGGGGTTAATAGGTAGTTTATGGGTGTTAGTGTACTTTTTAGCACTTTAGTTATGAGTTTTATGCTACAGCGTTGTAGTGTAAAACTCATAACTACTGACTTTAGAATGCGATAGGAAACTTGGAGGTAGAGGGTGTACCGCTCACTTTTTGGTCTCCCAGGACAGACTCATAATACCGACTCTGTGGAAGTCCCATAGAAAAGGGTTTACGAAGTTTACGTAAATCGGTTTGCGGTAAGGTCAAAGAAGTGTGTGGTGCCCCTAAACCTGCAAGACTCGTAATAGCAACGGCAGTGAAAAAGCAGCATTAGGACCTGTTAACGCTGCTTTTTGAGCTTAACACAAAACTCGTAATCTAGCCGTTATATCTAGTAGTTTTTTTTATTTATTTATAGGGCAATTTAATCTTTTTAATATTTTAGGGGCTAGATTACAAGTTGAGCATTAATTTATTGCATGCCCATAAACGGGCTAATCCGCCCGTTTACAGGCGTGCAATAAATAACGAGCCATTACAAGTGGCTGGTTATTGCTACCATGAGCTCGCTGTAGCAATAAACGCTCAAAAAGTTAACCAGAAGTCAAACCTCTGGTTAATTTTTAAAATGGGCCCCAACTGCCTCCCAAAGAAATTATGCAGTGCCTTTTTGAAATTAAACAGATGAGCATTTAAAAGGTGGTGGGTGTAGTGTGTTAGAGAAGGAACCTTTTCTACTATGGCTCAAATAACTTTGATCCCTATAGAGAATAGCTGCTCCTTTATGGATCCATGGACAAGAACCTGGAGGTTTGTTTGATCAGCTAGGGTTTCATGGAAACCTACAGTTGTGTTGCTACTGTGTCAAGTGGGGCATCTTTTGGTTCGATGCCTTGTCTAATTACACTTGCTGTGTTAGCCCGCAGGGTGTTGTGGCTGAAATCTTGGTCAGCTGAGAAGCCTACCTATAACTTAGTGAGCCTAGGCTCTACAACTCTTCAGATGCAAGTTCAATATCCTATTTGTCCAAGACATGTCAACTGTGGCCATATTTGGTATATATTTAATGTTTCCTCCAAGTCCAAGCTTCTGGTGCTTTCTTACAAGGGTGAGACCTTGTTTGGACCTGGTCTGGCAGAATTAACTTCTGACTTTACAGGTGGAAAAGGGTCTTTTCTAACACATGTTAAGAGGAAAAGACTAAAGGAAAGTCTTTATTTTCCTCTTACTGCCGGAAAAGTCCAGTCTTCTTGGAAACCCAATCACTCTAGATTCAGGGGAAAGCAATTTAAGCTTTCTTCACAGGGGCTGTTTTTTCCTTTCTGGGTTAAGGACCTTCCTCTCTGGGAGTGATAGTTCCAGTTAAGGTAAAGGAACAGGGTCTAGGTATTTATTTTCAAGTTTCTCAGAATACCGTTCATCAAATAGAATTCCATTCTCCTTTGGTTCTAGAGGGTCTGTTCATGATGAACATAGACCTGAAGGATGTGTATCTTCATGTCCCCATTCTATGGGATCTTCTCAAGTGCCTGGGTTTCGCCATCCTAGAAAGACTCTTTCAGGTCTCGGGGAGTTGCAGGGGTGCTTTCCTGGACTATAAATGGTTCAGGTGCCATCCTTCCTTTGTGCAAACACTCTTTCAAGAGGCTCTTGTCTTTTCTACGTTCCCATGGATGGGAAGTGAATCTGGGGAAGAGTTCACTTTTTCCAGCTGCAAGGGTGACTTTCTCAGGGAGGTTATTAGAATCTTTATCTATGAGAATTTTTCTAACAGAGATCAGATAATCAAAGATTTCTTCCTCTTACCTCTCTCTGCATTCTACTGTTCGGCCAACAGCAAGCTCTAATGGTCCGGTAGATAGCTTAGTCATCTTGCAACCAGAGGGTTGGGAGTTTGAATCTAGCTGCTGCTGATTTTCCCTTAACTTTTCAGTGATTCAATGTATGGAGGAAATTGGTCTGATGGTTCCATGGACATCATTCCCTTTGCTCGAGTCCATTTAAGAGCTCAGCATTTATGTATGGTTAAGCAATAGAGCAGTTATTATTATTATTATTATTATTATTATTATTATCAGGTATTTGTAGAGCGCCAACAGATTCCGCAGCGCTGTAAACATAGTCGGTGTACAGGATAGCTTTGTAGGGGTCAAGTGGGTAGAGGGCCCTGCCGAGAGTTTCACTGTTGTAGTCGGCTCTTATGAAGCGATCTGTAAACAGCTGGGCCCATAGGCTTACAATCTAAGGGGTTCAAGAGGAAAGCAATGGTGTTAGGAAAGGTTAGTGTTGGTTGTATGCATCCCTGAATAGTAGAGTTTTTAGGGAGTGCTTGAAGCTGTTAAAACTAGGGGAGAGTTACCATTCGGATCTCTCTCAGAGGATAGATCTAGTTCAGCATTAAGAGGCTCTCTTCTGTGGTGTTTTTCAGGAGTATCTGTCTCAGGGTGCGTGCTTCTGGAGACATTCCTGGGTGATTGTGACCATGGACACCAGCCTGCTGGGCTGAGAGCAGTCTGGGACTCATTTAAGGTGCAGGGATTAGGGACTCATGAGGAGTCTGTTCTCCCCATTAACATCTGGGAGTTGAGAGCAATCTACAATGCTCTGATGGCTTGGCCTCACTTGTCCTTAGCCCGGTTTATCAGGTTCCAGTCTGACAATAACACCTCAGTGACTTACATCAACCACCAGGGAGGAACTCGGAGTTCCTTAGCCATGAAGGAGATGACTTGGATTATTCTGTGTGTGAAAGCCCACAATTGCTGTCTATCTGCCATCCACGTTCGAGTGGTGGACACTGGGAAGCAAACTTCCTGAGCAGACAGAAATTTCATCCCGGGGAGTGGGCTCTCCATCCGGAGGTGTTCTCCAGGTAAATCCTCAAATAGGGGGTGCTGGGGTTGGATTTGATGGCATCTTGGCAGAATGTCAAGCTTCCAAGGTACGGTTCAAGGTCAAGAGATCCAAAGGCCGCCCTGATAGATGCTCTGGCAGTTCTTTGTGATTTCAGTCTATCATATTTGCTTCCTCTGTTTGCTTTCCTTCTATGAGTCATTGCCTTTATCACACAAGAGAGAGCATCTGTAATCTAATAGCTCCTGCATGGCCTTGCAGGATCTGGTATGCAGACCTAGTGAAGTTGTCATCTCTTTCACCTTGGAGGTTGCCTCTAAGGAAGGACCTTCTAACTCAGGGTCTATTTCTTCATCTAAATCTTGTTTCTCTAAAGATGCTTGGAGATTGAACGCTCAGTTCTGTCTAAGCGTGATTTTTCTGAGTCAGTCATTGAGACCAGGATTAAGGCTTGCAAGCCTGTTACTAGAAAGCCTTACCATAAGATATGGCCTAAAGGTCTTTTTTGGTGTGAATCCAATACCCTTGGTGTAGGGTCAGGATTCCTAGGATTTAGTTTTTTCTCCAGGCAAGTCTGAAGAAGGGTTTATCAGTCAGTACTCTGAAGAGTCTGATTCTGCATTATTCTTTCTGTTACACAAGTTTCTGGCAGATGTGTCAGATGTGCAATCTTTTTGTCAGGGCCTGGTTAGAATCAGGCCTGTGTTTAAGTCTGTTGCTTCTCCTTGGAGCTCTAACCTTGTCCTTAAAGTTTTGCAGCAGGCTCCATTTGAGCCATTACATTCCATTGATTCTAAGTTTTTATCTTGGAAGGTTTTGTTTCTTATTGCTATCTCTTCTGCTTGGGGAGATTCGGAACTCTTGGCTTGCAACATGATTCACCTTTGTCAGGGTTTTATTCCCTGTTGTGTTTGCCATGTGCTGCTGGCAGCCATTTTACTCACCTCTCTTCCTGACTATGATGCATTGTGGGGGATGCTGCTCAATTCCTGCACTTCCGTTTATGGCCAGACTGATGTGCATCATCCATGTGAGACAGGATGCTGTCTCAGAATTGTGATGTCATCACTTATTATTTAAAGTGCCTCTGTTCAGAATGCTTTGCTTTTGTGTTGTCTCAGACCTGTTTGTGAGAGTTCCTGTGTATTACCTGGCTGCCTGACATCCTTCCTGGTTCCTGATCCCTGGCTTGTTCCTGACTCTGCTGTTTTCCTTGTTCCTTATTCCGGCTCGTCTGACTATTCACTTTGGCTCCTGACTCGGCTCGTCTGACTACCAGCTCTGGTTTTGACTCCTGGCTTGTTATTTGACTTGTGGACTTTTTATAATGTTTTGCTATCAATAAAGGTGTGATTATTTTTGCACTTCTCATCACAGTCTGATTTCTGGCACCCTGATAGCCTTACCTTTTCTTTCATGCCAATAAGGCGGTTCTTCGTTCTACATTGAGGTTTCTCTCTAAAGTGGTTTCGGATTGATATTGTTGTTCCTTCTCTCTGTACCAATCTTTCCTCTCGTAAAGAATGTCTATTGCACAACTTGGATGTTGCGCACGCTCTAAAATTCATCCTACAGCAGCTAAGGATTTTCGCCGGTCTTCTGCCCTCTTTGTTTGTTTCTCAGGGAAGCATAAGGGTCAGAATGCTTCTGCTACATCTCTTTCCCTCTGGTTGAGAAGTATAATTCCTTTTCTTGTGTGGCTGCTCATTCCACTAGGGCTGTCTCTTCTTCTTTGGTTTTTAAACATGAAGCTTCTGTGGAACTGATTTGCAAGGCTGCAACGTTTTAAAAATTTTTCAAATTTTATATTTTTGCCTCGGCTGAGTTTTCTTTTGGGAGAAAGGTTCTTCAAGTGGTGCTGCCTTTTGTCTAGGTCTGCCTGTCTTGTTCTCCCTCCCTAGCCATCTGTGTCCTCTAGTTTGGGTATTGGTTTCCAACAGTAATTGATGATGTCGTGGACTCACCATATCTTAGGAAAGAAAACAAAATTTATGCTTACCTGATAAATTTATTAATTTCCGGATATGGCGAGTCCACGACCCCACCTGTTTTATTAAGACAGATATTTTTGACTAAGCGTCAGGCACCTCTACACCTTTGTATTGTTCCTTTTTCCATTTCCCTTCAGTAGAATGACTGGGGTTTGTGGGAAGGGAAGTGATACTTAACAGCTTTGCTGTGGTGCTCTTTGCCTCCTCCTGCTGGCCAGGAGTGATATTCCCAACAGTAATTAATGACGTTGTGGACTCACCATATCCAGAAATAAATACATTTATCAGGTAAACATACATTTTGTTTTCTCAAACATGTCACCACTATCTTATAAATATTATATTTTCATTTAGATCCCTGTAGTCTTGTAAGAATGTGATGATAAACATGCAGTGCTAAATATTTTTAGTATATGATTACAGGGATCTAATTGAAAATATAGGACGAGATTACATATGAGGCGCAGGTTTCAGCGCAACTGCTGAAACCTGCGTTGCCCGTACTGTAAGTTCACCTCGCACATCGGGTGAATCACATATACGGCGCCGTCAGATAAACTGCCGATGTTCAGAAATGTGCGCAAGTACACATTTCTGGAATCGTCAGTGACTTATGGCAGTTTATGATCTGTCAGCGCGTAAGTAAAAAACAAAAGTTTTTTACATCGCCCGTAAAAGTCTAACCTGCTTCCCAAAACGCAATAAACCTAATTAACCACTAAACCGCCATCCTCCACAACGCAAATAACTAATCTAATCACTAAGCCCCTTAACCTAACACCACCTAAGTTAACCCTAATTACATAAAATAAAAAATACTAAATTAAAATAAACTATCCTAACATTAAAACAAATCTAAGATTCAATAAAAATAAAAGTCTAATACCAAAAATAAAAAAGTCTAAAATTACAGAAAAAAATACATGAAGTTATCAAAAATAAAAAATTTAAACTTACTATAATACCCCTATAAAAATAAAAAAGCCCCCAAAATAAAAAAAAACCCTAATCTAACACTAAACTACCGATAGCCCTTAAAAGGGCCTTTTTTAAGGCATTGCCCTAAAGCGATCAGCTCTTTAACTTAAAAAATACAAATTAACCCCTAACAACCTAGCAAACCCCCCAAAATAAAAAAAAAACAAACACTTAAAAACCTAAGCTACCCATTGCCCCTAAAGGGGCATTTGTATGGGCATTGTCCTTAAAAAGGCAACCAACTCTTTTGCAGCCCATTAAAAAAAAAGCCCTAATCTAAAAAAAAAAAAAACACCCAAAAAATAAAAAAGTCTAACCCCAAAATAGGTACTCACCATTCCTGAAATCCGCGCGGTGAAGGTTTTCTTCTAGGAGGCAACATCTTCATCCAGTGTGGGGACCTCTTCTATCGTCATCCTGAGCAAAAGTGGCACAGAGCGGAGGTGGCCATGGAGCACGAACTGCGGCCACAGAGCAGGACCGGCGTGGAGAATCCTCTTCATGCAATCGTTGACGCACACTGAAGCTTCAATGCAAGGCACCCGTTTTATATTTGGGGAACTTTGCATTCTAATTGGCTGATATTTTCAAATCAGCCAATAGGATGAGAGCTATTGAAAATCCTATTGGCTGATTTGAGCTGCCAATATAAATTAGCATATGAGCCCACATTTAGTTGCAATAAAGAATACCAAGAGAACAAAGCAAATTTGATGATAAAAGTGAACTGGAAAGTTGTTTAAAATGAAATGCCCTATCTGAATCATAAAATTTTAATTTTGATTAGACTATCCTTTTTAAAAAAATAAAAAATAATGAAAATTCTATACCTGATTGGTCTGAGGATGACAATAAACAAATGTTGATTTTCTTTTGTAACTTTTTTTGGTAATTGTTCTGCCCATATGGCAATAGGTTCTAGGTATTTAAAAATAGATATTCACACACACACACACACACACATATATATATATATATATATATATATATATATATGAAAGAGTATGAGACAAGACAAGCGCCCAGGGGCACACTTCGTGTAATACGTTCAGATCATTTACTTATAATATAGCAGTGGGAAAAATCCGCTCTCACCTGGTTCAACCTCAAGTTATGAGGTATGCAAAAAGCACTTCATGCTAGCTGGTGTATAGACATAAGTACATATTATCATTACAACACAGTTTGAAACTTCACACAGACAATTAAATAAATAAATAAATAAATATAATATTTAAAACCTTTAAAAGTACGTTTTAAAGGAACATAAGCAAGGTAGTTCATTTAATAGAGTTGCCTGTTATTGCAGCAGGACCTTTTTAAAACCGCTGCTAAACTTGTGGATTATTTAAAAAGTTTTTTATTTTAAGATTTAAAATTTAAAGCAGTTTTTCTATCTATCACACCCTTTGTATATAAAGACAGATCTTATTCTAGTTTTATTATCTTATTTTTTCTAATGGTGCATATCTAGGATGGAACCAACATACTGATATCTTGGGCTTTACAGAAAGGCTGCTTTCTTAAATCTTAAAATAAAAAACTTTTTAAATAATCCACAAGTTTAGCAGCGGTTTTAAAAAGGTCCTGCTGCAATAACAGGCAACTCTATTAAATGAACTACCTTGCTTATGTTCCATTAAAACATACTTTTAAAGGTTTTAAATATTATATTTATTTATTTATTTATTTATTTAATTGTCTGTGTGAAGTTTCAAACTGTGTTGTAATGATAATATGTACTTATGTCTATACACCAGCTAGCATGACTTCTAGCTGGGACAATTTGGTATACAAATGTGTAAAAACTATAGAACTATTTAGCCAAAAATCTTTAGCACATTCTGATATAATACCCAAAGAATGTAAACAACTGAGGAAATGATCCTGATACTTTATGTGGCTTTGTAATATCACATACTTTTTCACATATAACAGGAACGTAAATCCATTTGCCCTCATTCAAAATGGCGATAGAGGGGCACTCAAGAGGCAAATCAGCCTCACTAATGCGTATAAATATATCTAGGTTGGGGGGCGGCCCATACCTCTGATGAAGTAACCCATTGGTTACGAAACGTGTTAGGCTCCGCCCCCCGCCACACGCTGACATTGCACGCTGTGCTCACACATCTACACGGAGCTGCATAAAGGATTGGACTGCTTTAGGAATTCATATAAAGCAGATCTGCGAATATCCTTTGGTGCTCCTTTCTTGATTTAATGTTTATGTATAGCAGAGCGCATTAGCCACTCGTGTTTCTAGCCTTGCATGCTGGACTGAACACCTGTATGACTACAGCTCTATAGTGATATTCTTCAATACGAGGCACATTTTCTCTCTGCCTACAAAACAAACTCTTGTAGGGGTTTTTTATTCTGCACTGTTAAACGCTATTTTATGTATATAAATAAACACCTGTTTTTATCTTTATCAATTGGTAGTTGTGTATATTTCAAATCAGTAAACTCCACCTCACTCCTATGCCCTAGTCCCCTTTTAATAAAGGTTGCAGAGTTCCAGGGATACGCTGCAGACTCCACGGATTTACTGGAGACCTGAGGACACGCAGGAGGACTACAAGAGCTGAGAGTACACTAACAGAAGTGCTTTTTGCATACCTCATAAGTTGAGGTCGAACCAGGTGAGAGCGGATTTTTCCCACTGCTATATTATAAGTAAATGATCTGAACGTATTACACGAAGTGTGCCCCTGGGCGCTTGTCTTGTCTCATACTCTTTCAGATTTCTAAGAGGAACCTCGCCCCGCGGGGGATCATTCTTCTTCTCTCAGATGAGCAGCCTACTTCTCCATAGCACACAGGAACCAGTATTGTGGATATTAATGAACAATACATATCCATAGACTTGCCACATTTGACTGAATGAGACTGTTTTCTGCTTAACCTGCAAGTGTCTTGTGTACACATATATTTTCCAGTAGTGGATGGGAAGATATATTAAGATTAACAGCATACTCATACACTTCTAGCGCTGACCTCTATAATCTCTATTATATATATATATATATATATATATATATATATATATATATATATATATATATATATATATATATATATATATATATATGTACATAATAATCCAAGGGCCAATTTATGAGGGTGCGACGCAACTGTACCCAGCATTGTGACTTCCAGGAGGAGAGTAGAGACCTGAGTAAAAGACTCAGGGAAAGAGGCTATCCACGAGGGGTTGTATCTAAAGCTCAATTTGAAGTGAGGAGAATGGATAGGGCATCTATGCTAAGAGGTGTTCCAAGAAGAGGAAAGCTTTCACGTATTGATACCAAACCAAAATTTGTCACTCAGTTTTCTAACCAGTATGGGGATGTCTGTGACATTATAGCAAAGACTGTCTCCCAGTTTATTGAAAGAGCCATCTGCTAATAACTCATCGTTGACTCATGAGGGTACTTACAAATGTGCTTGCAGCTCTTGTGACCATATTCGAATAGGTAGCTCATTTGTATCTAGCCACTCTGGTGAGACCTTCAATACCAAGGGCTGCGTAAACTGCAAAAGTGCCTTCATAGTCTATTTCATTGAGTGTACATGCTGTTCCAAATCCTATGTAAGGAGAACGACTAGGGATGTCGGCACCAGAATTAGGGAGCATTTATCCTATATCTCTGGTGAAAAACCATGCTCGGCTTTGTCCAGACATTTTCTGGATATTCATTATGGAGATGTTGCAACCTTCAAGTGGCAAGCTATAGAGCAAATCCCTAAGTCTCCTAGAGGAGGTGATAGCTAGGCTGTCTACCCTGTGTAGACAAGAAACCTACTGGATATTCAAGCTGATTTGTTTGGTGCCAGTAGGTTTCAATTCTGAACATGATATTCTAAATTTTTGGCACAGATAAACTGGTTTCTAAATGTATCTAATATTTACGTTAGGATGGAGTATAGGTCTTAGCCTATGATTATATTGGTTCATTCTGAATTCCATATTATCATTGCCTCCAGTTTTGGGGATACCTTAGTATTTGCAATGTTATATGGAAGTATACTGTATTGTATGGAAGTATACTGTATTGTATGGCCATTAGGGATTCTAACTAAGTAGTAGGGAGTTTGGTTATAACCTAATTACCACTTCTATTGTTTAGGTATTACTTTATTACCCCTTATTGTGTTTTCTCCTACTATGCTTGGTTTACTAAAGCAATTGTATTTAAGAGCCTGCATCTAGTGTCACCTTTTAGATTTTGTGGCCTTAATACAGGATAGGTAAATTATTGATTGTAAATATAACCTATTATGTTTTTCCATTCTGGGAATATGTATTGCTGTATGTTGATGTTTCTTTTACTTATGCTTATGCTTATCAAATCAGTACTGTTCAGTGCATTACCAACTGTTTATGGGATACTCTTTACTTTGATTTAATTTGCACATATCTCTAGGGTCTATATAGAAGTTTAAATTAAGTATAGGTTCTCATCTCATATTACTGTATTGCATTTATGTATATAAGGGTGTTCATTACGTGGCAATTGTTACTAACCAATCACTGTTGTTTTAACCCCTTTTAAGGGTGGTTACATGTGTGCTCTATTATGTCTATGATTACGGTCCTGTGTGACCGAAACCGGTCAGACGTTTCTGCTTGGCTGCGTTTTTTGTGTTATTTTTTTGTTTTACTACATGATGTCTCCTGTTTTAACCATCAAAGATTAAAGATTTTCGTTTTATGAAGTTTGAGGATCAGCTATCTCTTTTTCTCCTTTTCTATGCTTATACTGCAGTGGGTACAGGGACCCGCTTCCTGATTTCCTCACTCTTTTTCATCGATATACAGCACCGCACTGTAGCCCATTAACGCTATCTGATCAGCCCATAATCGTTATCTGATTGGCAGCAATTTCTACTGAGGACTAATCCGATTGGAGTAAAGCCGGTCACGTGGTCCCTGATTGCTGGGGGCCTTGGTGTTTGGAGTGGCCGCGATATTGCCTGAAGCATTTTGCGGACGAAAGTGGAACTTAGATTTTTCATCTCTGTGAACAAGCGGAACCGGAGCATCAAGCGCTACAGCACTAGGGGTGAGTGAAGCTCTGACGGCCTGGTCCGTAATTATATGTCATTACCCTGGTTGTTCTGGTAGTGATTTTGGAGTTCACCCACATGACCCACTAATTGTAGCCAGTCGCCTGGTCTGTGATAGATACGGAGGGTGACTAGGTTTGAGTGTGGTTTACTGAAGGGCATGATTTATGACAAGTATAAAGTCTCACCTCCCTAGGCTGTTATATAAGTGCGGTTGACGATTTATTATTCCTCAAGAAGTGATTATTAAGTTTTTTGCCGAATACCACTATTAGACACCTTTCAGCTCATCTCTTTATTATATTGAAAATCCTATTGGCTGATTTGAACTGTCAATAAAAATTAGCATATGAGCCCACATAGGTTTAGTCGCAATAAAGAATACCAAGAGAACAAAGCAAATTTGATGATAAAAGTGAACTGGAAAGTTGTTTAAAATGAAATGCCCTATCTGAATCATAAAAGTTTAATTTTGATTAGACTATCCTTTTAAAAAAAATAAAAAATAATGAAAATTATAGATAAAAATAGATAAAAATAGATATTCACACACACACACACACATATATATATATATATATATATATATATATATATATATATATATATATATATATATATATATATACATAATAATCATGTCTATGTGTAGGTATAGATAAATATTATACCAAAATACCATCTGATGTATGTAGAAATATGTATTTATAAATAAATAGAACATATTCTGTTATGTGAAGATTATTGGAATGTTACATATTCATATTGCCATGTCGGGTTAGCCCACTTGAGAATATGGAATCAGGTTTACCCGAGTAGAATGTTAGGTTTTCTTCAAGCATAAGAAATAAAATAAAAATGGCACTGCGTGGGTGTGCTGTAAATTAATTAGACTCATCCTCTCCTAGACACTACTCTGTCTCATGTTTTTTTTATTTTTAACTTAGCTGATTGGTGGCTGCATATAGATGCCTTATGTTATTGACTCATCCATGTTCATTGCTATTTTTTTTCAAGACAGGATACCTAAAGTATAAAGCAAATTAGAATATAGAAGTAAATTGGAATGTTGTTTAAAATTGTTTTCTCTATTTGAATCATGAAATAATTTTTTTTGGTTTCATGTCCCTTTAAATCTCTCTAGAAATAAAAAAATAAATGTTTTCAAAAATATACAGGTTGACTTTAATAATTAGAGTTAGATAACAAGTTAGAGCAATAAATTAGGCTTAGATCACAAGTGGAGCAATACATTTTCACGTGCCATTTGCGGGTGCGTGATAATTAACCAGCCATTACCCAAGCTCTCAGTAGCAATTTAGCACTCAAAAATGTAACCAAAGATCCGATCTCTGGTCAGTTTTCAAAAAGTGCCCTATATACCCTCAAAATAGAGGGCATTTTAGTTGTTTTTTTTTTTTAAAAAAGTAGCATTTTTTCCAAAAAAACAACAACTGCAATAGTCAGTTTTGAGGCTTTAAAGTTGGTGGGAGTGGGGTATTAGAAAAAAAATGGCACTGAAAAGTGATTTTACATTGCAGTCTATGGGAACTGTGTGTTCCCAGTACATATATGTGTATATACTTATATTTATATACACATATTAACACAAATATATATGAACACATTAACACATAAATATATATGTATATCAGCATATACATATATATTTATAAATGCTGCAATCGCTGCGCGACTTACCCCATTCGCTGTACTTTAGTTCTGATGCCATTGGAGACTATGGAAGCTTGCACTTGTGAGTGCAATGCTTCCCAGCATTTTAATAAACCCATTCATTGCATTGTGAATTCACTATGCGCCCTATACATATTGTATGTATTATGCTCTTTGTAGCGAGAAGGGGGTTGTAAAGATAACCCATTTATGTCAATATAAGTAGTTTGAGGACCAGACACTTTCTCCTTTTCTATTAAAGGTTTTTAAAAGATCCAGACCGGTGTGGGCAAGTTGTATGCCAGAATCATAACACTGCATAGACATGACGGATCTTTGTAAAGCTCTGTATTGTGTGAGTATAGCTCTGTTCTGTACACTTTCAAAGTGTTTTTACCTTTCTGTTTTACACTACAAGCTTTTCTCTTTTGAGGTATGGTGTAAAGGAAACAGAGGACATTTCATCAATCTATGGATTTTCTTTGAAAGAAATAGGGCTAAATTACGAGTTTAGTGCTATTTATCACTCCCAATCACGTGTTAACTAGACTAGAAGTAAGCATTGTACGTGCAAAAAGACTAACTTTGGATATCGTGACTGCGTTAACATATTCCCCCATGGTCTTCAATGGAGCTTGCAAAATGAGGGAAAAAAAACACCCTACTCGTACGCAAACCCAATTGCATTTTCTCAAGTGCACTAGCCCGACATGCCTGTGGCCGCTCTCACTCACTGTTAGCGTGCTTCTGTAGCGTAGCCCCTCCGGTTCTGTGTAGCCACTCCTGTCCATGCAGACTGCTTCTCAAGTGTAAGCACTGTATTCAGCATGTAGTGTGTGCCTCTGTACATGTTCTATGACCTAGCATATCCTTCGTTCCGTGCATGTGATGTTTTGCGGCCAATCACCTCTTGAGGATCCAGGTGCAGTCTTTGTGACCAATGTGAGAGCCGCAATTGCTGCAGGGAATAGATTCTTCCTGGATAAAGGAAAAACCCAGGCGCCAACTATACGAAGGCAGGTAAATACATATACTGATGAATAAAATTAAATAAAAGCAATTTATTACATCCAGATGGGTATAAACAATACAATAAAATACAGTTGAACCAAATTTCATGGATCCATGATGGTTTTACAATAAAAATGGAGATAAAAATAAAACAATGTGTTGTCACAAAAAAGATTAATATCAAGGATAAAATCAAGTAGTGGTAAAAACAAATGGAGCCTTCGATAAAATAATAATAAATAAGCCTTCTAATAAAAATGTTTCAACCAGAATAGATTCTCAATGGATTAAAAAGTCAATTTGGGATACTGCTGGTGTCGGAGGATGAAGAAATAAATAAATCAGCTGAAAAAAGTGATCTCCATTGTGTGTGAGGGCTGTGCTGATCCAAAAAGTATATTTACTTGTAAATCCAAGTGATGTGTATTAGAAAAATGTCAAAAATGACAAAAAAAATCATCAATAACAAATACAAATTTTGCTTTGAAAAAATAAATAGATGCAAATTGTGCCGGTGAAAAAAGTGCTAAAGCCAAATGTCAACCAGTGACAAATGAACGAAATAGAAAAACAAGCGATGTGAAAGTCAAAACCAAATCAGAAAAAATATGCTCTAAGTTCCAAAGTCTATGTCTAAACAGACACCCCTGAGTAAAAAAAGAACCGTGATGTATGCAAAAAATATGAATGCAAACAGTAATGCAAAAAATAAAAAATGCTTCAATAAAAAGTTAGTCTGAAAGTGTAGTCAGATTCCTAATCCCCTTGATAGATGAAAGTCCCACCATAAAAGGTTGATAGTAGAAAATATCACTAATAGATTTTGGGAGAAATGCCTGTATATGCACGATTGCAGGTATGTTCCCTCCTAGAAAAAAACAACAAATATAGTGTAGATTGTACAATAGAATGTCACATATAAATTAAGGCTTACCAGTGTCTACGCGTTTTGGCCCGTGTCAGGCCTTTCCTGCATAGAGAGAGAAGAGCTTCTGAGCTCTTAATGACCCCGGTTCCTGGCAACTATTCAGTGTGCAAAAAACGAAGCTTGATCCTGAGGTCAATGTGAAAAAGATAAAAATGTTTTCTTTATTAGGTTCCAATCGGTAAAAAACCCAGGGGGGGTCCAACACTTACAAACACTGAGCACTGTGTACTCAAGCTGACATGTTTCGGTGTAATATCGTAATCATAGCTGATGGAGTACACCAGTGCTAGTCATTTTAAAGGCAATGACATTTTTCCATTGGTTGACAAAATTTTTTACAGGTGATCACTGTGGAATTAACATTAACCTGTTCCTTCCTAGGCAGAAGTGTATGTACATTTTCAATCTCTAACATATAACAGTATATAACTGTGTATGCTAGCCTATGCTCATTTTGTCATGCAAAACTATGTAACTAGATAAAATAACATAACATTCTAGGATAAGTACGTTCATTTACTACTATTTAACTATGCAAAACCTGGCTGTCAAGAGAAACCCTCTTAATGGAGGAAGGCTGTGTGAGATAAAAAAAGGGGGGGGATATAGAGGAGAGTGAACAGTATGCATATGGACTTTTTGTATGTCATATAGAGGGAAGAACATGTTTATTGAATGATGTATGTACTCTTAGAAATGTCAAAAAGACAACTATAAATTTGTTTTAAAAAGATAGAAAAAGCAATAATAGCAAGAAATTGCATGTAACATAGGTATAATATTTTATACCAAGGACGATACCATAATTCATCACCTACCATGTAAGCAAGTGTTTGTAAGTATTGGACCCTGTCATGAGATGCAGGACATATGCAAGACACAGCAATGATGGTACAATTCTATTTTATTACAGAGCACAGAAACATACATCTAGTCAGGTTGATTTCACTAACTAACTGCGACACAGACTACCGGACCTAAGCCCCGCCCCCAAACTAGTGACATCACATCCTGCTCTCATCACATCTTCCCCTTTTTAAAAGGCGAAGCATACATTTTAATATAACAAATAACAAGGTATACGAACAGAGTATACAACAACATTTTTTCGAACAATATATAACAAATAGGTTCAGAAAATATAAACACATAAATTACATCCTGACTTGGATATTGGGGTAGACTACCCTAGTCCACAGTGACCATGGGATTATTCTGCCCATACTTCCGGGCACTGTTCTAGCTAAAGTCAGTCCCTATATCTGTCCGGAAGTCTCACCACTCTTCCGCTTGATGTAACTTTGCATGAACTGTCCTCTGATACAGAAGATGGTGAATTAGAGTCCGCTGGAGGGAAAGATATATCCCCACTGTGATCTTGCTGAGGGGAAGGCACCTCTCTTAGAACAGGAGATCCCACCGGCGGTGGTACTGAGGCATCCAGTTACAGACTCTCAGGTACAGGCTGAAGATGTCTTTGATTACGGCGTGTAACCGTCCCTCCCTCAGTAAGGACTGTATAAGACCTTGGTTCTGGAGAGAGGCCAACTACCGTAGCAGGCGTCTTCCATTTCTTCTCATCATCCAGTTTAATTCTGAAAGTTTGCCCCGCATTCAGTTCCTGTAAGGGCCTGACAGAATGTCTCCTGTTGTAGAAGAAACGATAACCCTTTTTGGCCTCTTCATCTCTCCTAAGGACTTCGTCCCAAGGAACAGGGCCAGGTGGCTTGAAGACACCCACTGAGGGTAAAGTGGTGCGAATCTGGCGTCCTAGCATCAGCTGTGCTGGGCTAAACCCGGTAGCTTGAATGGGGGTCGCCCTGTATGACAAGAGGGCCAGGTACGGCTCAGATTGCTTTAGAATGAATTTTGTTGTTTGAACTGCCCTTTCAGCCATTCTGTTGGCCTGCGGATAATGTGGACTTGACGTGGAATGTACAAAGTCATATTCCCTGCTGAAAGCACTGAACTCTGTAGAAGTGAACTGCATACCATTATCACTCACCAGCTCCATTGGAATGCCCCACCGGGCGAACAAAATCTTCAGGCCGAATGATTACGGCTTGACTTGTGATATCATTCAGGGGTGCAATTTCCAAATACCTGGAATAGTAGTCGATCACAACAAGGAATTTTTTTCCGTGCAGTTCACACAAATCAGCAGCTATTTTCTGCCATGGCCCCGCAGGCAGCAGAGTAGAAATCAAGGGCTCCCTTCTCTGAGTAGGCTGGCATTCCCGGCAAAAGGCACATTTAGACATGTGATTTGCAATGTCGGAGCTGATCCCAGGCCACCACACAGCTGTAGCTGCCCTTTCTCTGACCTTTGTAATGCCTAAGTGGCCATCGTGAATCCCGTTTAACATCTCCTTCCTCATGCTGACAGGAATTGCAATGCGGTCTTGGAACAGCACCAACCCCTCCAGCTCCATGAGCTGTGACCTCTCTGGCTGGTAAGCACTTAAAGACATCCAGGCTGCCCGGCTCTCGGGCCAGCCTTCTTTTATGTACTTTATAACCTCTTGCAGATCTGTGTCCAAATATGTCTCTTTCTTTATTTCCTCCAGTTTCCTTGAAGAAATGGACTTAGAGGCCAGAACTGAATCAACATGCACTTTCACAACAGATTCTGTTGAGGACTCTTCAGCAGCAGCCAGAGGGAGCCTGGATAGTGTATCCGCCACAACCAGTTGTTTCCCCGGCACATGCACTGCCTGAACATTGAACCTGAGCAGTCTCATTAAAAGTCTCTGGCATCTCAAGGGTGTTTTGTCAATGTCATAAGAGTTGATTAGAGGGACTAGCGGTTTGTGGTCAGTTTCCAGACTAAATTTCTCCAAACCCACTAGATAACACTGAAAGCGCTCACAGGCCCAAACTGCAGCCAGGCACTCTCTCAATTTGAGTGTATTTTGACTCCGCAGTCGTTAGTGTGCGGGAACAGTAGGCGATGAGCTGTAGTTTATTTTCATTTAACTGCCGGAGTGCAGCCCCCAACCCATAACTGCTTGCATCGGCACTAACAACAGTCTTTTTTCAAGGGTCGTAGAACCCCAGCACTGGGGCAGACCCCAGCAGGGACTTGACTTGCAGAAAAGCTTTTTCTTGTGAAGGTCCCAGACCCAGGCAACGTCTTTCTTAAGCAACTCTGTGATAGGGTGTAAAACTGTTGATAAATCTGGAAGAAACTTGTCCACATAATTTACAAGGCCCAATATCTGTCTCAGCTCATGTACATCAGAAGGACTTTTCATCTGTTCAATAGCACACATTTTCTCGGGGTCTGCCTTGATGCCATCCCCGTTGATGATATGCCCAAAGTAACATAATTCAGTTTTCCTAAAATGCCATTTTTCTTTATTCAGCTTCAGCCCAGACTCTTTGATAGCCTGTAGCACACAACTTAAATGCTGATCATGCTCCTCCACTATAGACCCATACACTAGAATGTCGTCCTTGACAAGCGCTGTGCCCACGTGGTCACTCAGGAGAGAACTCATTTCCCTTTGAAAGATTTCAGGAGCGGAGGTTATCCCAAAGGGGAGTCTGCAGAAGCAGAACCGACCTACCGGTGTGATAAAGGTAGTCAGTTTGCGGCACTTTGGATCCAGGGGGATCTTCCAAAAGCTGCTAGAAGCGTCTAATGTGGAAAAGAGCTTAGCCCCAGCCAACTTTGGAGCTATATCTTCTAATGTCGGCAGCACAAATCTCTCTCTTCACTGCCTCATTCAACCTTTTCAGGTCCACACAGATGCACACTTTTCCGTTTTTCTTTGCAACTGGAACAATGGGAGCACACCAATCAGTCGCTTCAACAACCTCTTCAATAACCCCCATAGACTTCATGCGCATAAGCTCTTTCTCCACTTGAGGCATGAGCGGGAACGGAATTCTATGGGGAGTAGAAATACTGTATGGGACTGCGTCACTTTTAAGTGCTATACGGACTGGTTTGCAATTCAGCAGGCCTAACTCGCCAAACATATCTTCGAAAATCTCATTCACTCTGGCCACGAGGCCCAAGTCACAGGCTGCTTTTCTGCTCAATAAATTGTTAACACACTGACCTCGAATCACATGCACCCACATGGTGAACTTTCTTTGCTTGTACTCACAGCTGGCAAGAAATTTCCCCACACAATCAATGCGGCCACCAGGACTATGGACATTTGTAGTAACCTTCGCCAGCTGGGGCTGTCGAGGCAGTTTCATAAATTCAGCAAAAGACATTACCGTGATATCTGCTCCTGTGTCAATCTTAAAATCAACTTTGGCTCCCATTACAGTAAAAGTAACTTTCCAATCTTCCTCTGAGCTTGGCCGTTCAACAACGGACCCCACAAAAGACACTTCCTGACCCTCCTGGTCACTGTCCACCTGCATCTCCTTAATGTATTCAGTTTTACACACCACTTCAAAATGGCCCATTCTGTTACATTTTCTGCATCTTTTATCTCTGGCCGGGCATACAACACTCTGATCATGGGCACGGTAGCACCATGTGCATCGGGCATGTTGCTCCCATCCACTTCTAGGCCTTTCCATTATTTTAGATCTACCGCTCACACTGTGCCTTTCACTAGCAGTTTTCCTGGACTGTTGCACTTCATCCACAATACTCTCAGACCTCAGATCAGCACTCTGCTTTTTCACCAGTTCACTCTGGCGGGCCATCCTAATAGCCCCATCTAATGTTAAATCAGGCTCTAACTGCAGCTTCAGTGAGACTTCAGCATCTGCAATTCCAATAACTATTCTGTCTCTGATTTGCTCTTCTTTAGCAACACCAAACTTCTTCAGCTAGTTCATACAGGCTGCGCACAAATGACTCCACAGATTCTCCCACACGCTGATTACGTTTGTGAAAACAAGCTCTCTCATGAATCACATTTCTTTTGGGCACAAAGTGGGCACTGAGTTTATCCATAACTATATCAAAGTTAAATTCTTCCCCTTCTTGGAAAGTAAAAGCATTGAACACTGGCTCCACATCTTTCTCCATAGAGTATAAAAGAGAATTAACTTGTACATCACCACTCTCCTTGTTCAGTTTGGAAGCAATCCTGAAGCGCTGAAACCGCTGACGCCATGTGGGCCAAGCTGCAGGCTGAGAGAAGTCAAAAGGCTCAGGTGGGGTAATCTTTGACATTGCAATCGATCAGGAACAGAAGCGCAGGCCAGAACTTCTGACACCATGTCATGAGATGCAGGACATATGCAGGACACAGCAATGATGGTACAACTCTATTTTATTACAGAGCACAGAAACATACATATATATATATATATATATATATATATATATATATATATATATATATATATATATATATATATATATATATATATATATATATGAATATCTATTTAAAAAACACATAACACATATTCTCCAATGTGAAGAACATTGGAATGTGAAATACTTACAGTACAAACACAGTTAAGCGCTTTATTATGTATTGAATAAATAGGTTTTTACATATTTTCAGCTATTTAATGCACTTATAAATTCAATATGTCTATATGTGTACACATATGTATTTATATGTTTATATGTCTGTAAATACATAAATACACATATAAATACATATGCGCACATATAAATATACCTGAGACCGCATCTTTGAGCCCTTATAACTTTTTTGTGCTGGCCCATCTGGCCCATAATAATTAAATTCAGACTGTATACTTTTGATCATATTTATTTAATTATGTTTGGATTTGGTGTGATATTAGTTACATTTGTATTGTTAAATCTCTCTAGAATAGCTGTGTAAATATTAGAGCTACTTTTCTATTTCTTATGATATTTTTGGATATTTAGATATTTAAATATGTGCCAGTTCATTTGATCTTATGTTTTAATAAAATATGTTGTAATATCATGCTCTAAGTGAAACAGTTTAAATTAATATTCTCATTATTGTTTAGTGGGGTTTTTTTTATAAAAACTCTTGGCAGATACCAACAATAAGTATATGTATTATCTCCAAGGCATCAAATATCACCTTTCAGTCACTGGATAGATGCAGGAAATTAGTGACAAGTATCAAGAAAAAACATATTCCCCATTTATTACGGTTTAGACAGTCATTAAAGTCAAAATGAAAGTTTCATGATTTAGACAGAACATACAATTTAACTATTTATCTTAGTATTTTTTGTTAAACCCTTTGCTGTACATGGTCACACATGTTTGTCATTTGCACAGTGCTTTTAGTAAGGTGTCGCAATCCCATGCAATTTTGGAATTGTTTGCAGTCCCCTCCCTGCACTTACCTCCACATCTCTGTTGCTCTATTGGCCTGGCTCATCGAGAGAATCCAGAGATGGTGATAACATCACCATGCCCATGCGTGGTGATAGCACTAGGCCCTGGAAACCAAGAAGTGCCAGGTTGCTACAGAGAGCTTCAGGGAGGTGGATGGCGTGGTTAAGTATTCAAACCCCTCACTCTTAGCTCCTTTAAGAAGCCCTAGAAACCAAAAGCCATAATTTCAAAGGCAATTGTCTGCTCGTTCAAACAGTAACTTAGGGGTATAAAGTAAAACCACATTTTTTTTTAATATAAAAAACCACATACATTTTGTAGGAAGGGGTCACTATGGGCTTGTAACAGCTCATTCAAAAGTCCTAGAGATCACCAAGACCCCCTATATTTAAAGCACATAAGCCCCCTTTAAAAAATTGCACCAATATAGATTTTAATAGCAGGGTGATCATTGTGGTAATAGTGATAACCTAGTATGAATACTTGTGCATTTATTTGGGTAGAGGCTCATGGGAGCCCATATGTTCAGATCAAAGTTATATATATATAAAGCCAAAGAGCCTTTTTTATAAGTAGGTAACCCCCTTCTTCTTTTTGAGACAGAGCTTAGAAAAAAAAAACCCACACACACTATGTTTTACAATCTTGTTTATTAAAATTGCAATTAAAAGATTTACTTTTTTAAATATATTTTGTTACAAATAATTCACGTACATAATATACTAGTATAGTTTGAATCTGCTAGGTTTGCTGGAAAAAAAACAATATCGAATTTGCGTGGTTTTCTCACTAAAAAATATCTACCACAAGGCTTAAATTTCTGCAGCACCTAAAATACAAAAAAGCTAAGCACAGGTGGTGGAATTGACTCAGCAGTTAAAGGGTTAAAACTTTCCATGCAAGTTTACATAGAAAGGCTCAGGACATTTATGATAAATCAAACATATATTTACATATTTATATGTATTTAGTACTTAAGACATGTACACTCCTGACCCTTCATAGGGAGTGATCAAAGAGTTTATTTGATTTTTCATTATTTTTTCTAGTATGTTTTAATAAATTATTGATGGGGAGGGGAGCGTGTCCAGGCTGCTGTCATGGCTGTCAGCATTTTCTATACTAAAAACTAAACTAAAAAATACTGCTACACCTCACTGACGAGGCCCAATGAAGGCCGAAACGATCGTCTGGGGTTGCTTTGTTCCTTGTTCAGAGAGGAATTGCCTGGTATTTCGGCGCTGGACTGACCGTAATAGGCGGGATCAGACTGATATACTACAGGAAAGTTCTACTCTGTGAAAAGCATTGCTGGGCTAAAAAAAGTTGCACCCAGGTGGTAAATCGCCATAGAACAGGCTAACAATGGTATTGAGCTGGTTGTTCGTTCCTGTGAGTGCATTTCTCTCTGTGTGTATTTAGTCTCCCTATGGGAAAAAGGGGAAACCAGACGTGGACTCCTTGCTCAGTGTGCTTAGAGGAATACTGCTACACCTCACTGACGAGGCCCAATGAAGGCCGAAACGATCGTCTGGGGTTGCTTTGTTCCTTGTTCAGAGAGGAATTGCCTGGTATTTCGGCGCTGGACTGACCGTAATAGGCGGGATCAGACTGATATACTACAGGAAAGTTCTACTCTGTGAAAAGCATTGCTGGGCTAAAAGAAGTTGCACCCAGGTGGTAAATCGCCATAGAACTGGCTAACAATGGTATTGAGCTGGTTGTTTGTTCCTGTGAGTGCAATTCTCTCTGTGTGTATTTAGTCTCCCTATGGGAAAAAGGGGAAACCAGACGTGGACTCCTTGCTCAGTGTGCTTAGAGGAATACTGCTACACCTCACTGACAAGGCCCAATGTAGGCCGAAACGATCGTCTGGGGTTGCTTTGTTCCTTGTTCAGAGTGGAATTGCCTGGTATTTCAGCGCTGGACTGACCTTAATAGGCGGATCAGACTGATATACTACAGGAAAGTTCTACTCTGTGAAAAGCATTGCTGGGCTAAAAGAAGTTGCACCCAGGTGGTAAATCACCATAAAACAGGCTAACAATGGTATTGAGCTGGTTGTTCGTTCCTGTGAGTGCATTTCTCTCTGTGTGTATTTAGTCTCCCTATGGGAAAAAGGGGAAACCAGACGTGGACTCCTTGCTCATTGTGCTTAGAGGAACACTGCTACACCTCACTGACGAGGCCCAATGAAGGCCGAAACGATCGTCTGGGGTTGCTTTGTTCCTTGTTCAGAGAGGAATTGCCTGGTATTTCAGCGCTGGACTGACCGTAATAGGCGGGATAAGACTGATATACTACAGGAAAGTTCTACTCTTTGAATAGCATTGCTGGGCTAAAAGAAGTTGCACCCAGGTGGTAAATTGCCATAGAACAGGCTAACAATGGTATTGAGCTGGTTGTTCGTTCCTGTGAGTGCATTTCTCTCTGTGTGTATTTAGTCTCCCTATGGGAAAAAGGGGAAACCAGACGTGGACTCCTTGCTCAGTGTGCTTAGAGGAATACTGCTACACCTCACTGACGAGGCCCAATGAAGGCCGAAACGATTGTCTGGGGTTGCTTTGTTCCTTGTTCAGAGAAGAATTGCCTGGTATTTCGGCGCTGGACTGACCGTAATAGGCGGGATCAGACTGATATACTACAGGAAAGTTCTACTCTGTGAAAAGCATTGCTGTGCTAAAAGAAGTTGCACCCAGGTGGTAAATCGCCATAGAACAGGCTAACAATGGTATTGAGCTGGTTGTTCGTTCCTGTGAGTGCATTTCTCTCTGTGTGTATTTAGCATTTTCTATACTGGCAAAGAACTATTCTGATTATCCGCCGAATATCAGCCACATAACTTGCCATCTATGCATGAAAAAGGCATATTGTGATGTCTAAAGATCAAGGCAATGATTGACTTCAATTCTATGAGAAATATCAGTGTGGAAAACTGGACAGTTGAGACCTGCGGTGGTCACACATGTGAAGGCCTCAACCCCCCCCCCCCATAAAGGGGCAATCTAGAGAACTACCATCACTCTGGAAAAGTTAACTCATCATGGCTGAAACCAGAGATCAAAGCTATGTAAATATACAGATTTTAGGTAAGCTTGATCGAAAATTGACGATGCGCCATAATAGTTTATAAGCTCTCCTAAAACCCAGCAGTATAGATCAAGCCTTTACAGTGCGCACAGTTGAGATGTATGCAGACTCACTAGACCGGCAGGAGAATATGCTGACACATTCTAGACAGAAGTCAAACTTCTGCATCGTTTATCAGAATCCCACAGCCCGTGCATGACTTTTCAGCCAGCACACAGGGGGATGCGGCCGGCCCTTCGAAGAGAGAAAACATTGAAATTTACACGGCTGTGCAGATTGAAAATCCAATCAATAAATCCACCAAGCTCTACTGTGGGGATCAAACTGTGCACAACCTCCTGTCTGCTTCGCCGGACGCATGGAATAGATCTTCACTATCTCCTCTATACTAGTAGAACCTTACTATGACAGATAAACACTCTGATCTCACTCCCAAACAACTGCTCACCTAATGGGACTCAAAGCTTAGAGTTTAACAATACTCAGGTGGCATGAGCAGGTAATCTACTATTCAATGGGATTTGGGGGTCTTGTATCATGTTTTGGGCCAGTGACCGCTACTACAGGTACTGTCCTAAAAGAAGTGAGACTTACCCTCAACTCTATGTGCCAGATGAGCTCAAAAGGAATCAGATGAAGATGAGCAATCTCCTAATGGGAGGCTTTTGCTCTTGTCACCCAGGTATGGCGCTGAAACTATTCACAGGTCCCTGACCTTTAAAATGATAGTGCCAGGCAGCAAGGAGCAATCAATCCACTCCCTACAGCCCATTTTATTCAACTCTAGACCGTCAAGTGACTTAGATGTCAAAGGCGATCCAGGAATATTGAAACTTTAGTTTGCGTCCTAATCACCCCCTACTCTGCAAGCTATACGACTCAGTGCATACTCTAGTGCTTACCCTTCAGAGGGCTAAAGGTTGAGAGACTGGCATTAACTCAGAATGGGTGCCAATTGATTCCGTACATGACCGCAACTTGGTATAAGTAACACAGCTCCATAAGGCTGGAGTCACTGATCTCCCTACCCACTCTTAGGATATTATTTTACTCTGAGAAATTTACTTTTGTTATTGTATTTATAAAAACGTTGTGTGATAATTAAGTGAGGGGAATTCTTGTATAGAGTAGTAGGGGTTGCATATACTTACATTATCAGCACATCTTTGTCTGATCCTCATTAAACATACAATTATGACATCTTACCACAAACTAGAGCTCATCCATCCATTCCATTGATCATGCTAAAATATATTTTATGCATTAGTCTTTTATTATTTTTTATATACATATATTTATATATTTTTATATGTGTATAGAGGTTTTTATATGTGCATATTTTTATATGTGCATATTTTTTTTGATATTTTTCTGTTATTTTTTTGTTACTCATATAGACTCTATATGTGATTTTATATACAATATCTCTGTGTATATATATATATATATATATATATATATATATATTTATTTAATTTCCCTTCTCACAAAAACATGAATGCATTAATTTTAGGAATAAATGTTTGGATTAACAAAAGGTATCTTTATTGGTATTATCAAGACACTATGAATTATATATAATACTTGTTAGATTATCACTCTCAGATAACAAGTAAGATTGCATTATTAAAACGCATTGTGGAATATATTGGATGTCAAAAAACAAGAATACTGAATGAAGTTTAGCACTGTTTGCACAAATAGAATGTATTACAATGGACATTTCAGAGTTAAAAAGGCGGTACAAGATTTCAGCCTATAAAAGGAAGGACTAGACCACTTGTAAGTCATCTTGATAAAGGCACGCTGTGCTGAAACGCGTAGAATGACTTACAACTTTTGAATTACACTTAATTGGATTATTTCAGAACAACAGTGAACGTTTTCAAATTTGGGACGCTTTTCCAGGGTCCGGATTGGTCAATCCAGTCAGGTGACGAGGACACGTACACGCTGACAGTGAAGATGCTGAAGCCATGCTTAGGAGTGAATCAATACTCGGCGTGTAGTGCCCATAGCTGATTGCTGAGTGGAATCGTTCATACAGCACTGGAGCCGCTTGCAGCCAATAAGTCTGTTAGGTGCGTTCAAGCTTTCCTAATTTAACATTGGAACACTTTCTTAACTGACCGGTCAGCACTGCTTATGCTTAGGTTTCATGAACTGTGTGTCTGCTAAACTGAATCCAACAGACTATTTTTTCAGACCTATATACAGGAAACAGACTTTGCTGGGTGATATTAAATTTCCATTTGGTTCTATACAAACGCACTACGGTCTTTTCTACAACCTTTTCTGTAGTTTTTTTATCCAATTTTTAAAATAACTATTTGCACTATTGGACTTTTTAACACCTTTTTAAGGAGCAAACATATGAGTGACATTATTTATTGATCAGTTTTTAGATGTGGCCACATCTTTATCCATTTGTTTGAATGAATGCACTTACTTTTCTTGTTGCTGATTTATTACTTGAATGAATATATATGCCTTTTTTATTATTATTTTTTTTATTAAATACTTATAAGGAACTTAACTTATTATTTGTGATTTTTTAGCACTGATATTAAATATTTTCATATGACATAGTTATCTTATTATTATATGGTATAACCTTACCTTACTTTTTATATTTAGTGATATTTATGACAGTTTCTAAGTACCATTACCTCTATTTTGTATGATAAATTCTTATTGTATTATATATATATATATTTGCTCTTATTATAACTCAGCCTAGTGCGCCGCTCTTATCTTTTCTTGTTTATCCAAGAGCTCATCCATTTTGATACAGACAGTTTAATAGCACAAGATTTACCATATCAATACCTCAGAGAGTGGGGCTAAACTACTGCACCACAGCTTTGTTTGGATCTGTGTACACACTAACACTAGTTCTAACTTGTTGTGCTGTAGTTTGTTTATTCTAGTAACTGAAGTTAAAACTTTCCCATACATTTATAGTTTATCACATCCACCTATATGTCCTGATCTTCTACTTAGTGTTGTTATAATTTATGTAGCTCATTTATGCTTTATTTTGCCAATGCATGTCTTCAGCATTCCATATTATTCACACCGTCTATGTACAGTACCATAATATTGATGATACCAGAATCCTATAGGGGGTTTATAACATAGCATAGAAATTCTTTAATTATTTTCATGCTAATTCTAAACCAAGCTATGCAGGGTCCAAGAGTGGCTGTATTTCCTCTCTAAGCCTAACATTTATATTTCTATAGAGCCAAATATGAAGGCACTATTAAGGCGTCATACTTGTTGGCTTGCTTATTTCACCCTAAGCAAATGAACAGATGTACATAACACACCCAGTTCTTTGACTGGGAATTAGCAAGAGCGGCTTTGGCCCGCTATTCCCCATACAGTTGCACTGGAATAATATACATTTATTCTCTTAAGATACCTATTTGATATATTGATTTTCTATGGTCAATTGCAAAATTATAATATATGAGTGGTTTACCTTTTCAACATTTGATATAGCCTGTAACATGTCTGTGGTAAGAAATTTTACCTCTCAAATAAGATAGTATGTCTTTATTTATAGTAGGTTAGCATTAAGTAGCATCCTAATAGGCAGTAAATCATGATACAGAGGTTCTATTGAAAGATTTGTATATAAAGTAAAAATTTAAAGTATCAATGTCTTGTACTGTTCTTGTATGTGACATAATCAAACTATTGTACAATATAACTGTACTAAGAGTCCAATATATATTTTAGAGAGAAACACACAGAAGATGTTTGGTCTTGTTTAACAAAATTTCTGTTATTGATTTATTCTTTTAGATATACAGTATGTCAGTGTGTGTCACATACTGATGGCATTTGATTTATGTTGTTTGACTTATCAATACCTTAATAAAAATATTACAGGTATTGATTAAAAAAAAATATTGATGGGGAGGCATATTAACTAATCTGTATAAATTTGCCTCTTACTGTGATTTTTTTTTATATAGATACACGTATTACATTACAAAATATTTAGATTCTGAAAAAAAATCACAAGATGGGAATAACATTGCAGGTAGTTATTGCATGTTTTTTTGTGGGGGGGGGTGTAAAAATGTCAAACTTAAAGGGTTTTAATGGCAGAAAGATTTAGGAATTGTATGCACTAGAAAAACACACTGAATATATCGTTCAAAATTCAGAAACATTATGCACAGAAAAACAAGTGCAACGTAATCAACCTTAAAATGTTTATCATGTTAAAAGAGAAAGAGTTAAAAGGACATAAAACCCCAATTTTTCTCTCATGATTCAGACAGAGCATGCAGTTTAAAACTACTTTCTAATGTTCTGTTATTATCATTTTTTGTTAATTACTGTTGGCCGGTCACGAGGAGGGTGTTTTGTTTTTAGGGCATTATCACAGTATATAGTGTGGAGCACTGTTTGGTCTATTGCTACAGACTATCACACTCAAATGTATTACTGCATGCATGTGCTCTACACCCTTAGTGATCTTTGTGAGCCGATAAACATATGTTTTTAATAAATGATCAGTTTGTATTCAGCATCCGTGACCATTTTGTATCTAGTTTGCCTTGGGCTTTTATAATAAAATGTATATTCTAGAGCTGCTGAAGATCTAGTACATGCGAGTATAATTGCTCTACCTTTGTCCATTAGGAATTTAAACTTGTAACAATTTTATGCTATGGTGTATTTTTCTCTTTCTGTTTTTGAGGAAACATCGATTGAACTATTTGTAAAATAGAGTTTGTTGCAACCCTCATTAAAAAGGACTCATACACCTGTAATTTTTGTTGTATCGTTTTTTTTCATTTTTGTATAGGTTTGTGAACATTTTATTTTTATTGATCACTTTATTTTTTGTGTTAAACCCCTTTATTGTGATCATTTTTTTTTTTTTTTTTTAAATACTTTATTGAAACAAAAATGTCATACAAGGCATTAAATAGTATTTTGTAACAGTATACATTCATAACCAATTGAACACTTATATCATGAAAAAGTCTCTCAATCTCGCCATCTTGTTGATGCACATTGTCCAACAAAGTGTCTGTTCCATGTCTGTGATATAGTCTTTGGAGAGAGCAATTAGGTGAATGAAATTGGTCTAGAAACTTGTGTAAATCTCTTTCTCACAACAGGGTAAGAAAAAAGATGTTTTTTGAGACACAGTACATACTTGTTCTAGGAACACAAAACATCACTAATCTACAGGTTACCTGTTTCCCTGACACATCCATCGCATCTATTTGCCACCATCTGCCTCTATGTCTTTATCCGCCCCACCTGCTAGACATGTGTGTGAGCCATGTGAAAGGTACCTAAGTCTCCCTTTGTGTTGTGATATCCCATATTAGTCTACTGGGAAGTGTTGCTTCCATAAGAGTAACATTAGCTCGTGTGTTTCTATGGTGCCTGATTGTAGGTGATGGTATCTTTCCAAATGGAGCAGGTTTTCCACTTGTCCTTTCCACTCCTCTACTGTAGGTGGGGTGTCTGATTTCCAGTGTTTCGGTATAATTGATTTGGCGCTATTTATCATTAGTATTAGCAGAAGTTTGGCTATTTTGTTAGTGAGCTTGGGGAGAGACATATATAAGAGTATTAAAGGATCATTGGGTATTCGTTCGCCTACCAAATCTGACATGTGTTTTAGAATCTCCATCCAGAAAGTGTCCAGTCTATCACAACTCCACCAAATGTGAGTCATGTTGCCCTCCCCCCCACATCCCCTCCAACATTTATTGCTGGCTGTTTTATATATTTTGCATAGCCTGCTCGGTGTGAGATACCAGCATGTGAGGAATTTGTAATTGGTTTCCAATATCCTGACCGAGATAGAGGATTTTTTGGTTGCGAGGAAAGCGCTTTGCCAATCTTTATTTGGGATTTCTAACCCCAACTCCTTTTCCCATGCTTTAGTGTAACCGGGTAATGTCTGCGAATTTCCTATCAATAGCTGTTTATATAGTATTGAGATTAGATGCTTTGGTGTATCATTAGATAAGCAGAGGGTTTCAAATTGTGTCAGCTTTCTGGTCAGGTGCTGTCTCTTGGGGTGTGTTGAAATAAAGTGGCAGGTTTGTCTGTATGAGTACCAGTTCAGTTTAATGTCCGGGTGTGATTCCATTTTCGTGTCTAGTGTCTTAATTTCTCCATCATCATGTTGGAACATGGAGATAATTCTATTCTTAATGTGGGTGCCCCTGAATTTTTGTTCATCTTTGTGTATCCAGTGTACGGCAGAGTTATGGCTAATGGGCGTCATGGGTGAAGTGGCACCGGATATGTGTGTTGTGGTATTTATTAATCTATCCCATGTTTGGAAGAATTCTTCCAAAACCTTGTAATGCTGGATATGCGGTGGTCTGTCCTTGGCAGGGAGCCATGCTGCTATGCCAGCATTGCACATCCCCAATATATGTCTGTCTATTTGTACCCACTGTTTGTGGGTGCTGTTAGTGCACCACTCTACCAGATTTTGTAGTGCTATTGCAATTTTATACATATTGATATGTGGGACTCCCAATCTCCCGTTTTCTTTGGGTATATACATGGTTTGCCTAGCGATTCGGGGTCTAATATCTTGCCAAATAAATTGTTCTATCTTAGATTGGAGTTTGGAAATGTATTGCTGTGGGAGGTGTATTGAGACAGTTTGTAGTAGATATAGAAGTCTGGGGAGAACATTCATTTTTACGACATTAATTCTACCCAGCCACGATATGGATTTGCTCCTCCAACTGGATAGATCTGCTATTAGTGTGTTTTCTAATTTCTTATAATTGAATTGGAATATCATGTTGTGGTCAGGTGATATATATATTCCCAGGTATTTTAGTTTTGTTTTTTGGATTTTAAGTGGGCAATTTTGTGTTAAGCGTTGAAACTCTGACTCTTCATATGTTAAATTTAGCAATTCGGACTTATTTGTATTTATTAGGAAGTGGGATACTTTTCCATAGCTCTGAAATACTTTTAACGTTTCTGGTAAAGATGTCTCGATGTCTGTAAGCGTGAGCAAGACATCATCCGCATATAAAGCCAATGTATGTTCGGTTCCTCCTATCTGGATGCCTTTAATTAGTGGATTATTCCTGATTTTCTGGGCCAGTGCTTCTATAGAAATAGCGAATAGTACCGGGGAGAGAGGGCACCCCTGTCTTGTACCGTTCTGTATATGTAATTTATCTGATAGGTTGCCATTTACCTTGATTCTTGCCCATGGGCATGTATAAAGGGAGAAAACGTAGTGTATAAATTTATCGCCGAATTTCATTTTGTGCAGAACTGCTTTTAAAAATTGCCAATTCACCCTATCAAAAGCTTTCTCAGCGTCCGTGGATATCAGGACCGCCGGGACATTATTATATTTAACATATGATGTTAACTGTAGAACCTTTAGTGTATTATCTTTCGTTTCCCTTCCTGGAATAAAGCCTGTTTGATCTGTGTTCACAAGTTGGGGTAGATATCTATTTATTCTGTGAGCCAAGATTTTGGCGAAAATCTTAACATCAGAGTTTAAAAGGGATATAGGTCGGAAATTCTCTGGTCTATCTGGTTCCCTGCCTGGTTTTGGTAGTACAGTTATGTGGGCTTCTAGCATGTTCTCTGTGAATCCATTAGAATTTAAAAGGGAGTTAAACATTCTGGCTAATGGGGTTAGTAAATGATGAGGGAATGTTTTGTAGTATTTCATACTGAGCCCGTCTGGACCTGGGCTCTTGCCACTTGGCATATCTTTTATGGCTTTTTTGATTTCCTCTACTGTTATAGGCAGTTCTAAGCCCTTAGCCTCATCTACATCTAGAGTAGGGAGATCAATGTCTGAAATGAAATCTGCTATATTCTGCGGTGTAATCTCTTCTGTTAGGTTATATAGAGATGCGTAATATTGCCTAAACGTCTCTGCTATATTTTTGCTGTCCCTATGTACTGACCCTTGTTTGTCTTTGATATAATGTATGTGTGTGTTCAATTGTCTTCTTTTCAAGGCTTTTGCCAGTGAAGAACCTGTCTTGTCTCTTATATCAAAATATTTTTGTTTTAGATAGGATGCTTTCCTTTGGTATTCCTTAGTGAGGTAATTTTTTTAGTGATTGCCTGGCCTTTTGAAGTGAGGTTAGTATGTCTTTAGATTGTGGGTTCAGTTTTTGCATTTTCTCCCAGTGCCCTATCTGTGCTAATGTGGAGTTCAAGAATTGCCTGTTTTCCTTTTTTTCTTTAGCCTTTCTTGCTATTAGCTCCCCTCTTACTACACACTTGTGCGCCTCCCATACAATTCTGTCCGATGTGTCTGCTGCCACATTTTCTTTGAAATAATCTGTCAGAGTCTTGTCTATTGTTCGCCTGTGTAAAGGGTCTCCTAACATGTGCTCATCTAGCCTCCAAATGTATGTTCTCGGTGGGATATTCGGCCAGTCTATTGAACATTGCACCGGGGCATGATCTGCCCAGGTAGTAGGTAGTATCTTAGAGTCCGTAATCATGGATAGTCCTGTCTGGTCTGAGAATATATAGTCTATCCTGGTAAATGTGTTATGTGGGTTTGAGTAAAATGTATAATCTCTGGTGTTTGTGTTCATTTCCCTCCAAACATCATGTATCTTGAGTTGGTGCATGTGGCTCTTGATGGTTTTAATTACCCATTTGGATGTGCTAGTGGAGCCCGTAGATGTGTCTACCAGCGGATCCATCGGGAAGTTGAGGTCCCCCCCTAAAAACAGTACTCCCTTGCTATGTACCAGCAGTGAATGAAACACTGTTTTAAATGTGTGGTGTTGGTCTTTGTTCGGTAGGTAGACATTTGCTATAGTGATTGGTCTGTTAAATAGAAGACCCACCAAAATGATGTATCTGCCATTTTTATCTTTCTCTATATATGTGGGTTGGAACTGAATTGTATTTTTGAACAAAATGCCCACCCCCCCCCTTTCTTTGTCACACCTGAGGCCAGATATGTGTTTCTGTACTTATGAGACAGCATTTTTGGCTCCTTGCCTCTCTTAAAGTGTGTTTCTTGTATCAACAGGATATCTCCTGTATTCTTATACAAATCTCTAAACACCATAGATCTCTTTTCGGGGCTATTCAAGCCATTTACGTTTATCGAAGTGAGTTTGATAGTATGCATATTTGATGCCCCCACTGCCTTTAGTGTGATAAGATATGCCTGTGTTATATATGGAGTGTGATGTCTTTTAATGTGTGATGTTCTGGTTGCGCCTAGATGGTCTAGAAACTTGTCTGTTCCTAAATCTCTGTATTAGTTCTGTGTGCGGTACTGTGTCTCTTGGCTCTATATGTCTGGAGAACTATTCCGCCAAACACCACAACTTGTACAAAATATAAACAATGATATATATCACTATTGCTGTAGTTAACTAATCAACAATGTATAAAACAAATATTAACAAAGCAAGTGCAATACTAAGGGTAGTATCCCCACCCCCAAGCAATTAACAAAACATTTTTAGAATAATATTAAACATACGACCTTAAGCTACCATGGCTGCTCCAAACTGAAAGTCCTATATCAGTTAATTCAGTGTCCTGGTACCACTGTGTTAGTGGATTGTGCCTCTACAGAGGAATGTTGTGATGGTCTCATCTCCAGTGACATAGAAGCAGTGGGTCTGTCCTTATGTATCTTGTCACCTGTATAGTGGTCCTCTTCCTCCGGGTGTTTAATATTTAGTTGTAATGTTTTGTTGAAGCGTGGTAGATCTTCTTGGGATTTGTAGATAACTGTGTTATTATCCTTTGTAGCAATAATGCAAACTGGGAATCCCCAGCGGTAGGGAATTTTCTCATCTCTTAGGACAGATGTGATAAAGTGTAGTTCCCTTCTTTTTTGTAAGGTTGCTGGACATAAATCTGCAAAGATTTGTATGTGGTTCCCTGCATGGGTAAATTTTTGCTTCTGTCTGGCATGTCGCAGAATCTCTTCTCTGTCTTTATGGTTGAGTAATTTTAAGATTATGTCCCTCGGCGGGGCTTTAGGGGGTGGTTTTGCACGCAAAGCTCTGTGTGCTCTTTCTATGCAGATGTCTGGGGAGTCATTCGAGCCTTTAAGAGTTCTGAACATATCTTGTAAACAACCCTCTATTGCATTTTGTTGTATTGTTTCTGGGACACCTCGTATACGAAGGTTGTTGCGCCTACCCCTATTATCGAGGTCTTCAACTCTTTCCAGCAGATGGTGGATAGTGTCATCTTGTTTATAGGCTAATTTTGAGATATGCTGAATGTCCCTTTCAGTAGTGTTATGGTTTTCTTCCAGCATAGAGACTCTGTTAGTTACCTTAGATAAGTCTTTTTTAAGTTCGCCATACCATCCTTTAACTTCACCCAGAATGTCTTTTATGTCATCCTTTGTACATAAGTTTTTAATATCTTCCTTGGTTAGTGGGTTATTGTTTTCTGATTCTGGTGTCAGCTTTAGTGAGAGTTCTGATTCTTGCGTTGATGGCGCCTCCATTTCTGCGTTTGAGATTACTGCTTCTTGGGCTTTTAGATACTGGTGAATTGGTTTGGATCTGTTATTTTTATCTGGTTTGTTCAGCTTGCGTCCGGGCATGACCACTGATTATATGACATATAGAAGTGACAGTCAGCAGCAGGCAAGTTACAGTCAAAAACACTCAAGTAAAGTAATGGTTGAGGTTCCACGTGCTAAGTGTCTGCAGCTGAATGAGCAGGATGCACTGTTATATATCTTTATGAAAGTATTACTGTTGAGCTCCAATATGATTAATAGCTGCGAGTGTGGGTACAGTCCTGAGCTGTTTTTATAAAAGATGGTGCACGAATCTTTGTTTTTATCTTTGTCTTGCTGTTGTTATAGAAACTTAATGTGTAGTCTCTATTCAGAGGTATCGGGTGATATGGGTATTTACAGGCTCTAGTAAGGTCTTTTGCGGCAGTCACCACCAAAGTGCTTATATCTGAGATTCACAGTTCATATATTCCATTATCATATTTTATTCCTCTATTCTGATACCTTTATTTGATGATGCGCTTCCTCTGTGAACCTGCCGTGTTATTGGGCCCGTTATCTATGCCTGCGTATTATATTAGGTATGGAGGTTGGTGTTTGCTGCCCGGGCTTCTCCCCCTCTTTTCCACCCCCCGGCATAAATTTATAAGGGCACCTCTTACCGCTTGTTGTGCTTCTAGCTGCCGAGCTTCCACCTGTGCCTTTACTGTAAAGAGTATGGCGAAGCGCCACGTGGGTCTTGCGGTCCGTGTCTGTTGATGAGGGTGCTGTGATCCGGTTGCCACAAACTTCTGCCACTGTACTCCGTATGTCCCGGAGTATGTTAGTTGCCCCCGGGTCTCACTTTATAGATGCCAGGTAGCCTTTTTATCTTTTGCTTGGGTAGTGGGGCCTAGGAGCTAGTGTGTTAAGCGGCCATCTCCCTGTGCGGCCAAGCTCCGCCCCCCCTATTGTGATCATTTTTATTTTTAATTCAATTTCTTGTTATCCTTTGTTGAAAAGTAGGGCTGTAAGCTCAGGAGTGTGCACGTGTCTGCAACACTATATGGTATCAGTTTTGCAACAATGTTATACATTAGCAAGAGAACTGGATGGCGGCGCTATTTCCTATCATGTAGTGCTTCAGTCATGTGCACACTACCTGCCTACCTACCTACCATTAAAACGAAGCAAATTTAATAATAGAAGTAAATTGGAAACTTTTTTAAAAAATTGTATTCTCTATCTGAATAGTTAAAGAAAATTGTTGGGTTTGATGTCCCTTTAATGTTTGCAATACTAATTTTTGAAATATAATTAAAATAATTTAAAACATATTTCTTGTTTTAATTCAGTTTACCCTATATATTTCTCATTATGATTATCTATCTGTTCATCTGTCTGCGTGTCTCTTTCACTTTTTCAATGCCTGTTTGTATTTTTGTCTAGATATCTAAAGTTTTATGCAAAAAGAAAAAAACTTAGAAATTGCTACTTTTCTGCTTTTCTCTAGACATTGTAGACAGGAATCACTTAATCTTTCAACAAACATTCCATAAAGAATAATTTTAAGACAAAAACACTTTTAATAACTTATCTTGAATTCAATTATACAGCAAAATGACTATGGAGAATATTCTTTAAAAATAACAGAGCACACTGATTAATTTGCATTGTAAAGTATTTGTAAATTAACATTTTTGGAAGAGAAATGTCATTATTAATAATACTCGTAAAATGTGTGAAAAGTTAAAACATCTTTCTGTTAAATCTCTAAATCAAATGCAAAAGGAAGTCAGGCTTTCATTGTTAAACAGTTTAGCAAGTCGATAGCAAAATGAAATTCTTAATATCCAGTTAATGCATGATTACAAAGTTTTGACGGAAGGAAGCTTGATTATTATCAGTATTAATCTCTTTATTATGTTAAATATTTAATTATAAATGTATCTTTAAATGCAGTTTGATAGCTAATAAGACAAACTCTAATCTATGGTACATTTCATAGATTTCATGAATAACTTTTACAGGATACAATAGGTTTTGTTCCCTGCAGAATAAATATGCTTGTCAAACTAATATGTTTGCCAACAAAGGAATAGCTTTTAACATCATTTGCCATTGTCAATTTAAATAATATTTTATGTTGTTTAATAAATCTTGTAGGTTTCTGTATATTGTTTTCCTGAGTTTAATCTTAAAGCATTTAAAAATTATAATTACAATGAAAAATTATATTTGCATACAATATAGATAATTGTAACCAGAATGTAAATAATGATAACATATGCCAAATACATGTACCCTTAACATAAATCCTGTTTAAAAATAAAACTATCTAAACCAAATGCTAGCTTTGACCATGTTTTACTAGAAGATGATGCTGTTCAGAACATATTTTTTTTGTAAAGAAGCACAAAGCTTCTTTACAAAAAAATATTTTATGCATTCTGCCACTCTAGTTGTGAGACATACTGCATTTTAGGAATTCTGTTAGTCAAATGACTTGACCTTGTGTGATAACTGAGATTGAAAAAGATAAACCTTGTGTGATAGCCATTTAACTGTAGTCCAGTATTAAACTGTCTTCTAAAAATTCAATTTAAAATTGGTAAACTACTTTCATGTACCAATTGAACCATAACTTGAAATGAGATGACAATTCATATTTTTAAAAGCCACACTATAGTTTGTTGCCTGTGACAATCATTATGCTGTCTGGTAAACAGATGTAGGCAGCTGTGTGCAAATGCTAACAATTATGAACTGAAATAAAAATGCTTACTTTTGTCCGAAGCTTTTGTATATCTAATAGTAAAAATGGATAATGTACAAGATCATTTTTAAAGCATACAACTGAAAATAATCACCAGTCAGACATTTTCAACAAACCATACATATTGATATATATTTTAAATGCTAAAGTTTTTTTTCCCTACCTTACACTAATTGTGTATGTGTGAAGGGATAATCTGTCCACATCTAATAATTTCTCACTAAATAAGAGTAGACAGAGTTGTTTAGAAGATATTAGTTTCTCTGAGATTCTGGATTTGAATAGTTAAATGTAACATTTTTTTTCACTTGGAATAGTTAAAGGTAGCAGTCACTGAATTTCTGCATTTAAATAGTCAAAGGAACAGTTACATTTCATGTCAGTTTGCATTTTATAAAATTTTTGTATTACTGGGAATTCATTCCATCAAACTGAGCGAATTCAAACATTCACCAACACCTCTTTCTAAGCGTCTAATGATCTAAAACTCTCCACTCTGGTGAGATGATCTAGGAAATCTCGTCAGCATTGTGAGGTCCAGCAAATCATTTTGCAAATGATAATTTTACCTTGTTAGTATAGCTAAAAGGTCTATCTATAAAAAAGTAAGCAAAGCAAAAACTATATTTAAAAAAAATCATATACTAACACAAAATATAAATAAGAATACGATTGTGTGTTTTATGGGATAATTTGCCATACACTTTGTTCAAAGCAGAATAAGATTTAGAAACAGTTAAGGGACATTGAGAGCCTATCTATAAAATGTTTGAGGACACAGTTATGCATGAAATCAGGTTGTAAATTATGTCTCTGCACAGAAAAACATTTTAAAAAGCCCTACAGTTGAATCTTAGAACGATTATTTTATTGAGGTATATATTCTAATAATTAATATCAATAATATCTGTTACAATATGTTTTTGCCAGTGAACTTTAAAGCAGGGGTCACCAACCTTTCAGACCTCAGGGACCACTAAACTCACAATTTTGAATCCTGTGGACCACTAACATAATAATAATTGTTTTATATATATATATATATATATATATATATATATATATATATATATATATATATATATATATATATATACACACAAACACACACATACTGTACATAACTAGTATAACCATAGCTAAGTTTACTCCTCCTCCATTTTCACTGATGCCCAGCCAGGCACTGTAGGGAGTTGCGGCACAACAGGGTGACACCATCAGAGGAGACTAATTCCTGCTTGATGGTGTCAAGGACCATCAACATCTTCTCGTGGACCACCAGTGGTCCATGGACCACTGGTTGGCGACCGCTGCTTTAAAGTATGTTAAACTTTAGCTGTTGATATAAATAATTGCTACTATGAACTAGTTTTTATTAAAGAGACATGAAACAAAGTGGGACTATAATATAAACATCCATTATGCATAGTAAAATAATTTTGCATTATTCTTTCATTATTTATTTTGCCCTCCTTTTCTTGCAATTTAAGTGGGAAATTATCTCAGTTTTTAATTTCTGAGAACTAGAAGTGTGCCCCACAGGCTTCATAAGCGTTTCTACAAATCTGTCCCATTGCATCCGCAAAGATAAGGAACTGCAAAACAATAAAACATAGATGTTTTGCTAACAAAATGTCAGTGGTAAGTTCAGGGGTGCATTTTGTCCTAGGCAAACAAGGCACTTGCCTAGTGCGACAGACTAGGGGATTAGCACTTTTTAAGTCTCTGTTGGGAGTGGCAGTTGACTTAACTAGCGTTAGCTGTCTGTATTATATATATATATATATATATATATATATATATATATATATATATATATATTATTACTGCACACATGTATACTGTGTACACCTGTCCTAATTTAACCCATCTGAAGCTATGCAAGTGTTTTGCAAGCCCTGGTGAACATGGGAAAAAAAAGTTACATTACACTCTGACCGAAAAATATTGTGGTTAAAAAAGGCCTAAAACCTAGGGTGGGGGGTGATGCAATATTGTGGGTACCTAGGGTAGCACAAAACCTAAATACATCACTAAGTCAAACTCATCTAGCATGTTAATTTGCTGCATGGCTGCAGGAAAAATGTTGTAATTACAAGTTGTTTACTGTTTCACTTCTCACTTCTCTTATATCAAAATGTAGGAAAGTAGTTCATCAAAGCATATCACCTACATTTGTATTCTAAAATCAAGTCTATCTCCCACAGAAAATAACATAAACATTTTCAGCTAAATATTCCCTTGACACATCCCAAGATATTTTAGAAAATACATATAAAAGCTTCATAAAAGTTTTTTTTTAGAATATTTTGTAGGTATATCTTCATACCAATTTCTCCAGCTGAAATATTGCTCGCTAAGGGGTGTTTCCTACATTTCTGTATGTGAAGGTGAAGCACATACTTTACAAAATAGCTCTCAATAAAACCAGATCTCTATGATATGCTTGATATGTTATATATTCCTGTCACTAATCTCCCAGCTCGATTAAAATTAAATGCTACCTCCATCACCACAATTAACTCTGATGGCTAATAAATTGCTTCCAATGCAATAAACCCTAAAAACAATCTCCCACACAAAAATTACCCCCATAAATGGCCAATTACTATTAAATTAAAGGCACAGTAAGCAAGTTGTAATTATAAGACATATCTGCAGTGTTGCCATAGAAAAACATATTGGCATTAAGTCTGAATGACTTTAAAACAAATTCAGACCATTAGTCATAGGTCCTCTTTTAATTATCCCCATATTTAGTTTTTTTTTAAAAAAATGATTCCTAATGTATTTATAAATAAACAATAATAAAAATAGCAATTTTTATTGAATAACCCTTTTATGCCAGGGAGCAAGCACTTAGATTGGAACAAAATTACAATGTAAACACATGCTGGAAAAATTAAATCATGTGATCATCAATGTGATCATGTAGCTGGGATCGGATCATGGGGGACTGCCTACACTGCTAGGCATGCCCCCTCAGTCTGATTTTTCATTACCTAAAAGGAGGAGGCTGCAGTTTGCCATATAAGGTAGGACATTAATTGCCATCCAAACGGAGTTAAAACAGCACTGTTATGACGTCATGGAACGTCCTCACAGTGTAAAGGGGTAAAAGAAACATCAAAGTCAGCTTGTCTCCTTGCTTCACATAAAAGACAGCATTTAAAAATGTGTTTCTGTTTATTTTATTTTGTCCTAAGTAAGACAATGTTTTATTCTCCTTCTCTGTCAGTAAAGAAGTGACAGTTGTCCATATAAACCAGTGATGATTAGTAGGAAGAAATCAATACTGCAAAACTAGTTTTAATTTATTTCTTTTTTCTTTTTATGTAAATACACATATTTAAAAAATAAAAAAAATCCATAACTGGGATTTGTATGGTTATAAAATGCCAGGCTATAATGTAATGCTTATTATATAAAGTAAAAAAGAAGGAGATATTAAGGAATATGATAATCCTATAAAACATTATCACAAAGGTAGTCAGCCCACTCATGTCCCGCCGTCCTGTCTTAAGCAAAAACATGCAAGCAAACAAATATATACTTATTAAAAGCAGGAACCAATCTCTCTTAACTCTGACACAGGCCTGTATCATATATTAAATCAAGTTGCAACAGTGTCTGGATAAGATTAATAAATAATCCACACCAGTTAGAGCTCTTTACCTATCATTTACATATGCTGCAGGTAGGAAAAACATAGATATGCATCCAAATATATATTCCATATATCAATAAGTACTCCACAGTGTGTAGTAAATAATAGTGCAATATCGGCAGTCTTTTTATCTCAGGTGAAAAACACACATCACCTTGCTTGCAAGACCTTAATTAGCAAGTGATTGAAAAAATTATTACGTGTGTTGAAAAGGAGGATCAAGTCTTTTACACCAGATATTCGTATTGCCTTACTCACATAACCGCTTGACAGCTTGTATATCAAACATAAAGCACATTATGTTCACTTATCTTAAGAGCGAGTTTCAGTGTTCATGTGTTGTTCAAACCCACGCCGTGCACCGCCTCAGTGTGATGACTTACATGGGGGAGGAGACCAGCCTCCAATTCCTTCCTGATTGGACAGGCTAATCCGTTCACTCTGAAATAACAACAACTCTTCACACTGAATACTATGTATCCGTTCTTACCAATGATGTACCTAGTAAGCCAGATTCCACCTTTGAACATGCATAGGGTATATACTTGATCTTACCACAGATTTACCATACTTCCTATAGCATGCAATTTATTCCCCTCCAAGTTTCCACTTGATACAGTAGCGACTTTAACCACACTGGACACAGTGTATCCGATCTTACCACAGATGTACCCACACAGACAGGATTACAATTCCAGACATATGCATTATGTTACGGATCTTACCACAGATGTACCATTTCTTTTAAGCATATCATATGCTAATTATTCTGCTCCAAAGCTCCATCCGCTCAAATGCAGCAGCAGTTTGATGCTTTCAGCATTCTTACTCAATGCAGCACCGCTCAGGCTGTTTTGTGCAACATGATAACAGGTAGTCATATAAAAGAGATGGTTCACATATAGAACTTCTTGGAGATAGTCGACTTTTCTCCAAGATGAAACACATAAGTGCCAACGCACGTTTCACCCCCACAGAGATGTGTTACAGGGGCTCATCAGGGCATATTTTTCCTTCTCAAGACCTCCTCCTTATAAAGCACCTGATGGTGTCTAATTGGGTAGCCATTTTTTAACTCCTTACATTCACTTAGAGGAGCAGATCAGTATATCAAATACACATAATACAAATTACTGCCCTTTTCTTTATCAAACAAATTTTATGTATACAAAGAACACCTATTTGAGATACTTTAATCAAGCTATTAACACCTAATTACTAGCATATAGCGATTATCAATCTCAAATTGTTCCATATTTTTTCCCTTATTTTTATGGCATTCACAGCACCGGATAACCTGCTGGTATATTCATTATCTTTTGGAAATCTTTATCAAAGATACACTATCCTCCATAAAAAATATATACAACATCTCATAAAAAACTAGCAAATTCTAATTTATCATTTAATCCTGTAGGGATTCTAGTCCCTAGCCTGTATATCCATTTGGCCTCTTTTTGGAGAAGAATCCTATCATTGTCACCTCCACGGCCATTTGTAATCCCTTTATCAATGACAATAAATTTAAGGAACTCTACCTCCCTATTATGTACAAGATTAAAATGTCTAGATACATTAGAGTCTCTGGAGTATAAAATATCATCTCGGTGCTCCTGTACCCAGTCCTTTATTGCTCTCTTTGTTTTACCTACATAAAAGACTGGGCACGAGCACCGTAGAAGATAGATAACTTTTTGATCCAGAACTGAGAACTGCTTAGTACTGTCCATGTGGACACAGTACACACAGTGTCCACAAGGAAAACTTCCTTTTATCCCTCTATCTTTCCTTAGCCAGTCTGAATTTGAGGGTCCCCTCACAAACTGACTTCTGACCAGTCTATCCTTCAGGTTTGGAGCTTTCCTCACAACTATTTGTGGATACTCTCCTACCACATTTCTAATTCTGTCGTCCAAACAAAGAATCTGCCAATTCTGCTTCATTATATCTCTTATTTTGTCCCACTGATCATTATATTTAGTGATAAACCTAATCTGACTATTCTCATTCTTTATTCTTTCACTGTACAGAAGGCTATCTCTTGATACATTCCTAGCTCTCCAAAGTGCTTTTTTTATGCATTTATTGGAATAGCCCCTCTTAAGAAATCTTTCCTTCATAAGAGAAGCATGATAGTCAAATTTCAAAAATGATGAGCAATTCCTCCTTAAACGGAGGAATTGGCCATACGGAATCCCCCTTTTTTAGGTGTTCCGGGTGGCTACTCCTAGCATGCAAGATATTATCCGTAGCATTGCTTTTTCTAAAATTTTCTGCACAATCACCTTACCCTCTTTCTTAAGGGTTAAATCCAAAAAAATCTAACTCCTTATCACTCATTTCTGATGTTAGGAAAACGTTCTTATCATTATTATTCAATGCGGCTACAAAATCTTCAAATTCGCATTTGGTGCCATCCCATAGGACAAGAACATCGTCCACATACCTAAACCACAATGACACCTTTTCATCAAAGGTGCCACTGAGGGTTTCAAAAATGTCAAAAATTTCCCAGGCTCCCAGATGGAGACATGCATACATGGGGGCACAAACTGCCCCCATTGCCGTTCCCCTCACCTGGCGATACATTTTACCATCAAATGAGAATACATTGTTTTTAAGAATAAATTCCAATAATGAGATCACAAAATCTGTATGTTCCCTATAAGAGGGACCCCTTTTTTCTTGGAACTTTCTAATTGCTAACAGACCTACTTCATGTGGGATTGAGGAGTATAGGCTCTCCACATCAAGAGATGCCAGCAAGGTGGTCTCTTTTACTGATATCCCATCAACCTTTCTTAAAAGATCCGCTGTATCCTTTACATCGGATGGCAACATTAATAAGAATGGACGAAGATACTGATCCACATAATTGCCAATATTCTCAGATATGATCCCAATCCCCGAGACTATTGGTCGACCCGGGAGACATTTCATATTTTTATGTAACTTTGGAAGCACATAGAAAACAGACATTATTGGATGCTCCGGATAAAGAAATTTGAATTATTTTTGTGTAATAACTCCCATACTTTTTGCCTCATTCAGAAGTTTAAATAGAGAGGTTTGAATCTGGCTCAATGGATTTGAGTCTAATTTTTCATACTGATTTTTATCAGATAGTTGAAGTTTTATTTAATTAACATACAGACTCTCATCCATTGTAACCAGATTCCCGCCTTTGTCTGCGGACTTTAAAACCTAACCACCAGCTAAACTCAATTCTTTTAAGACCTGTCTTTCTCTTGGGTCCAAATTAACATTAGTTATTTTAGGTATCACAAACAGGTTAAGTGATGGGACCAAAGAGAGAGAAGGCATATACTTAGATTTAGGTCTAAATACTGGTTTGTGTGTCTGTATATTCATCACATCAGAATCTTGTATAATGTTTTGTTAGCTCAATAAATTGTGAAACATACCTCATATGTGTGCCGTTTTATTCCCTTTCTTTTTTAGAGGATTATCATATTCCCTAATATCTCCTTCTTTTTTACTTTATATAATAATTGTTTGAGGGAGGCAACGTGAGGTCAAAATAAATAAGTGGTATATACCACTCTCTCTAATTTTTCTCTTTTTTTATAATGTAATACTGTTGTTTTCCTGCTATTAGGAAGCAGCTAGAACAAAAGGACCCCTTACAAACACATTTATAGAGAAATACAGACTCAAAAAAATGGTGAGACCCATGCACACACATAAATGACAAAGTAACTTACCCAACAAACACCCTTAAGTTAATTGAAAATGGGAGAATAATGCAGGATATAAATCAAAAGTTCTTCTAGTGAATGGTGCAAAACTATGCATTATGCTCATTGGATAATGACAAACCATTTGAACACACTTAAATAGTCTGCAGTCTTTATTTCTTAACTACCCTGACATACGGTTGCAACCAATGGCTTCACAACACTGGGGATAAAGATTTTCCTTTACACTACACAATCAATACATTGCACTATCACTGCCTAAGTAAATGGCCCATAGTCTTAGAAAATAGTTGATAGGGTCATTCTTGCCAACCCTTGTACAGCCATTTTATCCTGACATATCAGTTTTAAGTTATCCTTGAATAGCTCTTACAGACCCTATATCTTTTCACTATTCCTACATCTATCACCACCAGTAGCAGAATTCTATGATACATTAATTGTTGTCCTGGGCTTTATTAGTCTATAATTTGTCTTAGTATTATGTATTATTGTTTTATTCATAAAGTGCCAACATCTTATGCAGCACTGTAACATTAGGTATCCAGTTGTGGAGTACAATAATTAAAGACATTTACATGAATCATAAAGGGTAGTTGGTCCTGCCCTTGAGTCCCTGTAAGCTGTAAACCATCTTTTAGATTAGCTGATCAACAGCACAGGTGGACTTGTATTCAGAGAGGAGCTTCTCAGGAATTGTTCATCACAAACAAAACAATGAAAAAATGCTTACCTCTTTTAAACAAATATCTTTATTTCCAGTCAGCAAGGGTTAAACAACCACCCATTTTTAGGTAAACACGCTTTATAAATATAGTACTTGCTTAAGAAAAATAACTAATAATAAAATACAGCAATAAACTATTAGATATTTACTTTCAGGTTACCCAAGACACCTCTACCAGTGTCCTGTTGCTTCCCTGTTTAAGATCCAAATCAATGTAACCCTATATGCAATAACTGCCTTATATAGTCCTCTAATTTTTGTCAGCTGTTGCTAGTCAGTCTCTTATTGCTTGTCTGTTACATATTAGGAAGGTGTTCAGCATTGATCTGATAAGTCTTATAGCATTTTGTTTATTTCAAATTTGCATGTTTACCTGCAGAGAAATTAACCTTTTCTGTAGGGATGAGTTTATGCTCTCCATCACCACCCCCACCAATTCTTAATCTTAATTGGTTAAGATTATTAAAGGTTGGTGGGACATCTATAATGAAGTGAACCTTATTCAATTTACAATTTGATATGTAAGAGGACCTGTTGCTGTGGAAGAAAGAGAAAATACCAAAAAGTACTTAGGAAATGGTAGGTTAACATTTTTTTTATTATTATTTTAAATTACCAAACTTTTTGTAATAAGCACTGAATGTGCCAGCTTTGCTATCTAATATAAATAAAACATTTATCATGCAGTATGTAAGTTACTTGATTGTTGCATGCTAAAATAAAATGTTTATTTCTTTATGTGTTTCCTGAAGATAGCGCACAAATTTTGTATTTTTTTTTTTTTTTATAATGGCGGTCCCACATTGCTGTAAATGTTTTCACACTAAAGAGAGAGCAGGAAAAATCAACGTCGCCACTAATAAGTTTTCCCGCATTCTGCAGTGCTTAGAGAGGCAGTGACTATTGACTGAGTAGATGGTACAGCCTGAGAGCTTGAGTCAAGCTAGGGTGATGTTTTTGACTTATGCAGTTCTTGATTATCCTGCACACCAGTGCACACATGCCCCAATAAAAAGTGGGGTGAAAAGACCCTTATAGTCTGGCTGGGAGAGCATAAATGGAACTAGATGTAATTCCAGGGCTAACACTTGCACTAATATATGGTACATCTGTTATGAAGTTGCTTCACTAGAAATACTTCACATTTACCCTTTGTATATGCTTTCTCCATATGTGGTAGTATTTGGGTTTAGAGAATTTTTTCAGAAAGATTGTAGAAGAAAATTGATTTTTTTTTGTAGCTAAAACCATGGTAGCCAAGTTTGTATAGTAAATGCTAAAGTAGCATACAAGATATGTTGGTATGCTGTAGTACAAGTCAGCCAGCTAGCACTGGCAAGAGTCACAAATACACTTAAACCTGCTCCTGATAAAGATGTCTCTGCCTGACAGTGAAGTGCCGTGGGGGCTGAGGATTCTAATGTTCAATTACATGTATTATTCTCCCTCTTGCTTTGGGTTTATTTGCTTGTGTATGGAATCTGAATCACTCTATATGCACACCATGAAAGGCAGTGTATCTTTTGTTTTCCTCTCCAGTACTATTTCAGTTTCAGATAAGCACAAACTTGCCCAGCAAAGCATAATGTTTGTACAAGTGTTTTTCCTCATAACATTTGTAAATAATCAGTGATTGTTGCTCTTTATCATTTTTTTCTTTTGTCAGAGGATTTATTTTTAGATGTGTTTTATTTACATACATTTTAACTTGACTAGAACTATTCTCAGTAAAAAACAGGGACATGCTATAAATCAACACCCTTGACTAACTGATTGCTTTTTTTCTCTTGTATTTCATTCTCTCTTTTTAACCCATGCTTCAGGTTTGTTTGTGTGTGTGTGTATATAGGGAAACTGTAGTTTGAATTCATTTTTTTCATAACTTTGAAACAAAAAATGTAATTGTGCTGAAATTTTGCAGTTTTGTTGCTTTTACTAGTGACAAATTTCAATGAAATTGATAAAGCTATTTTTAAAAAGTGCTGTTTTCATATAATATTCATACTTATAATTGGGATTTGTTGTCAGTTATACAGCTAACATGACTAAATGTATTTTCATGAAATTTAGCATGCTGAAGTCTTTTGCCTTGATCTATTACCTCTTGCTAGTTCAAAGTTTATAACTTAAATTTTTATACAAATGACCATTTGGTTTGCAACAGTTCCCAGTCCAGTATAGTTGGTAAGTTATGTCACCTCTTGACATGCTCAGTGGGGTACATTATCAATGTAGCTGCAGTGCAGGAATCTGTCAGCAGGGGGAGCCTGCAATGAACAATCACCATCATCAGTGTTTTACTGTGATCTTTTGGTATTTTACTTAAAAATTTCATAGTAAATTTCCTTAAACTGAGGAGGGAAAAGTAACAGTGCTGCATGTGCCAGGTGCACATTGCCTTGCAAGTCCTGGGCATGTCTCTTGATTAGCTGATGAAAGTCTCTTTACAATGAAAATGGAATATGGCTACTTCTCAGTTCTCACATTTTGAGGTAAAATATCTTCCTTTTCAAAGGATAAAAATTATTATTTTGCTAGCAAATAGAAATAAAACAAATGGTTTCACTATAATTTAACTTGTATTTGCATATAATTTAGTAACATTATTTTTCTGTCAGGCCTATTGGGAATAAACTTTACCTGCATACAATTTGCAAGTTAAAGGGACAGAAAAAAAACTTGAGATATTTATATAAAATGTTTAGTTATGTTTAATAAAACAACTTTGCAGTATATTTTCATTGTCATGTAATTTAGCTCTGAAAATTCATTAATTTCTAATTCTCAGAACTTGAAATGCACCTTCTTGACTTTTCAAGACTAACTGCTACATATTTGTACCTAAGAAGCTTTATCAGATAACAAATTCAAATAAAAAATAGTTCATTTTATACTAACTTTATGACATTGGCTTGCATTATTGTCTGTGAACTAAAGCCCAGATTGGCTCCACCAAATAAGGCAATGATGGGCAGAGTTTGACTATTTAAAACTAATTGCCGTAATTTGTTTTAAAAATGTTAAGATTCGGCTGATATTCTACAACAACACAATCCCATTTAATCACTGAGACCTACATATGTAAAATGATTAGAGAAAATAAGGAATTGTGAGAGAACTTCAGACACACCCAGGCAAATCCCCTGTCCTTCCCAATTTTGTTGGTTCCTATCTGCATTGTGGCCCAATAGCAAAGCACTTTAGGGCAGTCTTTTGCTTGAAATATATCCAAACAGGAATCGCTGGAGGCAGGCTGATCCTATCTCCACCTTTCTGTGCAGGCCCCACGAATTGAACACTTAGGTAGGAATGGCCAGACACTAAGGAGTGATCAGCTACACTGGTCACCACTGGCTCCACTGTTTCTTGGTTGTCAGGCACTGGTAAGAGAAGCTGCGACTGGGCGAGCTAGGAGAGGTTGAAAAATGAGCCAAGGAAAAGATTGATTCTGCTGTGAAACACACATCATTGGCTGTTTGCAGTTCCAGGCAGCTCTTCTGCACCTATTTACCTTTTGTGCCACAACATTAGAACAACATTACTTTTACACACATGGCTACGCTATGAGGTGACCCTTCTCTCCTTTTGCCTTTCAATTTAATGTATAAGTGCCTCTTTATGCAGAAAAAATGGGTTTGTTATTTATTTAAAATTTAGAAGAAGAAAAAGCATTTATTAAACAGTTTGTTTTTTCTAAAACATATATGTAGATTTTATCTTATTTGTTTTGAATTCTTAGGAAATATTAACTGGCAATAAAACTTAAATTAAAGCCATAAGGGATTAAAGGCTTACCAGGTTGCTCCCAGGAAGGAGGGGACACACCCATGAACCTTATAACTCTAAATTAACTTAAAGGGACATTATACACTCATTTTTTTCTTTGCATAAATGTTTTGTAGATGATCTATTTATATAGCCCATAAAGTTTTTTTTTTATAAAATGTATAGTTTTGCTTATTTTTAAATAACATTGCTCTGATTTTCAGACTTCTAACCAAGCCCCAAAGTTTTATGTGAATACCGTCAGCTACCTTCTCCAGCTTGCTCCAGTTTGTGTAAAGAGTCTTTTCATATGCAAAAGAAGGGGGAGGGGGTGGGTCTGATATTTCCCACTTGCAGTGGGCTTTCCACCAACCTTTTCAACAGAGATAAACTGTGAGCTTCTAAGTAAGTTTTTAAACAGTTTTATACTGGATTTTTACATTATTATCTGTGCATCTTATCCTTTATAGTAGTGTCTATTACATGCAGTTATATGAAAATGAGTGTATACTGTCCCTTTAACAGAGCCCAAAGGGCCAACCTTTAATTAAGACAGACGCTTATTTGTAAGAAAAACTGGACCACCACTGGTCCCCTTTATTAACTTCATAAATTAGTGAATAAATAACCGACAGACTATAAACAGATGAGAAGCTAAGACCAACCCCAGACTGAAAAAGTTAGCGGCCTGATCTAGACAAGGCAGGGAAATCAGCTTGGGTGGAGATGCTACTAGGGGTGTTCTGAGTTCTCCTGGCCTACCTACCCATAGGGAGGGGCACTCCAGTTAACTGAAGTAATCAGCCCCATCCTCATCAGCCTGGCCATCACTCCCCCCGTTCACCCTCTCCATTTGTCCTGGCCGCTACTTCCCGCCACAAGGGATAGCATCTCAGGTATTACTTGCTGCCACCCACCCAACCTGACTTACAGGAAGGGAGTGAGAGCCCTTGTTAAATCCCCTAAAAATTAGTCTAATCACTTGTCAGTTAGGTGAACCCCATCGGGCCTATATAGCTCCTGCTTGTCCGCCATAATGGCATTGTGCCGTACCACAAAGCCCTGGGAACCAGTGATGGATGCCCCCACATCCCAGTTTAGTTTCTTCCGGACTCTATAGGCTTCCCCAGAAGACCCCATGTGGCTCCATTGACATCTGGCTATAACGTTTGACCAACCAATGGTAACCCTGGGGATCCATGCCCTAACCCAACCTTAGTCAGACTGGATGATCTTTGTGAGCTCTAGGGAAGGGATGACCCCCATTGTCATTCCCCCCAGGTGGATGATAATAATGTGGGGTTTACCCCAGCATCTGTGGGCATCGGTCAGGACACTAGGAAGCTGGGGCCAGCACATACCCCTAAAACCTAACCAACAGATGATAACCCTGGATGTGGGAAACACTGAATTCTGCCCCCCTGGAGTAGTGATGGCACGGATCACTGCCCAATGGATGAAATAGTGGCCAACAATCCAAACTCTCGAGGCTGCCTTGCGATTACCTAGAAAACAAATAAAATTAACATATCATATTAACAGTGTGTAAACTGAACAAAAACCCAGACCCAAGAAAAACGCCATTAGTACGGCACAACTAAGTGCATCCCTATACTGGGAAAACATACAACTTATAGCGGTTAGAGCGCCACAGCCCCAATTGTTTGATAGGCCGCCTCAAAAAGCAAAACTTCATAAGCCGTCCTACAAATTTCAGGTAAAACCGCTACCAGCCTCTCAAGCCGGTCCCGCGTAATGGGCTCTCTATTATCATGCTTGTTGCACTGCGTGATGCCCCACTCTTTAAGCATCTGTCTAATAAAAAAGGACCCAGTAGAAGAAGAGAGAACTCTCGAAATACCTGGAGGGATCTACAAGTGGCAGGCTGGTGACGGTAGTAGAGCAATTCTCGGGACTTCTGAATCCCCATTGCTTGACCCGCTTGACCAGCTTTTCCAGCGGAGGAGAGGGTGCTCACCAACCCCCAGCTATCGGGCTGCCACGTGGCAAGGGACCCGGCCTACACAAGGTGCGAGCAGTGACAGAGAAGAAGCAGCAACCAATCGGAGACAAGGAGTTCAGCCCGGTGCTGAAAGGATCACTCAAGTAAGCCAGCACAGTACACGGCTTGGGTAAAAAACACGTGGCCAATGATCAGACTGACCCCAAATGCCCCTGCTGTCGGCTCAGTGAGAGGCGGACCTGATTGCGGGACTCAGTAAGGTAACCGGTCACTGAAACACAGCCAGACATAGACACGATGGAGGGGTAAGAAATTAACATAGAACATATACTGAGAACTGCCTGAACCCCCCTTTCCCTCTCAGATACACAGTTAAATCAGAAGAACTATACAGGGGTTATTTGAACATACTGGTGAACCGCCATCTCGCTCTGCCTCTGGGGATCTGGGTCTTATTCATCCTCCACACTTACCACTGCTTGGCTGCCCACCTATAGTACCAGTTTTACTGGGGACACTTGCCAATTACCACGCAGTACAGAATAGAACAGACCCACATGGCATCTACCTGAATTGACCCCACTGAGACTGAGCTGTAGTGGACTTACAGGAGCTTTGACAACATTTAGAGCCTGGATCTAGGGTTAAAGACTTAAGGATTCACACAGTGAACTTTGTTTTTATAAGTCTTCTCAAGATATCTCTACATGGGCCTATTCTACTACATACCTTTGGTGGTGGGTGCTGCAGGACTTGGGTCAGCTTTTGTGGCCTGAGGCAGCTTTGTGACCTATAACTTTGGGCCATGGTGCTGTGTTCTGGGGGTCTGACCTTTGGTGAATTTGTGCGCATCCTGTATATTTTGTGACTATGTTTGTGATCTTATCCAAGACCCAATGGCGAGCCGCAATAAAAATGCTGAACGCAGAGCTAAACAGGGATCTGACACTGTGGGAAACCTGCAGTCTTATGAAGATTCACAGGAGAGTCATATGATAGACCCACACCCCATTGTTAAGCAAATCTCTACTTTGTTTCTGCCCAAAATAGAAAACCTCCAAAAAGGGGTGGACACTCTGACAGAGGACGTGAAACAGTTCTCAGCGAGAGTAACAGAAGCAGAGACCAGGATCTCTGACTTGGAGGACACACAGGTTGTTAATTCTGGCAAACTAGAAGCCCTAGAAAAGCACTCCCAGTCCCTAGCACTACAACAAAAAATAGATGACCTTGAGAATCGCTCCAGGTGAAATAATGTCCACCTACTAGGGCTCCTTGAATCCGTTAAGCCAGCTGAAATCTTAAAATTTGTAGAGACCTCCCTCCCTTCATTGTTAGACATCTCAGTGGAAAGTTTGGTGGGTAGTGTAGAGAGAGCACATAGGGTGGGCCCACAGAGACCAGCCATGGACCATAATGCGCAGGCGCGTCCTGTCATGATTAAGTTTCTTCACTTTCACACCAAACTTACTATTTTGAAGGCATATAGGAAGGTTGAGTCCTTAATTTATGAAAACTCTAGAATTTTGTTATTCCAGGACTACTCGGTGGATTTATTGAGAAGGCGCAAAGAATTCTCCTCAATTTGTTCAAAACTACACCGAGAAGGTAGGCAGGCCTATTTTCTGTACCCGGCTAAACTGAAGATAGCAACCCCTAAAGGCCCTAAGTTTTTTTACTCCCCTCAGTTAGCACAAGAGTATCTAGATGCAGAACATGGCTTCAGGAGCCCTGGCCACTCTAGAGGGGGGGGGGGGGGTGATAGAATACACTGTGCTGGAGATAACCTTGTTTTATCCTACACAGGCTGAGAAATGGCTTATATGGCCAAAACAAATTTGATCCCTCATTTTGACAGGAAGGCTCCCCGCAAACTTATTTATTTATTTTTTTTAAGTTTTGAAAAAGCTTTATTAAAGCATTATATATATATATATATATATATATATATATATATATATATATATGACAGACTTGGCTCTAGTTACAATGTGAGCCTTACGCCGTTCCCACAGTGGTTACAAAATAAAAGGGAACATACAGAATAATAATATGTTAACAACGTGATTTGCCAAGTCTTATTCAAAACAGTGATATTAGTAACACAGATTGACTCTTATGTTTTGGTGTAAAAACACACACCAATCAATATATTCCGGTCCTTAAGTGTACCAAATCTTCAGCACACCGGAGTCATTATTACTTGTGGTGAAATTTTTAAAGTAGTAATGGAGAAGAAAGTAGAAAAGGAAGAGCAAAGGAGGGACTGAGAAAGAGAAGTAAAAGAGGAAAAAAAAAAAAAAAAGGGAAGGTGGAATGGGAGGGGTGCTGTGAGGGGGGATGGGACAATATATCTTGCTATGTGTTTTATATCTATGTATTCAGGTATTTATGGGTTTCCATAGTTCAAGCATATATTCATGCAGTTCGATCCTATCATCTCTCCAATACCTGAAACGTTCCAGCTGCAAATCTCTATTTACATGTTTTTTTCCAGTCAGAAAAGGTGGGTATCCTTGTTGATTTCCAGTTTTTGGGAATCAGGGATTTAGCACTATTAAGCATTATATATAGTAGCTGTTTCTTAGGTTTATCTCTAATTTTGGGGAGGTTGTGAAAATGCAATAAATTAGGGCTCCTGTTAAGTGTGACTCGTAGGTTGTTGTCTATTGTGTCTAGAATGTGCTGCCAGTAAGTTTTGATCAGTCCACAATGCCACCATATGTGTGAGAGAGTCCCCTGTTCCCCACACCCCCTCCAGCACTTTCCATCTGTTTGTTTATAGATCTTTTGTAACCTGGTGGGTGTTAGATACCACCGTGACATGTACTTATAGTTTGACTCAAGCGTTCTGGGGGAGACAGAAGCCTTTGTGTGGTTAGTAAAAAAATGTTTCCACTCACTGTCCGTGGGATGAGAGTCCAGCTCTCTGTTCCACTGCCCAGCGAAAGATGGGAGAGGTGAGCCCGCATGTGACAGCAATGCACGGTACATTATGTATATTAAGTGTCCCGGATTACTGGGGAGTAAACTGAGTGTTTCAAGCAATGTTAGTGGTCTAGTCAGGAGATTCACATGTTTGTATGTCCCCAAGAAGTGCTGGAGTTGCATATGGAAGTACCAGGTGACCCCGAGACCGGAGTCCTCTAGATCCCTCCAACTTCTAAGCTTCTTATTTGTGATTATTCTATGGAACGTAATTTGGTCCAATTGCGTCTTGTTTATTGTTGGGTTCTGTGCGTTCGTAAAAGAGATGTCTGGGTTTTGTATGAATGGGGTTAATGGGGAGGGATTCGAAGAGATGTGAGGATGTTCTATCAAGGTTTTGTCCCACTGCGCAAACCCGCAAACTTATTTTATATGCTTATCACTTTGGTTTAACAATATGGTTAATGGCTATGGTATTAGGTGACGAGCAGGTTAACACCAGGGGTTGGTTAGACTACCCTTACAGGGGGACAGGGAATGTTTGGGTTTTATGTTTGAAGTTTATATGTTGGTTTATATCTAAAAGGAAATTAAAACAAAGGTGCAGAACACAAGACAGAAATCTATGTCACAACATGTTAAAGTGTAAAGAATATGACAATGTACCTGATGGTAACAAGGTGACAAATGCTCTTTCCTCTCAAATACAGAAGGAGAATCAAGTTGAACGGTGGGATCTGGTGGTGGCACAACGTAATGGAAGGCTGAACCGGGAGCCTATACATTGCGGTGAGAATTTTTCCCCTTTTTTTTTTTTCTCTCCTCTCCCCTCTCTTCCCCTCCTCCTTCCTCCCATTTTAGATTCAATCTGTACTCGTGGAATGTAGGGGGAATTCACTCTCCCATTAAAAGGAAAACAATTCTAAATCAGCTTAGAAAAAAGAAAGCGACCATTGCGTTCCTCCAAGAGACACATCTTTCAGACATAGAACATGAGAAGTTAAGATCAGATTGGGTGGGGAGGGTTGAATTTGCATTGTACAAATCGGCTAGCGGAGGGGTAGCTATACTCTTTGGGAGGCAGATGGAATATGACCTAGTGGAGGTACTTAAAGACCAAGAGGGCAGATATATTATAGTACAAATCCGCACTGCAGGGAACATATACACTTTATGTAACATTTACGCCCCTAACCAGAAAGACAGAGCATTCTGGAAGAATCTTGTATCCACACTCACTCCATACCTGGGCACCCATATTGTAATAGGGGGAGATTTCAACCTTGCCCCTAACCCTCATTGTGATAGACTTAGAGATCCGAATAAAATAAAAGCTGGGAAGACCCCCAAGATCTCAGGTAAATTTGAGAGGGAGACATTTGCTCTGCTGGGAGGAGCCCTGGATGTTGTGGATATTTGGTGGCAATTAAATCCAGATGGAAGGGATTATACATGCATCTCAAGGGCTTTGCACTCCATGTCGCGTATTGACCTCTTCTTGATCTCGAATGCTTTAGTCACGCAGGTAATAGACACTAAAATTGGAGAGGTTGCTGTCTCTGACCATGCCCCCATAGCACTTTTCTTAAGTGAGGATACACATGTGAGTAATAGACGAACTTTCAGATTCCCAAAATATTTAGCGTCCTCCCAGGAATTCCAAAATTACCTGATACATTGCTGGGATGACTTTCGGACAAATAATATACAACATCTTGAGACACCAGAGTTATTTTGCTCCATGGCAAAAGCCGTTTTATCAGGAAATATCATTGCCTACCTAGCCCGACGGAAAAAACAGTGCACAGAAAAAATTAACCAACTACGAGATAATCTAGCGGAAGCTTATCTCCTGTACTGTGCCATACCCGATACCCAGAAGTATCGGAGATATATAGACATTATAAAAGAGTATGATGCACTGCTAGCACATCAGGCCTCACAGTCACTCCTGCGTACCAGAGGTAAATACTACCAATATGGAGATAAATCAGGGAAGCTATTAGCATCCCTAGTTAATATGAATACCTCCACTAAACATGTAGCTGCATTGAAATCTCAGGGAAAGATTGTCCGGGACTCCAAATCAATAGCTGAAGCCTTTGCCTCTTATTACTCCTCCCTATATACTAGCGAACGCCCCTCCAGGAGTGAGGCACAGGAGCGATTCTGGGATTCCATTCAGGTTCCACAGATTTCAGAGACTCAACAGAAAAAACTGAATGCCCCCATAGTGAGAGAAGAGGTTGAAAAGATCATTATGTCTATATCTCTGGGCAAAGCACCAGGCCCTGATGGGCTACCGATTGAGTTCTATCGCCTGCTCAAACCCCGTGTCCCTGATGCTTACTGGATTATACAGTGACTACTTTGGGGGAGAAACAGTGCCGGCATCTACGTTTTCGGCTGCCTACATCACACTAATCCCGAAGCCGGGAAAGGATGCTCTGTTGCCTCAGTCTTATAGGCCGATTTCACTATTGAACTCGGACTATAAGATACTAGCCAAACTTCTGGCCGAGAGACTGAAATTTATCTTACCTAGCATAGTTCATGAGGATCAAATGGGTTTCATACATGCAAGATTATCAGTGGTTAACGTGAAAAGAGTTTTACAGGTGGTTCAGCACTTTTGGGCCAAAGAACAAGTATCCACAGGGAAGACAAACCCAGAGGCCTTCCTGCTGTCCCTGGATGCAGAGAAGGCCTTTGACCATGTGGAATGGGACTACCTCTTTTCTACCATGCTTAAAGCAAACTTTGCTGGTCCTTTTTTGGCGTTTATACAAAACCTATATAAGTCATCACTGGCAAATATACTCATTAATAATATGTTCTCGCCGGACCTCCACCTTCAAAAGGGCACCAGACAGGGTTGCCCTTTGTTGCCCCTCCTCTTCAACATAGCCTTGGAGCCATTGGCCATCAAATTGCGGCAACTCTTCCCTGGTATAGATATAGAGGGAGCACCCCAACACCTAGCGCTGTACACGGACGATATGCTTCTATTTGTCCAAGATCCACAAACACATAACCCTCACATCATGGATGCTCTCCATGAATTCAACCTTTTTTCAGGCTACAAAGTAAACATGCGAAAGTCTGAAATCCTGTGGCTTCATAAGAAAGTGGGCTCACCCGAGGGGTATCCTTTCACCGTAGCTAAGAACGACATCACCTATTTGGGCATTAAGATCTCGGCTAACCCTAACAAGCTATACTCCAATAATCTATCCCCCCTATGTGCCAAGCTACAAGCGCAGATGAGGAGCTGGAAACTTCTACCCCTATCACTCTCTGGATGGATCAGCCTTATTAAAATGGTGATCCTCCCTAGGCTGCTATACCAACTACTTATGCTTCCTTTGCTTTTAACTAAATCAGACATCAAACTGCTTAATAGTGCGGCACAATGCTTTATATTGAAGGGAGGGAAACCGCATGTCGCGAGGAACAAACTATGTATGAACTTTCTAAATGGAGGACTGGCTCTCCCTGACTTTATAAAAAAGGTTAAATATGAGCGCAGGGTGATTCACCAAACTCCTGAAAGACCTAAAGGTCCCTAATATAGGTCAGAGACTAATAATACGAAATAACAGAAAACAGGAGCGCTAAAAGCTGAAGGTGAATTAACTCTAAACGTGAATTATTAAATGCAATAAAACCAGGTATATCCTATAAGAAAAAAAGTGCTAATCAAAAACAGAATCTAAATTAATTCAAGGTGCCATTCACTAATGGTGTATATTTAGTAGAAAACAAATTACTTCAAATTGCCAGGTGTATCCCTTTAAATAGTGTACTAGTGTTCTTAATAGGTTAAGATACTATGATTGAAAAAGAAGACCAAATCTTAGATATAAAAAGAGGCTATGCCAATTTAATATACTTCATAAAACACAAAAGGATAGTATTAAACAATTCTATTAAAAATTCTAATCTGTAAATGCATAAAACTAACGGACGTCTCCGTTAAAAATAAAACTCAGGATGCCACCACATAAAAATATATATAGGAAGATCCGTTAATGTGGACCAGTGGAACTAATATCAGTTCGAGTTAGAAAGTTAACAGGAGTGATTTCCAGAGTCAATACTCTCAGATAGCGATCAACCGCAGGCTTACCCCCATACTGTGTGTGCTCTGAAGTCTCTGTAATCAAAGTTACCGCCGTAGCGGGGTGACGTCACCTTTATGGGCGCTGTCCTGGATCAGCCTCCTGATTGGTCCTTTATCGGAGCGGCTTTAGAAAGTAACTGAAATTTTCGCTACCAAAGTATCTGCTCTTAAGTGTATACCAACACGCAAGATACCTTTGAAGGAGTGATGTATAGAAGAATTAGCTTTGTCCAATCCCCAAACGGAGGGGCTCTGATTTCACTCTGTGATAAAGTTCTGTGCAGTAGTACCCTTGTGAGATTATGCCGACCTTGTTTGCCAATAATGTCAGTCTCTGCCGGTCCAGCTAACAATTGCAAATTTTCGATTGTACAAAGGGTAACGATTTCCTGCAGCAATGCACACTCACAAGTGTAGCTCCAGCTTAGAATGTAGATAGAATAACTATAGTTGTGACTTCATCAACGCGTTTCTCCCTATACAGGGCTTTTTCAAGATGAGTTAGTCACAGCATATGCACCTTTTTAAAGGTGTATCCCAAATCTCATTGGTCCAAAGTTCATTGGTAGTTTCTAAAGGTGGAAATTATCTTGAATTGCAAAAAAATTATTTTTCAATATTTAAGGTGGTATTGGCAAACCTAAATAGTGAGGCAACCAATCCTATACAATATATTTCATAATAATAAATAGATAATTTAATATATAAAATAAGAAAATGAATATGCTAAATTAATACTAAATTAATACATTAACATAGTTTACTAGCAGCATAACTATAGTATGTCATGAATTGACACTGAGAAAATACAATGTACATATATAGAACAGAGATAAAACAAATAAATATAGGGGACTTAAAATTAGTATTATCTTAGTCTAACCAGTAACGACATTAACTAGTCTAATAAAAAAGGGGAGATGTCCAACTCAGAGTTTAGACCAGCAGGATATAATGTATCATACTTGTATATAAATTCAGCCTCTTTTAGTTTTAGAAATTTTTCTATGTTTCCTCCTCTCCAATTCTGCTTAACATGCATTATCCCCCAATATTTTAAATCTTTTGTGTTCCCGTTATGTGTATGTTTAAAGTGCTTGTACAGATTAGTGTCCTCAACTCCTTTCTCAATGCATAAGAGATGTTCCCTTATTCTATCTCTTATCATTCTCTTAGTTTCTCCAAAATACAGCAGATTACATGTGCATTTAATAACATAGACCACCCCTTTGGTTGAGCACATGATGCATTCCTTAATGATAATTTCATCTCCTAACTTGTGCAAATTTATAGTACTTCTTTTGTCGCTATGCTTGCACGCCTTACAGGAGTAGCAGGGAAAGAAACCGGATACCTTTTCTCCATATAAATTCTTTTGTGTGAAGCATTATTTTTTATTTCCATTTCGAGCACTAGGTGCCAGAATGGATTTAAATTTTTTTGTTTTTTTAAAAATCATTCTGGGTTTATCTGGAAGTGAACTTCCCAATATGGGGTCAGCTTTAAGTATGGACCAATGTTTATTTAAAATCTTTCTCATAATGCCATGGTCAATGTTATATTGCATAATAAATGGGACATTTATCTTTTCTGTATTTTCATTGGGGTGTTTTTGTTTATATGAAAGGAGTGATCCCCTATCTGTCTCCCTTGACCTATTCACGGCCCTATTTACAACCTCCTCATCAAATTTATCAATTAGAGTTATGATTTGATTCTCAAAATCTGAGAGTCTGGAACAGTTCTTTCTTACTCTCAGACTTTGGCCAACAGGGATATTATCCTTCCATTGTTGGAGGTGGCAACTATTGGCATGAATAAAATTGTTGGAGTCCACCTCCTTAAAATGTGTCCTTGTTTCCAAACTCTTATTAATAGCCATAATTTCTAAGTCTAAGAAAACAACTCTTTCTTTACTATAATCAAATGTAAAATGCATACCAATATTGTTGACATTCATGTCAGTAAACAAATTTAATAACTCTACTTCAGACCCCCGCCATATAATCAGGACATCATCGATGTACCGCCTATAGAGCATGAGGTTCGCACCATAGTCACCATCCTGGAAGAAAGACTCTTCCCAGCTGCCAACAAACAGGTTGGCGTAACTTGGTGCGAACCTCGTGCCCATAGTGGTACCCTCTATCTGTAGATAAAACTTGTCGTTGTACATAAAATAATTATTTTTCAATATAAAAGCTATGCTCTTTAGTAAAAATTCTTTTTGCTCTGACTTCATGTCTGGATCAGTGTCTAGATATTTCTTAATAGCCTTAATACCCTTCTCATGATCTATTATAGTATATAATGAAGTTATGTCTCCAGTAACTAAAATGAGATTATCATGCCAGTCTATCTGTTCTAGAACGTTGAGGACTTGCGTCGAGTATCTTAAATATGAGTCTAGTTTTTTAACAAATTTCTGTAAATAGGTATCAACGTACTGTGAAAGATTCGAGGATAATGCCCCTATACCCGAAATAATCGGTCTACCCGGTGGTCGAGTCAGATTCTTATGTATCTTGGGAAGGAAGTAGAATACCGGGACTTTAGACTATACAACTGGGTGGCATTAATTTGCTTAGTAATTGATTGGCAGGTGGGCTCCCATCACTTCCACAGGCCCACACTAGAACAAGCGGTCTTGGGGAATATATCATTGGCTTACCTACCACACATAACTAGTGCACGGGCTATCAAAACTTTGGGTCTGAACGTACTATACAGAGATCTCTTGAGAGCATGGCAACAAGCGCATAAATTCCTGGAAAAATCATGTCACGCATCATGTTATTTGCCGATAGACAGGAATCCAGAATTTCCAGCGGGTTCTGAGACAAAGCCTTTCCTGTTGTGGGAACGGAGAGGGCTAAAGTCTCTTAAACAATTACTGGACCCCCTCTCTTTACAGAGGGGATATAATTTACCTAAGACACACTTTTACGTGTTCCTACAGGTGCGCCACTATCTGGGGGCACTGGTCAGGGACAAGCCGGAGTTTTGGGAAGGACCCCCCTTCCGCCTCACACAATCACTATACCACATGGGCAGATTTTCACTTTCGGGGATATACCAAACACTTCTACACCAACGTTTGGCGGACTCACAGGCAGCTATACAGTCTGGGTGGGTCCGAGAGGGGCTAAGGGAAATCACATGGGAGGAAATACAAGATAGCATGAAAAAGACAAGGAAAGTCACTTTGTCCGCAATGTTCAGGGAATCCCAGGTGCGCGTTCTGCACAGAGCATACCTCACACCAAGAGCAATGGCGAAATGGGCACCTGGATGGTCAAATAAATGTACTAAATGTTCAATAGAATCTCCGAATCTCCTAAATTTCATGTGGGCATGCCCTCTAATCAGACAATACTGGGGTAAGATACAATACTGGATTAATAAAATATTACGTATACCACTTACACTACACCAAGAGACTATCCTGTTTCTACAATGGGATTCTCAACATAAGGAACATGAGGCAATACTGCAACACTGGACCAAAAAGTTAGGCCCCTCTTTTAATGGTTTCAAAAATCTGCTGAAACTGTAAATATTCACAGAACAAATGGATGTCAGAGTGGACGTCCAAAACAGACTGAGCCTTTTCTTACGGAAATGGCGCAGTCTCATCTTAACATTTGAGTTAGAAAATACAGAGATTGATCTTAGTGCCCTTTAGGGACTCTGTTATACTCGCAGAGGCCAGGTTGAGAGGGGAATGGGAACATGTGTTTGAGGGGAATTAATAAGACTAACTAGACAACTAGTAGGCCATAACTGAACATATTCCTGCTCGTGCACGATTTCCCCATAGGAAACAATGGGGCTGAGCTGGCTGGAAAAAAAAATAACACCTGCAAAAAAGCAGTGTTCAGCTCCTAACGCAGCCCCATTGTTTCCTATGGGGAAATAAAAGTTATGTCTATACCTAACACCCTAACATGACCCAGAGTCTAAACACCCCTAATCTTACACTTATTAACCCCTAATCTGCTGCCCCCGACAACGCCGACACATACATTATATTTATTAACCCCTAATCTGCCGCTCCGGACAGCACCGCCACCTACATTATATGTATAAACCCCTAATCTGATGCCCCCAACATCGCCGACACCTACATTATATTTATTAACCCCTAATCTGCCCCCCCAACGTCGCAGCAACTATATTAAATGTATTAACCCCTAATCTGCCGCTGCCAACGTCGCTGCCACTATAAAAAATTTATTAACCCCTAAACCTAACCCTAACACCCCCCTAACTTAAATATAATTTAAATACATCTAAATAAATTTCCTATAATTAACTAAATTATTCCTATTTAAAACTAAATACTTACCTGTAAAATAAACTCTAAGATAGCTACAATATAACTAATAGTTACATTGTAGCCATCTTAGGTTTTATTTTTATTTTACAGGCAACTTTGTATTTATTTTAACTAGGTAAAATAGTTATTAAATAGTTATTAACTATTTAATAACTTCCTAGTTAAAATAAGTACAAATTTACCTGTAAAATAAACCCTAACCTAAATTACAATTACACCTAACACTACACTATAATTAAATTAATTCCCTAAACTAACTACAATTAATTACAATTAAATTAAATAAACTAAATTACGGAAAAAAACAAACACTAAATTACAGAAAATAAAAAAGAAATTACACATTTTTTAACTAATTACACCTAATCTAATCACCCTAATAAAATAAAAAAGCCCCCCAAAATAAAAAAAATTCCCTACCCTATACTAAATTACAAATAGCCCTTAAAAGGGCTTTTTGCGGGGCATTGCCCCAAAGTAATCAGCTCTTTTACCTGTTAAAAAAAATACATAACCCTCCCCAACATTAAAACCCACCACCCACACACCCAACCCTACTCTAAAACCCACCCAGTCCCCCCTTAATAAAACCTAACACTACCCCCTTGAAGATCACCATACCTTGAGACGTCTTCACCCAGCCGGGCACAAGTGGACCTCCAGAGGGGCAGAAGTCTTCATCCGATCCGGCCAGAAGAGGACATCCAGACCGGCAGAAGTCTTCATCCAGGCAACATCTTCTATCTTCTTCCATCCAGAGCGGAGCGGGTCCATCTTGAAGACATCCGATGCGGAGCATCCTCTTCCATCCGACGGCGACTGAAGAATGAAGGTTCCTTTAAGTGACGTCATCCAAGATGGCGTCCCTTCAATTCTGATTGGCTGATAGAATCCTATCAGCCAATCGGAATTAAGGTAGGAAAAATCCTATTGGCTGATGCAATCAGCTAATAGAATTGAAGTTCAATCCTATTGTCTGATCCAATCAGCCAATAGAATGCAAGCTCAATTCTATTGGCTGATTGCATCAGTCAATAGGATTTTTCCTACCTTAATTACGATTGGCTGATAGGATTCTATCAGCCAATCGGAATTGAAGGGACGCCATCTTGGATGACGTCACTTAAAGGAACCTTCATTCTTCAGTCGCCTTCAGATGGAAGAGGATGCTCCGCATCGGATATCTTCAAGATGTACACGCTCTGCTCCGGATGGAAGAAGATAGAAGATGCCGTCTGGATGAAGACTTCTGCCGGTCTGGATGTCCTTTTCTGGCCGGATCGGATGAAGACTTCTGCCCCTCTGGAGGTCCACTTGTGCCCGGCTGGGTGAAGACGTCTCAAGGTAGGGTGATCTTCAAGGGGGTAGTGTTAGGTTTTCTTAAGGGGGAATTTGGTGGGTTTTAAAGTAGGGTTGGGTGTGTGGTTGGTGGGTTGTAATGTTGGGGGGTATTGTATTTTTTTTTAACAGGTAAAAGAGCTGATTACTTTGGGGCAATGCCGCGCAAAAAGCCCTTTTAATGGCTTTTTGTAATTTATTATAGGGTAGGGATTTTTTTTATTTTGGGGGGCTTTTTTATTTTATTAGGGGGATTAGATTAGGTGTAATTAGTTTAAAAATTTGTAATTTCTTTTTTATTGTCTGTAATTTAGTGGGGTTTTTTTTCGTAATTTAGTTAATTTAATTGTAATTAATTGTAGTTAGTTTAGGGAATTAATTTAATTATAGTGTAGTGTTAGGTGTAATTGTAACTTAGGTTAGGGTTTATTTTACAGGTAAATCTGTACTTATTTTAACTAGGAAGTTATTAAATAGTTAATAACTATTTCATAACTATTCTACCTAGTTAAAATAAATACAAAGTTGCCTGTAAAATAAAAATAAAACCTAAGATGGCTACAATGTAACTATAGTTATATTGTAGCTATTTTAGGGTTTATTTTACAGGTAAGTATTTAGTTTTAAATAGGAATAATTTCATTAATTGAAGTAATTTTATTTTTGTTTTTTTAAAATTATATTTAAGTTAGGGGGGTGTTAGGGTTAGGGTTAGAGTTAAGGGTTAATACATTTAATATAGTATCGGCGACGTTGGGGGCGGCAGATTAGGGGTTAATAAATGTAGGTAGGTGTTGGCGATGTTAGGGACGGCAGATTAGGGGTTAATAAAATTTAACTAGTGTTTGCGAGGCAGGGGTGCTGCGGTTTAGGGGTTAATATATTTATTAAAGTGGCGGCGATGTCCGGTTGGCAGATTAGGGGTTAAACATTTTAGTTAAGTGTTTGCGATGTGGGGGGGCCTCAGTTTAGGGGTTAATAAGTAGTTTATGGGTGTTAGTGTACTTTTTAGCATTTTAGTTAAGAGTTTTATGTTTCGGCATTAGCCCATAAAACTCTTAACTACTGACTTTTAAATGCGGTAGGAGTCTTGACAGGAGAGGGTGTACCACTCACTTTTTCCAGCAATCATAATACCGGCGTTAGGAAAATCTCATTAAAAAGATAGGATACGCAATTGACGTAAGGGGAATGCGGTATGCTAAAATTGCGGAAAAAAGTGAGTGGTACACCTGTACCTGCCAGACTCGTAATACCAGAGGGTGTTAAAAAGCAGCGTTGGGACCCCTCAATGCTGCTTTTTAAGGCTAACACAAGACTCATAATCTAGGTGATAGTTAGTTAGGTTTAAGTTAGTTAGGCTGTTAAATTATAGGGAAAAAAATAATTAAAAAATGTATGTTGGAGGGAGTGGCTAAGAGGCGGCCATGATCAGTCCCATTTTATGAAGCTCCTGGGGCTAAACTTCCAATATAAAAAATGCTTTGAGATGTAGCTTTCATCTAACTCTACAATTACTTGATCCCACTACTACTCATCTGGTAGATCTGAGACTTACCAAGATTTGTACATCAGACTATCCAGGAGCTGAATTAGCCGATTACTAACACAGGCCGTTACCTTATGCTGGAGCTCACAACTTACTTCAACAACTACTCAATCTATACAGTCGCTCCTCTGTGCTACAAGACTGTGCTATACTAATATTTTTTTACTAGAGGAATGTGGCACTAAAAGGGATATTACACCCGGTACCCTTCACGGCATAACTACTCGAATCAGGAGGCGGACTGTACATTTTTACTTTGTTATCTTTTCAACCACCCGCCGGTGAGCCGGGTTTTACAGGCCTATCTGTTTGCTGACCTCATTTAGTAAGTTGGAGGAATTCCAATTCAATATACTAGCCTTGCTACTAGACATTGACCGTAAGATGGATTCAGGATTTGCTGAACTCAGAGCTGCTATCAAAGGGGACGACATTGAAGAGGGCACCTGGCAACTGCTACCATCTAAGCAGGACACAGCTGCAACACCGGAGATCCACCCCACTATAGATTGGACCTTGAAATATAGATCCGAAGAGCCTAAGAGGACCATGGGACCAGCGGAGACTGAGGACAAAGGAGAAAGCCCAGACACTCACTACCCGCCTATCTCACACGCTCAGTCTCTTCAACAGCGGCAAATCTGGAGAGTGAGCTTGGCTTTGCTTTCTGATCCTGAGCGATCCATAATTATGGGGCATATATCGTGTCTTCAGCTATCTACCCCAATTACAGATTTAGATCGACAACTCTTCTTCTCACCCTTGGTGCCCTGTTCGGGGGATGCGGCTGATTCCTGGACGGGATGTTGGGGATTTTTTCAGAACCGCATCGCAATTGATCGATCATGTGATTGGAAAATGCTCTTGTCAGCTGCTCCTTCAAGACGGCTCACTACAAAGGACTATCGAGATTTCTTCTCAGTCTTAGTCTGTCATCTTAACAGAGAATGGGACTTATACCGCAACTGGTCAGACCTGGACAGAGATGGCATAGGCTAGTTACAGCATTGTTTCTAAGATGTATATTATTTCTGCACCTGCGTGGGAATTGAGTGTAGCTCTTGATAATGTATACATCTCTCCCCTGGGTCTGTTGCTAATAATCAGATGCTTAATGTATAATATGCAATGTCAATATAGTGTCTCTTTGCTTTATACTGTATTTTTGCCTATGTCCTTATCCAGATAGTTTTAGTTATATTCAGATCCAGACTTATTAGCTTATAAATGTATAGTAGACACATATTTCCAGTCACTAGCATAATTATATTATTTACTTAGCACTAGTAGCTGGTCCTAACCGCAGTTATAATATTACCCAGAACCAGAGGGAAGTATGCTAATACGACTCTACTTCTTTACTTTTCCCACAACCTTTTATTTGAATCTATGATAGAGTCTTTATATAATCTCACTTTTCATAGCTCTCCTGCTTCTAAATGACAGGACATTCATTACAATCCTATACTTTCTTAGATTTGATTTACAAGTGTAGAGCTAACCCGTTCTCTTTCTGATCCTTCCCAGCAATTTATACGTACCTATTTTTATTATAGTCTGCCCTAATTATGTGGACGACGAAGATGCCCATACTAGTCAGGGAAACTAAATTATATCAATAGCCCCCACACGTAGAATTCATTGTGAACTATTTACCCCATTATTATCTTCCTCTTATTTACCCATTACTTACATAAATAGGCATGATTTTGTTTGTACTTGTACTTTTTGTTTTTGACTCACAATAGACAATACTTCATTTTGCCTCTAGTATGAAGTAATATATTACGAGTTTATAAGGACAAGACTCTCTAGCTTCTGCTATAGTTAACATACCTTTCACAGTACTTAATAGTTTTTAGGTCCATATATTTTATGAACCAATGGTCCTATAGTTATTTTGCATCTTTTAGCACTTTATATATCCCTCATGTGGCAGCCCTACTTCTATTTCAGATCCATTGATTTTATGAGTGCCCAAACATAATGGATACTGGATGCTTATATATTTATCTCTACATCTGTTCTGTTTTATTTACTGGAGGTCCTAATATCTCTTGTATAAAATCTAGACATCATTAAAACTAATATTGGTTCAGTTGTTGGCCTGAGTGTGAGATAACTAGCCAATGCCTTAAACTATAGATGTCTAATATTTAAGCTTTTACCACTTTTGTTCAGGTGATCTTCTAATTTAAGCTTCCTCCTGAATATGAGTATTTATATGCACGAAACAAAGATAGAGTCAGTCATAATATACTAGCTCCAGATATTTACTCAAGTTATGTATGATACACCATTTTGGAGAGTTGTCTAAGCTTGACATTTTGCTATATCCTTATACTCCATCTAACTAGAATTTTAATATCATATGTGTTATAGAGGTCAGTTTATAATATTAATTACTAACCCTCCCACTCCCCCCCCATTTCTCCTTTTAGTGGTGCTTACCCGCTGTTTCCTTTTACCTACTATGAAGCCCAACATGGCTGCCAATCTGGCTATCATATGTTTTTCAGTATTTCTTGATCAAATGGCCCATAAGTGGTCACTTAATTAGCCAGCCAATTGGAATTGAGCTATTATATTCACAAAATAGAGGTCTGAGAAGCCTATCTATTGTCATACATTGTTCTGTTGCATTTTCATTTTTTACTTTTCTTATCTACTTACAACTGATGATGTTTATGGAATAGTATTGTACCTGTCTTTACTGTTTGTTTTAAGGCTATCCTGATATGTTGTTTGTATTGCTAAACCTCAATAAAAAAATTATTATAAAAAAAAATAAAAAATAAAAAAAAATGTATGTTGGGAGGATGTGGACACACACAAAAGCGGATAACAACTTTGAACATAGAGCTCGGATGTCAGGTTCGGTGAAATGAGGGTTTGGTCCTTAAACGGTCAGGATCCTCGTTAAAAATGTCTCATATTAATACGGTATAATATCATCAAGTGTAAGATTTGTTTAACTGCAGTATTTTGTCTATAGGAGGAAAAGACTGGAACATGTCAGTTGATTGTATCTATATAATAATGTGTGTGTACATATTGTCTTTCTCAACAATAAAAACGAGATTTGAAAAAAAAAAAGGACCCAGTAGGATCTTTGTTTCCCAGGATTTTAAAGAAAAAGGATAGTGCCGCCAGATGGGACTGGACTGCGCCCTTGCATAAACCTGCCTTTTACATACACACCAACCATTCGCACAGCATCACCTGAGAGCTAAGTGAAGAATCTGCCCCTCGAGCGTTGCAAAATTGGTCCCACTCTTTCCAGAGTCTAACGTAAGTTTGCCAAGTTGTTGGGGCGAGTGAGGAGCAGACTAAGGGCATTAAGGAGAGCCAGGAACCGCCAGCTGTCAAAGAAAGCTGGGACAGATTAGCCCGTCTTTGGCCACCTGAGGCATCAATTTTCTAAAAGTCACCAAGTGCAAAAAAAAAGAAAGACATACAATTTTAATATAAAATGGGAAGGAGAGATTTTCTTCACAATGGTGAATGCAAAATGTTTGTGTCTTATATGCCATGCAAGTGTGGCACTTCCAAAAAAAGGAAATGTTGAAAGACATTTTAAAAGCATGCATGAAAGTTTTGATAAAGATTATCCATTAAACAGCGAATTACGCAAACAAAAGTTAAAGGAATTTAAGTCCCAATTAACTGCCCAACAATCATATTTCATTAAACCCAATATTATATCTAAGGCTGCAACAGTTGCATCGTTTTGTGTGAGTAATGTGCAGGTAAAGCATAAGAATACTTTCGCAGATGGTGAAATAATAAAAGAAGCATTTCTGAAAGCCAGCGATTCATTATTTAATTCATTCAAAAACAAAACTGAAATTATTTCCACAATTAAAGATGTGCAACTTTCACGTAGAACTGTCACGCGTCGTACAGAACTTATGAATTCTGATCTGGTTGAACAACTGACCGAAGATATCACTAACTCTATTTGTTTTTCCCTGCATTTTGATGAATCTACTGACATAATTGATATTTCTCAGCTCTGTATTTTTATAAGAATGGTCTTTAATGATACGAGTGCAAAATAAGAATTATTAACTATATTACCGCTAAAGAAGAAAACACAAGGTGAAGATGTTTACTGCACTTTCAAACAATATATAGAGAAGAAAAAAAAATCCAATTTATAAATTGCATCCTTTACAACTGATGGAGTTCCATCAATGACTGGGTCAATCAATGTTTTTTTGACTATGTGTACCAGAGATGATGACTTTCCAGATTTCCTTTCATATCATTGCATCATTCATCAGCAGGCCCTCTGTTGTAAAATTCTGAATATGCATGCATCATATTATGGGAATCTGCATGAAAATTGTAAACTCCATTCGAGGAAAAAGTCTGCAGAGGAGAATGTTTTGTGCTCATCTAGAAGAAAACGAATATGAATATGGAGAATTGTTATATCATGCAGATGTACGTTGGTTAAGTCGGAGCATATTTTTACAAAGATTCAGAGACCTTTTACGAGAGGTAAGAGTTTTCTTATAATCAAAAGATGAAACATACGTTGAACTTAGTGATGATGCTTGGTTCGTGGATTTAGCTTTTGTTGTCGACATAACCATCTGAACAAATTAAACTTACTATTGCAAGGAAGAAACAAAACAATAGCTGAAATGATTAGATACGTTCATACTTTCAAAAACAAGTTAAATATTCCCAGTTGATGAAGGACAAACTGAAACATTTCAAAAATATTCTGAATTGTCAAAAAATGGAAGACCATTAAACAAAGACAAATATAATCAGGAAATAATGACTCTTCATTCTGAATTCGAGAAACTTTTTCAAGAATTTACCAAACTAGAACCAATTGTTACTGTCATGTGTTACCTGTTTGGCAATGTTGATGTGGAAGACATAACTATAAGTATGAATAATATTTTTTCTTTATCTATGGATGAAAATTAAGTTCTCCTTCAAAATGACATAATTTTAAAAGCACACAGTTCAGAACCTCACTTTTGGAATCTAATGGACAAAGAAAAGTATCCCAATTTTAAAAAAGGTTGCATTTAATCTAACATCATTTTTTGGCTTTACCTTACCTGTGTGAGTCTATATTTGAATATAATTAAATCAAACTATCGTTTCAGGCTCACAGACGACCACTTAGAATCCTGTGCAAGAGTAGCGGTTAGCAATTATACACCAAGATACTCAAAATTAGCAGAAAGTATGCAGTGCAATTCTTCTTCTTCAACAACTTAATAAGAAACTTTCATGTTTTCACATTAAAATATCTGACTTATATTGAGTTTTTGTTGTATTTTGAAATGTTCTAACAATAAATACATTATTTAAGCAGTAGTAAGGGCATGTAGCCAGAAAAGTTGCTGTTTTTTGCTGATGCTGCAAATAAATCTGTGACAGATTATACAGGGAGTGCAGAATTATTAGGCAAGTTGTATTTTTGAGGATTAATTTTATTATTGAACAACAACCATGTTCTCAATGAACCCAAAAAACTCATTAATATCAAAGCTGAATATTTTTGGAAGTAGTTTTTAGTTTGTTTTTAGTTTTAGCTATTTTAGGGGGATATCTGTGTGTGCAGGTGACTATTACTGTGCATAATTATTAGGCAACTTAACAAAAAACAAATATATACCCATTTCAATTATTTATTTTTACCAGTGAAACCAATATAACATCTCAACATTCACAAATATACATTTCTGACATTCAAAAACAAAACAAAAACAAATCAGTGACCAATATAGCCACCTTTCTTTGCAAGGACACTCAAAAGCCTGCCATCCATGGATTCTGTCAGTGTTTTGATCTGTTCACCATCAACATTGCGTGCAGCAGCAACCACAGCCTCCCAGACACTGTTCAGAGAGGTGTACTGTTTTCCCTCCTTGTAAATCTCACATTTGATGATGGACCACAGGTTCTCAATGGGGTTCAGATCAGGTGAACAAGGAGGCCATGTCATTAGATTTTCTTCTTTTATACCCTTTCTTGCCAGCCACGCTGTGGAGTACTTGGACGCGTGTGATGGAGCATTGTCCTGCATGAAAATCATGTTTTTCTTGAAGGATGCAGACTTCTTCCTGTACCACTGCTTGAAGAAGGTGTCTTCCAGAAACTGGCAGTAGGACTGGGAGTTGAGCTTGACTCCATCCTCAACCCGAAAAGGCCCCACAAGCTCATCTTTGATGATACCAGCCCAAACCAGTACTCCACCTCCACCTTGCTGGCTTCTGAGTCGGACTGGAGCTCTCTGCCCTTTACCAATCCAGCCACGGGCCCATCCATCTGGCCCATCAAGACTCACTCTCATTTCATCAGTCCATAAAACCTTAGAAAAATCAGTCTTGAGATATTTCTTGGCCCAGTCTTGATGTTTCAGCTTGTGTGTCTTGTTCAGTGGTGGTTGTCTTTCAGCCTTTCTTACCTTGGCCATGTCTATGAGTATTGCACACCTTGTGCTTTTGGGCACTCCAGTGATGTTGCAGCTCTGAAATATGGCCAAACTGGTGGCAAGTGGCATCTTGGCAGCTGCACGCTTGACTTTTCTCAGTTCATGGGCAGTTATTTTGCGCCTTGGTTTTTCCACACGCTTCTTGCGACCCTGTTGACTATTTTGAATGAAACGCTTGATTGTTCGATGATCACGCTTCAGAAGCTTTGCAATTTTAAGAGTGCTGCATCCCTCTGCAAGATATCTCACTATTTTTGACTTTTCTGAGCCTGTCAAGTCCTTCTTTTGACCCATTTTGCCAAAGGAAAGGAAGTTGCCTAATAATTATGCACACCTGATATAGGGTGTTGATGTCATTAGACCACACCCCTTCTCATTACAGAGATGCACATCACCTAATATGCTTAATTGGTAGTAGGCTTTCGAGCCTATACAGCTTGGAGTAAGACAACATGCATAAAGAGGATGATGTGGTCAAAATATTCATTTGCCTAATAATTCTGCACTCCCTGTAGTTATAAAGTTTGGAGTGCTGCTGTTTCTTTCCATCTTTGGATTACTATTTTAGGGTTTGTATAGTACCCTGCAACAGCTTTACACAGTGTGTGTTGGTCTATTCTTTGTGTTTTTTTAATAAATACATTATGGTAATTATTATTTTCAAGACTGGTGTTTATTTTTAATTAGGTGACCCCATTACTTTACAAAAGTCTGCCCACCCCTGCCATAGATAACGTCATACTTAACAGAAGAAAACAGCGCTATGTTCAGCAAATACATTTCTCATACACAAAATAGTATATTAAAAAACTTTTAATTATATATTGAAAATTTTAACAAAAAGAGATTGTTATCACAAATATAATACAGTGTATACATATAAAATATAATAAAAACATATCAAATAGAATGTAACACCAATTAATAATGCTTATTATTATTCATTATTTATAAAGCACCAACAGATTCTGCAGCACTGTCCATGGGTAACAAAGATAAAAGGACAGTACAATATGAGACACCAGACAAAATGTAACAAACAAATATAGAGGGGATTGGGAGCCCTCTTCCCATGGGGACTTACAATCTAAATGGGTAGGAGGGTGAGAAACAGGAGCGTTCTTTTCTATAAGAATTGCAGAGAGTTACAACGTAGGACAATAATAGAGATACTGAGGCCTACTTATCAAGCTGTCAGCTTACTTGCATTCGACGGAATACGCTCTCCATATTTAACAAAAAAGCTGTCAAAAAGCCACGCACCAAGGATGGGGCGATGAGCAGCAGACTGTTGTCAACTAACAGTCATCGATCTCGTTGCTATTCGGCTTTTTCACAGCTTTATTTATACCCTGTCACTAAGCACCGCCACTATACTAAACTGTTTAACCCCTATCCCGCCGCTCCTGGACCCCGCTGCAACTCTAATAAAGTTATTAACCCCTATCCCGCCGCTCCCGGACCCCGCCTCAACTAAATAAAGTTATTAAACCCTATCCCGCCACTCCCGGAGGCCACCGCCACCTACATTATGTTATTAACCCCTAATCTGCCACCCCCTACATCGTCACCACCTACATCATGTTATTAATCCCTTATCTTCCGCCCCCTACACCACCTACATTATGTTATTAACCCCTAATCTGCCGCCCCCTACACCGCTGCCACCTACATTATGTTATTAACCCCTAATCTGCTGCCCCAACACCACCGTCACCTACATAAAAGTATTAACCCCTATCCCGCCACTCCTGGAGCTCACCAAAACTAAAGTTATTAACCCCTTAACCCCTGGCCTCCCACATCAGTACCACTTACTAAACCTATTAACCCCTAAACCGCCAGCCCCCCACATCACTATAAACTAAATTAACCTATTAAGCCCTAAACCTAACAACCCGCTAACTGTACATTAAATATTAACTCATCCCTATCTTATAATAAATTTAACTTACCCTTAGAATTAAATTAAACTATATTAAACTAATAATAAACCTACACAAACTGTTAAACTAAGATTACATTAAACTATATTAAACGAATAATCTACCTACCCTAAAATTACATTAAACTACCAATTAAATTAACTATATTAAATATTTATAAATCTAACCCTACTCAAATTATTTAAATCTACTATTACAAATTACAGAGTTACAAAAAACTAACTAAGTTACAAAAAAAAATAACACTGTTACACAACATAAAAAAAAATCAAATATTTCAGCTAATTACACCTAGTCTAAGAGCCCTATGAAAATAAAAAAGCCCCCAAAATAAAAAAAACCCTAGCCTACAATAAACTACAAATAGCTCTTAAAAAGGCTTTTGTGGGGCATTGCCCCAAAGAAATCAGCTCTTTTACCTGTAAAGAAAAAATACAAATACCCCCAACAGTAAAACCCACCACCCACACAACCAACCCCCAAATAAAACCCTAATCTAAAAAACCTAAACTCCCCATTGCCCTGAAAGGGGCATTTATATGGACATTGCCCTTAAAAGGGCAATTAGCTCTTTTTCAAAAGTCCAAACCCTAATCTAAAATTAAAACCCACCCAATAAACCCTTTAAAAAAGCCTAACACTAACCCCCGAAGATCCACTTATAGTTTCTGAAGACCCGACAACCATCCTCAACGATGCGGAATTCCAGCGTATTTGCGGTTGATGAGTTGATAAATAGGCCTCACTGACTGTGTTCTAACTTCAATTTGTTTGTGGGCAGTTTGTTATAGGAGGAGTGCTGCTAGTGAAAATTCCTTGGCGTAAAGTCTATCTGGCCAGGCAAGTGTTTTGTTTTGTTTTCTTTCATTTTTGAGGTAAATTGTAATAATGTTTCTTATATAAAAGTAATTTTAAAACAACTCTGCTATTTTGTATGTGCGCAGTAATTAGAGGGATGGTTGTACAATTCCATTGGCGATAAATATGATAGACTTTACACCAAGGAATTTTCACTAGCAGCATTCCTCCTATAACAAACTGCCCACAAACAAATTGAAGTTGGAAAACAGTCAGTGAGGCAGAATTATCAAATGTCTTGCGTACCTGATCCGACAGTGCAGATCAGGTCCGCAAGACATCGCTGAATGCGGAGAGCAATACGCTCTCCGTATTCAGCATTGCACCAGCAGCTCCCAAGAGCTGCTGGTGCAATGCCGCCCCCTGCAGACTCGCGGCCAATGGGCCACAGCAGGGAGGTGTCAATCTACCCGATCATACTCGATCGGGTTGATTTTTGCTGATTCCTGTCCGCCTGCTCAGAGCAGGTGGACAGGGTTATGGAGCAGCAGCCTTTGTGACCGTTTCTCCATAACTTGTGTTTCTGGTGAGTCTGAAGACTCGCCGGAAACACGGGGTGTCAAGCTCCATACGGAGCTTGATAGATAGGCCCAGTGTCTCTATTATTGTTCTACATGTGCACACTCTGCAATTTTTATAGAAAAGAATGCTAAGCTTTATTAATTGCTGTTACATTCTATTTTATATGTTTTTATTGTTTGTTTTTTGGTGGTTTAGAAATAAAGCCTAATCGCCTAGATTTAGAGTTTGGCGTTAGCCATCAAAAATGGCGTTAGAGGCTCCTAATGCTGGTTTTGGGCTACCGCTGGTATTTAGAGTCAGTCAGGAAAGGGTCTAACGCTTACTTTGCAGCCGCGACTTTTCCATACCGCAGATCCCCCTATGCCATTTGCGTATCCTATCTTTTCAATGGGATCTTTCTAACGCTGGTATTTAGAGCCGTAGTTGAAGTGAGCGTTAGAAATCTAACGACAAAACTCCAGCCGCAGAAAAAAGCCAGAAGTTAAGAGCTTTCTGGGCAAACACCGGTTCATAAAGCTCTTAACTACTGTGCTTTAAAGTACACTAACACCCTTAAACTACCTATGTACCCCTAAACCGAGGTCAACCCACATCGCAGCCACTCTATTAAATTTTTTGAACCCCTAATCTGCCGACCGCACACCGCCGCCACCTACATTATCCCTAACACCGCCGACCCCTATATTATATTTATTAACCCCTAATCTGCCACCCCCAACGTCGCCTCCACCTACCTACAATTATTAACCCCTAATCTGCCGACCGGACCTCACCGCTACTATAATAAAGTTATTAACCCCTAATCTGCCTCACTCCCGCCTCACTAACCATATAATAAATAGTATTAAACCCTAATCTGCACTCCCTAACATCACCGACACCTAACTTCAAGTATTAACCCCTAATCTGCCGACCGGACCTCACCGCTACTATAATAAAGTTATTAACCCCTAAAGCTAAGTCTAACCCTAACACTAACACCCCCCCTAAATTTAATATAATTTAAATCTAACAAAATAAATTAACTCTTATTAATTAAATTATTCCTATTTAAAGCTAAATACTTACCTGTAAATTAAATCCTAATATAGCTACAATATAAATTATAATTATATTGTAGCTATTTTAGGATTAATATTTATTTTACAGGCAACTTTGTATTTATTTTATATATAAAATAAAAGGTTAAATATGAGCGCAGGGTGATACACCAAACTCCTGAAAAGACCTAAAAGTCCCTAATATAGGCCAGAAAATAGTACTATGAGATAACAGAAAACAGGAGCGCTAAAAAGCTAAAGGTGTCTCTAAACGTGAATATAATTAAACCAGGTGTATCCTGCAAATAAAGTGCTATCAAAAATAAAAACTAAATGAATTCAAAGTGCTGTTCATTAATGGTGTGTATATACAGTAGAAAACGAAATACTTAATATTTCAAGTTACAAAGGGTATCCCTTTAAACAGTACACTAGTGTTCTTAGAATGTATAAAATACTGAGGTTGAAAAAAGAGACCAAATCTTATATTTAAAAAAGGGACTATGCCAATTTAATATACTTCATAAAACATAAAAGAATGATATTAGACAATTCTCTTAAAATTGTATAAATGCATAAAACTAACGGACGTCTCCGTTAAAAATAAAAATAAAACTCAGGTTGCCACCACATAAAAATATATATAGAGGAAGATCCGTTATTGTGGGCCAATGGAACTAATAATAGTTCAAGTTGGAAAGATGTCAGGAGTAAATTCCAAAGTTCATACTCTAAGTTAGCGATCAACCGCAGGCTTACCCCCACACTGTGTGTGTTCTGAAGTCTCTGTGTTCAAAGTTACCGCCGTAGCGGGGTGACGTCACCTTTATGGGCGCTGTCCTGGATCGGCCTCCTGATTGGTCCTTTATCGGAGCGGCTTTAGAAGGTAACTGAAATTTGATGAAGTCACAACTATAGTTATTTATTCACATTCTAAGCTGGAGCTACACTTGTGAGTGTGCATTGCTGTTGGAAGTCGTTACCCTTGATATAACAAAGAATCTGCAATTGTCAGCTGGACCGGCAGAGACTGACATTATTGGCAAGCAAGGTCGACAGAATCCGACAAGGGTACTACTGCACAGAACTTTTCCGCAGAGAAAAATCAGAGCTCCTCAGTTTGAGGATTGGACAGAGTTAATTCTTTCACACATCACTCCTTCAAAGGTATCTTGCGTGTTGTTATACACTTAAGAGCAGATACTTTGGCAGCGGAAATTTCAGTTACCTTCTAAAGCCGCTCCGATAAAGGACCAATCAGGAGGCCGATCCAGGACAGCGCCCATAAAGGTGACGTCACCCCGCTACGGCGGTAACTTTGAACACAGAGACTTCAGAACACACACAGTGTGGGGGTAAGCCTGCGGTTGATCGCTAACTTAGAGTATGAACTTTGGAATTTACTCCTGACATCTTTCCAACTTGAACTATTATTAGTTCCATTGGCCCACAATAACGGATCTTCCTCTATATATATTTTTATGTGGTGGCAACCTGAGTTTTATTTTTATTTTTAACGGAGACGTCCGTTAGTTTTATGCATTTATACAATTTTAAGAGAATTGTCTAATATCATTCTTTTATGTTTTATGAAGTATATTAAATTGGCATAGTCCCTTTTTTAAATGTAAGATTTGGTCTCTTTTTTCAACCTCAGTATTTTATACATTCTAAGAACACTAGTGTACTGTTTAAAGGGATACCCTTTGTAACTTGAAATATTAAGTATTTCGTTTTCTACTGTATATACACACCATTAATGAACAGCACTTTGAATTCATTTAGTTTTTATTTTTGATAGCACTTTATTTGCAGGATACACCTGGTTTAATTATATTCACGTTTAGAGACACCTTTAGCTTTTTAGCGCTCCTGTTTTCTGTTATCTCATTTGTATTTATTTTAACCAGGTACAATAGCTATTAAATAGTTCATAACTATTTAATAGTTACCTAGTTAAAATAATTACAAAATTACCTGTAAAATAAATCCTAACCTAAGTTACAATTAAACCTAACACTACACTATCAATAAATTAATTAAATAAAATACCTACAATTATCTACAATTAAACCTAACACTACACTATCAATAAATTAATTAAATACAATACCTACAAATAAATACAATGAAATAAACTAACTAAAGTACAAAAAATAAAAAAGAACTAAGTTACAAAAAATAAAAAAATATTAACAAACTGATCGGAACAGCCAATAGAATGCGAGCTCACTCTGATTGGCTGATTGGATCAGCCAATCGGATTGAACTTGAATCTGATTGGCTGATTCCATCAGCCAATCAAAATTTTCCTACCTTAATTCTGATTGGCTGATAGAATCCTAACAGCCAATCGGAATTCGAGGGACGCCATCTTGGATGACGTCCCTTAAAGGAACCTTCATTCTGTTTTAGGACGTCGGAAGAAGAGGATGGATCCGCACCGGAGGTCTTGAAGATGGAGCCGCTCGTCATCGGATGGAAGAAGATAGAAGATGCCGCTTGGATGAAGATGTCTACCGGTCCGGATATCCTCTTCTGCCCGGATAGGATGAAGTCTTCTGCCCGATGATGGACTTCTTCAGCTGCCGCTTGGATCAAGACTTCAGCCGGAGGATGGACGTCTTCAGCCCCGCTTGGGCTTGGATCAAGACATCGGAGCCATGGACCGATCGGTGATACCCGGCATGGTGAAGATAAGGAAGGAAGATCTTCAGAGGCTTAGTGTTAGGTTTATTTAAGGGGGGTTTGGGTTAGATTAGGGGTATGTGGGTGGTGGGTTGTAATGTTGGGGGGGGTATTGTATGTTTTTTTTCCAGGCAAAAGAGCTGAATTCTTTGGGGCATGCCCCGCAAAAGGCCCTTTTAAGGGCTGGTAAGGTAAAAGAGCTTTTCTATTTTTATTTTAGAATAGGGTAGGGATTTTTTTTTATTTTGGGGGGCTTTGTTATTTTATTAGGGGGCTTAGAGTAGGTGTAATTAGCTTAAAATTGTTATAATATTTTTCTAATGTTTGTAAATATTTTTTTATTTTTTGTAACTTAGTTCTTTTTTATTTTTTGTACTTTAGTTAGTTTATTTCATTGTATTTATTTGTAGGTATTGTATTTAATTAATTTATTGATAGTGTAGTGTTAGGTTTAATTGTAGATAATTGTAGGTATTTTATTTAATTAATTTATTGATAGTGTAGTGTTAGGTTTAATTGTAACTTAGGTTAGGATTTATTTTACAGGTAATTTTGTAATTATTTTAACTAGGTAACTATTAAATAGTTATTAACTATTTAATAGCTATTGTACCTGGTTAAAATAAATACAAAGTTGCCTGTAAAATAAATATTAATCCTAAAATAGCTACAATATAATTATAATATATATTGTAGCTATATTAGGATTTATTTTACAGGTAAGTATTTAGCTTTAAATAGGAATAATTTATTTAATAAGAGTTAATTTATTTCGTTAGACTTAAATTATATTTAATTTAGGGGGTGTTAGGGTTAGACTTAGCTTTAGGGGTTAATACATTTATTATAGTAGCGGTGAGGTCCGGTCGGCAGATTAGGGGTTAATACTTGAAGTTAGGTGTCGGTGATGTTAGGGAGGGCAGATTAGGGGTTAATACTATTTATTATAGGGTTAGTGAGGCGGGAGTGAGGCGGATTAGGGGTTAATAACTTTATTATAGTAGCGGTGGGGTCCGGTCGGCAGATTAGGGGTTAATAATTGTAGGTAGGTGGAGACGACATTGGGGACGGCAGATTAGGGGTTAATAAATATAATATAAGGGTCGGCGGTGTTAAGGGCAGCAGATTAGGAGTTCATAGTGATAACGTAGGTTGCGGCGGTGTACGGAGTGGCAGATTAGGGGTTAAAAAAATATGCAGGGGTCAGCGATAGCGGGGGCGGCAGATTAGGGGTTAATAAGTGTAAGGTTTGGGGTGTTTAGACTCGGGGTACATGTTAGGGTGTTAGGTGCAGACTTAGGAAGTGTTTCCCCATAGGAAACAATGGGGCTGCGTTAGGAGCTGAACACTGCTTTTTTGCAGGTGTTAGGTTTTTTTCAGCTCAAACTGCCCCATTGTTTCCTAGGCGGAATCGTGCACGAGCACGTTTTTGAAGCTGGCCGCGTCCGTAAGCACCGCTGGTATTGAGAGTTTTAGTGGCGGTAAATTATGCTCTATGCTCCCTTTTTGGAGTTTAACGCAGCCCTTCTGTGAACTCTAAATACCAGCGGTATTTAAAAGGTGCGGGGGGGGGGGGAAGCCAGCGTTGGCTACGCGGGTCATTGCCGACAAAACTCTAAATCTAGCCGTAATAATAATAATAATAGATATTGCCATTTTTAGTTTCATACTATTTGTTTTTTTCAACCTTTATAATGTCATATAGCACATGGTATTTCACGTTTTCTTTTGACTGGTCAAGGATCCACACCTAAACACCAGCAAAAATATTACATTGTTAATGGACAGAAAATATATTGTGTGAGTATTTCTGTGTGTTTGAGTGTGAATGTGTTTGTGTATAAATGTGTTTGTGTCTTGCTTTGTTTGTGTAAATGAGTGCTTGTGTGTGTTGTTCTGTGTTTGTGAGGTTCTGTGTGTGTTAGTGTGTGCAAAAGTGTATCTGTGTGTGAGAGTGTACAGAGAGAAAGTGTTCCTTTGAGTGTCTTTGTGACGGATATATTGTATCTGCGTGTATGAGATAGATCTGCATTTTTGTGTCTATGAGTGTCAGCACGTGATTTATATATATGCTCACTAGGCTGAACATTTTATACAACTTAAATGTCTGTAACTCTAGGGAGTACTTTTCAGTGGTGGTTTTAGTTTGGCAATGGTTGAGGTTGTTATATACTTTGAGGATTTGATGGTTAAGGGGCTATGTGCATTAGGGAGTCATGGTTAAGGGTTTATTGTAGTAGAGTTACACAAAAGTGCTGTGGGTTAGGTTAGGTGCTCAGTGGTCAGGTAGTTAAGTGCAGTGTGAGGTCATTGTTAAGGGATTTAGGTGCTGTATGTGTTAAGTAACTAGGGAGTCAAGTGCAATGAGGTCTGATGGTTAGGAGGTTAAATGTGATGGAGGTTGCAGTAAGGTGGCCTAGGTTGTAGTTTTAGTGGTTAGAGGGTTAAAGGAATATTAAACTGCTGGGCACAACTAAATTAAAATAGTAAGTACTTACTATTACTATTTCTGTACCTCCTGTTGCTGCAGCTCTCTTAAAACCCATGTTCCAGTTGTAGATGTCTGATGGTAAAGCTCCACCTCTTTGTAGTGGGGCTACCATGTTGGAGCTCAGGTATTCTCATAGCCTGTGACAGAAGTACTTACATTTACATATCAATGAGCTTGTCAACTTTTTGACAACTGTATATTGTGCTTCAGATTAGGGTGCATGATACAGAGCAGAAGATGTACATTTTTTTCCAGTTGCTGCATTGCTCTATATTATTTTTGAGCACTTTTTAAAATATATTTTGTACAACTGTAAAACTGTGTAAAAAAAAAGGCAAAAACATAAAACTCACATGATGTATCATGAACACTAACTCCAAGCAATGATAATAATGTAAAAAAATAGGCAATATTACAGATCTGTGAGTGAGCACAGCGTCTGTCATAGGCTGTGAGAATTCCTGAGCTCCAAGATGGCAGTGTGCCAGTATGAAGAGGCGGAGTTTCAGTATCTGGCTCCTTTAAACTATTAAAACAGGAGAACTGATTTGAAAAGAGCTGCAATAGTAATGTTACTATTATTTTGTTTAATGCCACTTTAGGTTAAGCAAAAGGTATTTACAGATGCGTTGCTATATGTGGCAACTGTTTATGTGTTAAGTGCAGTGTATCTGGTGGTTTTGGGGCATGATGAGAGTTACTGTAAGAGGGGTTAAGTGTGATTTGTTTTCAATGGTTAGTAGCTGAAGTGTAGTGGCAGGACCAGAGATAAGGCAGATAAATTCAGTAGCTGTTCCAACAATTCGGAATTAAATGTGAAGTGTCTGCTGCAGTTAACCCAATTAACTGAAAACCCAGAGGACCAGCTGATAAGAGGATAAGTGTGCCTATGGGTTTGGGAATTTAGAGATTAACTGGTGTGGGTTTTTTTGGAGGGATAGTTTAAGGAGTGGGCCAGCAGTTTGGGGTTAATAATTGTTAGGTTTAGGTATTGGGGGGTGCATTGTAACCATTTGTTTTAACTAATTTCATTAATAGATTTTGTTAATTAATTTTTGTTCTAATCGAATGATGCATCTAACTAAATATTTTCATGAGTACATTTATAATAATCATCAGTGTTTATATATAACTAGTAATACCTCCAGTGCAAAAACAGTGTTTTAGTTGACTTTAAGGTAGATAATACTGTTTTTTGGAAATACCAGCTGAAAAGTATGCAAACTGATTTAATATTTCATATTATTAAATTGTTTCTTAATAGAATAAGATTATTAAAATTGCAATTTAAAGACATGAATATTTAATATGCATATGAAGAAAACTTGAAAATTAAAATCAGGTTGCTGACTATGCTGACTATCAAGTATTGCAAGTAGTCATTGTAACAGTCTCAAACACACCACTTACATTGGAATTCTCAGAAGAAAAGCCAAGAATTTGATTGATGACTATAATTCCTCTAGGCAATTCTCTTCTTTGGATTCATGACACGGGCTATGTCGTTCTATCAATATATTTATTATAGCTTTTTTGCTTCTCATTTCTTTTCATTACTTTTTTTATTTTCCTATATGTTCAACACTATTGTGAAAGAGTAATAATCCTAAATCCACCTACCATTCTGTACTGCTGCATACCAGTGTCACTGGATATCCCTTTTGAGCAATTTTTTCATATTTATAGATATACATTTCACATCTTCCAGGATGACTGCTGTACCTGACGTATATTAAAAAGTTTGCCTTCTCAATTTAAACTTTGTCACTTTTTTCTTTCTTCAAATTTCAGACCATATCTTGTTGGGCAAATTTTAACCAAATGTCACAATGATCCTAAAAAAAGTAATTGTGACATTCATATGTGTTTGAATTCTCTACACACATGACATGCACACAAAGATTATTGTACGTATGAGTGTGTTTGTTTTACATTTATTATCTGCAAGCAAAGATATGCTGTAGCTTGCATGATTGTTAAATCTAATAAAAAAAATAGAATTCTTTCCTTTTCACACTCATGTATTCATAAAGCACAAGGTATCTATGGGATTTTACATTTTTATATTGAATTGTACCAGACATTGCTAATTATGGGCAAGATTACAACTGCACGCTTACTGTAGCATACGAGCGATATGGGGTATGTATCTGCTCTTTGCACAAGATTTACATTTAATAGTTCAGTTACACTCATATTAGCACTGTCTGATATATTATTTTTTCTTTTAAATTGAAATAAAAGTTTATAAGGGTGCAAAGAAATGAGGTCTCAGATGTTAGAAAAAAAAGGGCTGCAAAGGGCTTTAACATAGAGATATCATATATGTACATGCGTGTGTATATGTATATATATATATATATATATAAATATAAGGATCAGAATGAGAGCCCGCACTTGTAGGTCTTACAAGTCCACCAAAGTGAATGTATTCCCAGTAACGTTTCGGGGTTTCCCCCTTTATCAAACATTAAAAACAAAATGTGACATACCTTACTTTATACCCCATACCGATCTTTCTATCCAGCTCTGCCAAGTAGGACTTCCGGTGGCGTCTCCCCATTACAACAGCGCATGCGCTGAGTAGCGCCATGGAAGCCCGACCTGGATAACTGCAAGAAAAAGCAAAACAAAAAGTACCGTAACTAGGATACGGCATATAACAAAACACTGAAGAACAGTCCTATAATATTATATACATCAACTAGCCTTAGTATATGGTGTTTATTAGCAACTTAAATATAAATGTTATAATGTAATCACACGTTTTGAAATTTTCATGTCATCATATATGACAACCCATACTATACGTATATGATACTGCTACAGATTGTGACCCAGTGCTAAAACTGATTCTATCATCCACAATTAATTTGGTGTGTCAATTAGTACATATGTCTAAGGTATTTGTGTTGACTAGTATCTGGGCTATACACATTACAATAGTAAATCTTTATGGCCACAGGTATATATGTAAAATAGTAAAAAACATTATTATCTAGTGTAATCCGTACGAGTTGTACCAAACTTATGTACTATATGTACCATATACGACACATTTCACTATAAGATCATGAAAGACTATAGAAACACTGTAAATCGAAGTGAGTGTTTAGGCCATTTAGCATCAAAGTGTCCAGAGTATGAATCCATCTGGACTCTTTTTGCAGCAAGAGTTTGCCCCTGTGACCTTACCATGTTAGAGGGGGACATGATCAATAATGGAAGATAAACAAGGGGCGCCAACATAGTGTGAATCGTTCAAACAACAAATATAAAAGTGATGTGCAAAAAACTACTCACAAGGAAAGTGGCACCTTAAATGAATAAGGTGCGATAAAGCAGGCTGACATTCAAATTCCAGCAGTCAGTACGCTGGAGGTCTCACCCAGAGGACCTGTGGAATCCAGATAGGCGTCTAGAAAGTAGCACCCACGTTTTTTAGGGCCAATGGCCGGACCAGGTGAGCTGCAAGCTGATAGGTGTTCTCCTGCTGCACTCACGCCACCGAGACTTTTCTCCAAAAACGACAGTGTCAGTGTATGAAAGGTTCTGTGGTAAAAGTCCTGTTTCAAAAACAAGTGGATCGTGGAAAGAAGCAAAAATACCGGGTCGTGGTATAAAACAAACAGTATTTATTTTGCAACGCGTTTCTCAGTCTATTCCAGACCGTTTCATCAGGCATAATCATAGTTAACAATAGAGATCTATTTAAACCCACAGTGACCCGGAATTGAAACAAAAGGTCAACTCTATTAACAATGTTGCAATTGCAAAAACATTTAACTTTTGATACATTGTATAAATTGGTTTGAACAATTGTGACCACACAGATAACACTTAAATAAAAAGTATATAAAAAACCCTATTCGCAATTACCAAATATATCTGGAAAAAAATAAAATATCTCATAGTAAACTGGACATATATTAACATGTGTGTATATGTATATCTCATCTCCTGGTTGGATTCGAACCCAGGACCTAATGTGTGCTAGGCAATGGAAAAATCAAAAGGCTACCTTTATGTCTTGTTTGAATTTCTTGCAAAAAGGATTAGTATTGATACAAAATATATAAATTGATCTACATGTCTCACAATGTCTAGAAGATAATCTTATTTGGTCTTTTTAATAAATGACTCTAATTTTTAACACCAAACTAAAAGGAATTTTCTTATAAATATAAAACTAAAAAAGAAATGTTCGTGACAAATGCTTACTATAAATAAGTGACATATAAAAATTGTAAAAAATATATATGTATATATATATTTTATTTTATGGCTCCACTGGACTTGAACTTGGGACCTTCTGTATGTTAAGCGAGCATGAAATTGATAAGGCTATCTTGAAGGGCTATTTTTATGTTATATATTGGAGCAGAAATATGTTAGGAATTATATGATTAATAATATGTATATATATATTTGGGACTCCACTGGACTCGAACTTGGGACCTTTTGTATGTTAGGCGAACAAGAAATTGGTAAAGCTATCTTGAAAATTTATGTTATATATTGGGGCGGAAATATATTTGGGAATTATGTTATTAATTGTTTCCAATCATACACAACAACCAAATAGACTAAAAAGTGTATCCAGAATGTATATAAACAATTGTAGGTGTATGTATTGATGAATAATCAAACATTCAAAAAGATGAAATGTGCAAAATAGTGTATCGTAGAAAATAATATAAATCAGGTATGTGAAATATAATATAATATGAAACTATATAGGTGCTTGGACTATTAGGTTTAGAACCGGATAGACAAGTGCATACATATACACAACTATGTGGACATGCTCATCATGGGCATATACACATAAATATAAGTGTATGGAAACATAACATATTCTATATGTGTCTAAATTGCATTAATGCAATATATTATTGAAGACTGACAAAGAAGAGAAAAAGAAATAAGAGAGATATAATGTAGTGGTATCAACATATGGTAGTGTTTGTTAATGTATATCAAAAAATATAAGAAAATATGATGTACTAGACCCTAAAAGCTAAATCTCATATTAGATATAAATGTAACCTGTATAAAAGTGATAATTTATGTGAAGGCTGCCAAATCTACATTGGCGTTTAAGCCTAATGGATACAAGGTTTTGAGTTTGTGTATCCAATATGTTTCTAATTGCCTGAGTTTAATCAGACGATCATAATCTGTGGAAGGTGGTACATGATCAATAGGGATAATTTTATAGATATCTGAACTCCCGTCGTGTATCGTTTCACAATGGTTGGGGACACTATGGTTGGTTTTAGTTTTTTTACAATTTTTACAATTTCGATGATGTTCACCCCAACGGGTACGGAGATTTCTAATAGTGCGCCCTACATACTGGACGCCACAAATACAATTAAGGAGATACACTATATATTTAGATTCGCAATTGAGACGATGTGTGATTTGATAAGTTAAACCAGTAATATTGGATTTAAAAGATTTTTGTGAAATTGTAAATTTGCACATGTTGCAACCTCTTTTGCCACATTTAAATGATCCATGGGAAGCTAAAAAGTTTAAAGTTTTGGTTTGTTTATTGGACCGAAATTGGCAATGTTTTACTCTTTTACTGGGGGCTAATTGATTCCTTAAAGTGGGAGCTCGTCTATATACAATTTTGGGTTTTTCACCGACTATATCTTTAAGGAAAGGATCCTTTTGGATAATGTTCCAATGTTTATGTAGTATGTTTCGAATTTTGTAGTGGTTGTTATTGTATTGTGTAATGAAAAGTGGTTCACAAACAACGTTGTTTGTGGATTTCTTTTTGGTTTGATTGTTGGTGCTATTTTGGACTTTTTCAAAGATTAATTCTCTATCTAGATTGCGTGCTTTTTTAAGACATTGATTTAGTAGATCTATAGGATAACCTTTGTCTACAAAGCGTTGGTAAAGAACCTTGCTTTGAATGTCAAAAGATTCTAAATTGGAGCAATTCCTGCGTATTCTCTTAAATTGGCTGTATGGGATGTTTCTTTTCCACCCTATATGGTGGTTACTAGAGAAGTCTAGATAGCTGTTGCTATCGACTTTTTTGAAAAAAGTTTGAGAAATGATGTTACCTTGATTATCCCAACTTAGTAATAGATCCAAGAATTCTATTGAAGATTTTTGTATATTAGCTGTGAAGGTTAAACCCATCTGATTCTGATTTAAATGTTCTATTAGTGTGTTAGCTAGCTCGTGGCTCCCTCTTAAAATAAAAATCAGGTCATCTATATGAAAATTGGACGACTGTTCACAATAGAAACTATAGAAGAGAACAAAACAGAACCTACAGGAATACACATAACAATTACAATACTAATTATAGACCGCACTACAATGAGAATTACAGATTCAATTCCCCAAACCCCCGCAATAACTATGGACCTAGAACTCATTACTCCAACACAAATAGACATTCCCAACAATATCCACAAGGGACATATCAGAGTCAATTTCGTGATAACCATTCTAACACATATCAACAACATTTTTCACCCCAGCATGGCTTCAGGCCTCATTCCAATCATCCTACTTCTCACAATCAGGTTACAACAAATTATCATACACAACAACCTAATAGAACACTTTTGGAGAGACCCCATGGGCATATACTCAAACCAAACAATCCATTAGAACACACAAATAGATTCAATATTTTAGCATCTTTGCCAGATGAAGAAAACACACCAGGCACCTCATATGAACATTCCTCTTCTTTTTTAGAGAATGGCCAAAATCACAACAGACATCCCTTTCCAAACAGCAACCTAAGTGTAGAAAAACAACGAAAAAGACCGTACACTTCAGACCAAGAGGGTCTAGAGGAAGGGGTTTATCAGCCAAAAAAGAAAAATTATCCAAATTAGAACAAGGTATATTCAATTTATCATCGCACATTCTAACAACTAATGAGAAAAGAGTACTCCACAAAGGCCTTTCATACTGCCCACCCAATCCTCACAACTTATATCATCTATTTGTGGATGTTAATAAATTTACAAGGAAACTATCCTTGCAGAAATTCTTTGCACAAAAGAAACTAAAACAACAAAAATATATACAACCTGAAAATACACAGACTATACTAGTCAATAATATGACCCCTAATAAGAATATGAAGGTCATATTTGCAGAAACAGAAAGCTTAACTACCCATTTATTTGATGATTATATTCATACAGATATTAAGGTAAAATCCCAATTTACACCATCTTTTTCAACAAACCACTATATAGAATTATATCAAAGATCAGTCATTGAGGATCTTGAAAAACTTTCAAAAGATCACAAAAAACAGTACCATTTACACAAAAGCGAACAAACAGCTTTACGTATGCTAGCCAACAATAAAAATCTGATAATCAAGGATGCAGATAAGGGCGGTGGTATTGTCCTACAAGATCTAGGAGATTATCTCAAAGAGGCCAATAGAATTTTAACAGACACTGAATATTATAGGGAAATCTCTTTCAATCCAACAAGTATTTTCCTAAAAGGGTACAGTACACTAATACAAAAGGGCATATCCACAGGTATTCTAAATAAAGAAGAGAAAGAATTTCTCAAAGTCACAAATCCTAGTGTGGCACACTATTACCACCTGCCCAAAATCAACAAAGATCAAGTTAATCCACCTGGACGCCCCATTATAGCAGGCATTGGTAACCTCACATACAATTTATCTTTTTATTTAGATCAATTTTTACAAAAATATGTTGTTACTTTACCCTCCTATATCAGAGATAGCACACATTTACTATATCAACTTAAAAACATTTCTACTAACGATGATCTAATTTGGATCACTTGTGATGTTGGCTCCCTTTATTCTAACATTTGCCATAACATGGGTATTAATGCAGTTTCCATCTTTTTGGAAAAGGACCTATATATGCCAGACATCCAAAAAGAATTTATATTGGAAGGAATAGAATACATCCTCAAGCACAATTATTTTATTTTTCAAGATAGATTTTTTCTACAGGTCAAGGGGACGGCCATGGGTACCAGGTTCGCCCCGAGCTTTGCAAATTTGTTTATGGGAATCTTTGAAGACCGATATATTTATTCCTCAAGCTTTTGGGCGAACCTGGTATACTATGGCCGCTATATAGATGACCTGATTTTTATTTTAAGAGGGAGCCACGAGCTAGCTAACACACTAATAGAACATTTAAATCAGAATCAGATGGGTTTAACCTTCACAGCTAATATACAAAAATCTTCAATAGAATTCTTGGATCTATTACTAAGTTGGGATAATCAAGGTAACATCATTTCTCAAACTTTTTTCAAAAAAGTCGATAGCAACAGCTATCTAGACTTCTCTAGTAACCACCATATAGGGTGGAAAAGAAACATCCCATACAGCCAATTTAAGAGAATACGCAGGAATTGCTCCAATTTAGAATCTTTTGACATTCAAAGCAAGGTTCTTTACCAACGCTTTGTAGACAAAGGTTATCCTATAGATCTACTAAATCAATGTCTTAAAAAAGCACGCAATCTAGATAGAGAATTAATCTTTGAAAAAGTCCAAAATAGCACCAACAATCAAACCAAAAAGAAATCCACAAACAACGTTGTTTGTGAACCACTTTTCATTACACAATACAATAACAACCACTACAAAATTCGAAACATACTACATAAACATTGGAACATTATCCAAAAGGATCCTTTCCTTAAAGATATAGTCGGTGAAAAACCCAAAATTGTATATAGACGAGCTCCCACTTTAAGGAATCAATTAGCCCCCAGTAAAAGAGTAAAACATTGCCAATTTCGGTCCAATAAACAAACCAAAACTTTAAACTTTTTAGCTTCCCATGGATCATTTAAATGTGGCAAAAGAGGTTGCAACATGTGCAAATTTACAATTTCACAAAAATCTTTTAAATCCAATATTACTGGTTTAACTTATCAAATCACACATCGTCTCAATTGCGAATCTAAATATATAGTGTATCTCCTTAATTGTATTTGTGGCGTCCAGTATGTAGGGCGCACTATTAGAAATCTCCGTACCCGTTGGGGTGAACATCATCGAAATTGTAAAAATTGTAAAAAAACTAAAACCAACCATAGTGTCCCCAACCATTGTGAAACGATACACGACGGGAGTTCAGATATCTATAAAATTATCCCTATTGATCATGTACCACCTTCCACAGATTATGATCGTCTGATTAAACTCAGGCAATTAGAAAAATATTGGATACACAAACTCAAAACCTTGTATCCATTAGGCTTAAACGCCAATGTAGATTTGGCAGCCTTCACATAAATTATCACTTTTATACAGGTTACATTTATATCTAATATGAGATTTAGCTTTTAGGGTCTAGTACATCATATTTTCTTATATTTTTTGATATACATTAACAAACACTACCATATGTTGATACCACTACATTATATCTCTCTTATTTCTTTTTCTCTTCTTTGTCAGTCTTCAATAATATATTGCATTAATGCAATTTAGACACATATAGAATATGTTATGTTTCCATACACTTATATTTATGTGTATATGCCCATGATGAGCATGTCCACATAGTTGTGTATATGTATGCACTTGTCTATCCGGTTCTAAACCTAATAGTCCAAGCACCTATATAGTTTCATATTATATTATATTTCACATACCTGATTTATATTATTTTCTACGATACACTATTTTGCACATTTCATCTTTTTGAATGTTTGATTATTCATCAATACATACACCTACAATTGTTTATATACATTCTGGATACACTTTTTAGTCTATTTGGTTGTTGTGTATGATTGGAAACAATTAATAACATAATTCCCAAATATATTTCCGCCCCAATATATAACATAAATTTTCAAGATAGCTTTACCAATTTCTTGTTCGCCTAACATACAAAAGGTCCCAAGTTCGAGTCCAGTGGAGTCCCAAATATATATATACATATTATTAATCATATAATTCCTAACATATTTCTGCTCCAATATATAACATAAAAATAGCCCTTCAAGATAGCCTTATCAATTTCATGCTCGCGTAACATACAGAAGGTCCCAAGTTCAAGTCCAGTGGAGCCATAAAATAAAATATATATATACATATATATTTTTTACAATTTTTATATGTCACTTATTTATAGTAAGCATTTGTCACGAACATTTCTTTTTTAGTTTTATATTTATAAGAAAATTCCTTTTAGTTTGGTGTTAAAAATTAGAGTCATTTATTAAAAAGACCAAATAAGATTATCTTCTAGACATTGTGAGACATGTAGATCAATTTATATATTTTGTATCAATACTAATCCTTTTTGCAAGAAATTCAAACAAGACATAAAGGTAGCCTTTTGATTTTTCCATTGCCTAGCACACATTAGGTCCTGGGTTCGAATCCAACCAGGAGATGAGATATACATATACACACATGTTAATATATGTCCAGTTTACTATGAGATATTTTATTTTTTTCCAGATATATTTGGTAATTGCGAATAGGGTTTTTTATATACTTTTTATTTAAGTGTTATCTGTGTGGTCACAATTGTTCAAACCAATTTATACAATGTATCAAAAGTTAAATGTTTTTGCAATTGCAACATTGTTAATAGAGTTGACCTTTTGTTTCAATTCCGGGTCACTGTGGGTTTAAATAGATCTCTATTGTTAACTATGATTATGCCTGATGAAACGGTCTGGAATAGACTGAGAAACGCGTTGCAAAATAAATACTGTTTGTTTTATACCACGACCCGGTATTTTTGCTTCTTTCCACGATCCACTTGTTTTTGAAACAGGACTTTTACCACAGAACCTTTCATACACTGACACTGTCGTTTTTGGAGAAAAGTCTCGGTGGCGTGAGTGCAGCAGGAGAACACCTATCAGCTTGCAGCTCACCTGGTCCGGCCATTGGCCCTAAAAAACGTGGGTGCTACTTTCTAGACGCCTATCTGGATTCCACAGGTCCTCTGGGTGAGACCTCCAGCGTACTGACTGCTGGAATTTGAATGTCAGCCTGCTTTATCGCACCTTATTCATTTAAGGTGCCACTTTCCTTGTGAGTAGTTTTTTGCACATCACTTTTATATTTGTTGTTTGAACGATTCACACTATGTTGGCGCCCCTTGTTTATCTTCCATTCTAGACACCCTGACCCATCGCACCGCGGGACACAAGAGGAGCACGCCAAACACCTGAACACATCACTGTTCACATATTAGGATTGGACACTTATTTTTTACATCACAGCAATTTTTGGGACATTGATAAGTACTTTTTTTATATATTTTACTAATCGCCACAAATATCATTGTTTATCTGTGATATCTGATTATTTCAATGTATCACTAATATTATACACAAATTGTCCTGAGCACTTGTTTTACACACAATTTATTTTCGTCATTATTATAAATTATAAAAAATTTTTTACACATACCAAACACTGTGCTGTTTATATAAAAATATTTATTTATTTATTTATTTTTTTTTTTTTTTTTTTTTTTTTTTTTTATGCATACGGGTACAAACCCAATCATAAAGTGGTAGGTCCCACTTTGATAACCTGTGTTCCAAGCGCATCCTCTTAAGTTTTTTCCTCCTCAGGAATTTCTTTTTATATGATCAATAATGACATACTTTAAGTCCATGACTGTATGCTTATGTTTGGCAAAATATCTTGCCACGGGCTGATCAGAGTCATCTTTATCAATGGTAGCCCGTATGGCTGCCCTGTGATTTGCCTTTCTCGCTCGCAAGTCATCAGTCGTTTTGCCAACATAAAATCTGCCACATATACAGTGTAACAGATATATCACAAATTTAGTAGTGCAGGTGACACGATGTTTGATCTTAAATTTCTTGTTTGTCCATGGATGTGTGAACTCTGTGCATTGTGTTAACGCACTACATGTTGTACAATCTATGCATTTAAAGCATCCTGTTTTCTTCTTTTTTTGTAACCAAGTAGCATTGGTGTATGCTTTCGTCAGGTCTGGTCTCATAAGTACATCATGTAATGATTTCCCTCTGCGATAACTTATCCTGGGCACTGGAGATCCCTGTAAAGGTAATCCTTTGTCACTTGCAATAATACGTCAATGTTGGTCAAGTATATTCCTCTAGGCTTTCTTGTCAGGGCTGTATTCAGTGATGTATGTCATCATGTTTGATCTCTGTCTGTTTTGATTACTCTTCTTATCCAGAATTTGTTGTTGTGACACCTTGCATGCATTTTGATAAGCTTCATCAATCAGGTTGCTATCATATTTTCTATCTTTGAATTTCTGGTGCATTACTTTCAGTTGTTCCATTTTGCCCTCCTCCGTGGAGTTATTCCTAACTGCCCTGCAGAATTGTGAAGTAGGTAATGATTTCTTGGTGCCAGGTGGGTGGCAGCTGGTATATAGTAACATAGAATTGCGATTGGTTGGTTTGTAAAAAAGTGCTGTGTTCAATCTTCCAGCCTGTTTGCTTATTCGTAGGTCCAAGAACTCAATGGTGTCACAGTTGCAGGACATTTTGAATTTTAGCTCGGGACAAATATTATTTAATCTGATAAACCATTCCTGTAACTCTTCTTGGGAACCACGCCAGATTAGAATCAAATCATCAATGTACCTCCTAAATAGGAGTATCCTTGAGTCTTCAAATGTTGTAGTATGTTCTCTTTCAAATACACCCAAGAAGATATTCGCATATGATGGGACCACATTTGACCCCATTGCTGTTCCTGCTAATTGCAAATAGTAATAGTTTTCAAATTTAAAGTCATTCATTCTTAAGCAGAATTCCAGTAGTTGTAGTAACACTTCACTTGGAGGACCAATATATGGATGATGGGCCAGTTCTTTTCGTACCTCCTGTATTCCTCCAACGTGGGGAATCACAGTATATAGACTGGTCACGTCTAAGGTGACCAGTATATCAGTGTCCATAATGTCATCCATAACTTTTAGTAGTCTTATAAGATTGATGGAATCTTTTAGATATGAAGGTATAGTATGTACCATCAGTTGGAGTACCTTGTCCAAATATGTAGTGATAGTCTGCAATATTGAACCCCTGGACGATACAATGGGCCTGCTAGGTGGGTGTACCGGGTCTTTATGTACCTTAGGGAGAGTGTATAGCACCGGTGTGATGGGGTACTCCACCACCAGGTATGACAAAAGTAATTGTGACATTAATCCTTGAATGTTTAGGTTCTTGAGGTATTCATCAATTTTCATTTTAAAATTGCGTGTTGGATTACTTGGCAATTTTTCATAGACCAGAGCATCATTTAGCTGTGACAGTATTTCAGTTCTGTAGGTGGTATAATCTTGAATGACAAGGGCACACCATTGTCCCCCTCCCTGATGGCAATGTCACAATTCTCCTTTAGACGCTTCAATGCTTGTTTTTCTTGTCTTGTTAAATTGTTTCTAACACCTTGTTGGTTGTTTTTCACTGTTACATGCATATCAGTGTTAATTAATCTTTTGAAAGTAACAATGTTAGGCTGTTGGCTTCTAGGGTCAAATGTACTTTTTTTCTTTAGCTCAGTTGATTCTATGGTTCCATCAGAGGTTGAATCATTACAATTTTCTTTTAGTCTTAATGTTCTCTGAAATTTATATGAGTCCACACACTTGTCAAATCCATCAGCATAAGCGGTTGGTGCAAAACGAATCCTTTGTTGAGCACACTTTTTTCTTCCAGACTTAGAACATGACTGCTAAGATTGATAATGTTATTGACTAGTACCTCCAGTTGTGCCTGGGTGGTCTGCCTCTTACGGCGGTTCTTGCCCCCCCCCTTCCTCGAGTGGGGTCTTGGCGCTCCCCATTTTTTGAACGGGTAATCATATGTGAGGTTTGTTCTGTTTGCCAGTCTGTTGTGGTAGATGGTGATTCATTATTAGTAGCATAATCCGAACTGTCCACAGTTGTCAGATTTTTTGGTTTATATACTCTGGGTCGTCGTCTCATCATTCTATAACTCCTTTCTTCAGGACTTAACGTCCATTAGTATGTCCGTCTTTCACGGTAATCTGTAGTTACAGCTTCCCATTTCCTTTCTTTAAATGCTATGAGTTCTCCTTTGTAGTCTTTTAGCTGTTTCTGTAGTTTCACTAACCACTCTCCCTGTTTATCCTGTTCCAGTTTTTCTAAGTGTCCACTTTCAAGTTGTACAATTTCGATGTCTAAGCTCTTTAAGGTTGCTCCTGTTTCTTCTATAACTAGCATTATTAAATCCAATGAGCTTTTATTTAATATACCACACCATTTTTTACAGAAGACAGGAATATTTATGCCTATGGTGGGCATATTTTTGATCCTGAAACCCTTTTGAATGTACATTTTCTCATGATATGCAGACAAATAGCAGCCATGAAGCTTAAAATCAACCTTTCTTTTTTTAAGTTTAAGGATTTGGTTATATAAATGTAGAGGAATCTCACGTTGGGTTTTGATTACTCCACTGTGAAATCTGATGCCCTTGTCATTCAAGATTATACCACGCACAGAACTAAAATACTGTCACAGCTAAATGATGCTCTGGTCTATGAAAAATTGCCAAGTAATCCAACACACAATTTTAAAATGAAAATTGATGAATAGCTCAAGAACCAAAATATTCAAGGATTAATGTCACAATCACTTTTATCATGCCTGGTGGTGGAGTACTCCATCACACTGGTGCTATACACTCTCCCTAAGGTTCATAAAGACTTGGTACACCCACATGGTAGGCCCATTATATTTTCCAGGGGTTCGATATTGCAGACTATAGCTACATATTTGGACAAAGTACTCCAACCGATGGTACATACTATACCTTCATATCTAAAAGATTCCATCGATCTTTTAAGACTACTACAAGTTATGGATGACATTATGGACACTGATATACTGGTCACCTTAGACGTGACCAGTCTATATACTGTGATTCCCCATGTTGGAGGAAAAGAAAAGAACTGGCCCGTCATCCATATATTGGTCCTCCAAGTGAAGTGTTACTACAACTACTGGAATTCTTCTTAAGAATGAATTACTTTAAATTTGAAAATTATTACTATTTGCAAATAGCAGGAACAGCAATGGGGTCAAATGTGGCCCCATCATATGCGAATATCTTCTTGGGTGTATTTTAAAGAGAACATACTACAATATTTGAAGACTCAAGGATACTCCTATTTAAGAGGTACATTGACGATTTGATTCTAATCTGGCGTGGTTCCCAAGAAGAGTTACAGGAATGGTTTATCAGATTAAATAATATTTGTCCCGAGCTAAAATTCAAAATGTCCTGCAACTGTGACACCATTGAGTTCTTGGACCTACGAATGAGCAAACAGTTCAAAGATAGAAAATATGATAGCAACCTGATTGATGAAGCATATCAAAATGCATGCAAGATGTCACAACAACAAATTCCGGATAAGAAGAATAATCAAAACAGACAGAGATCAAATATGATGACATACATCACTGAATACAGCCCTGACAAGAAAACCTATAGGAAATATACTACTACAACATTGGCATATAATTGCAATTGACAAAGGATTAACTTTACAGGGCTCTCCAGCGCCCAGGATAAGTTATCGCAGAGGGAAATCATTACGTGATGTACTTATGAGACCAGACCTGACAAAAGCATATACCAATTCTACTTGGTTACAACAAAAGAAGAAAACAGGATGCTTTAAATGCATAGGTTGTACAACAGGTAGTGCATTAACACAAAGCACGGAGGTCACACATCCATGGACAAACAAGAAATTTAAGATCAAACATCGTGTCACCTGTATTACTAAGTTTGTGATATATCTGTTACACTGTATATGTGGCAGATTTTATGTTGGCAAAATGACTGATGACTTGCAAACTTGAATGGCAAATCACAGGGCAGCCATATGGGCTGCCATTGATAAAGGTGACTCTGATCAGCCTGTGGCAAGACATTTTGCCAAATATAAGCATACAGTCATGGACTTAAAGTAAGTCATTATTGATCATGTCCCCCTATAACATGGTAAGGTCACAGGGGCAAACTCTTGCTGCAAAAAGAGTCCAGATGGATTCATACTCTGGACACATTGATGCCAAATGGCCTAAACACTCACTTTGATTTACAGTGTTTCTATAGTCTTTCATGATCTTATAGTGAAGTGTGTCGTATATGGTACATATAGTACATAATTTTAGTACAACTCGTACACATAACACTAGATAATATAATGTTTTGTACTACTTTACATATATACCTGTGGCCATTAAGATTTACTATTGTAATGTGTATAGCCCAGATACTAGTCAACACAAATACTTTAGACATATGTACTAATTGACATACCAAATTAATTGTAGCTGATAGAATCAGTTGTAGCATTGGGTCACAATCTGTAGCAGTATCATATACGTATAGTATGGGTTGTCATATATGATGATATGAAATTTTCAAAACGTTTAATTACGTTATAACATTTATATTTAAGTTGCTAATAAGCACCATATACTAAGGCTAGTTGATGTATTTAATATTATCAGACTGTTCTTCAGTGTTTTGTTATATGCCGTATCCTAGTTACGGTACTTTTTGTTTTGCTTTTTCTTGCAGTTATCCAGGTCGGGCTTCCATGGCGCTACTCAGTGCATGCGCTGTTGTAATGGGGAGACGCCACCGGAAGTCCTGCTTGGCAGAACTGGATAGAAAGATCGGTATGGGGTATAAAGTAAGGTATGTCACATTTTGTTTTTAATGTTTGATAAAGGGGAAACCCCGAAACGTTACTGGGAACAAATTCACTTTGGTGGACTAGTAAGACCTATGAGTGTGGTCTCTCATTCTGATCCTTATGTATATTTATGCACTGCACCTGGGCAAATAGAAAGTGAGTGTGAGTGCTTGGTACAGTACATATATATATATATATATATATATATATATATATATATATGATACACAGTAGAAGATGCACTCTCACCAACTTAGGGCAGCTGCCAGGGTGCTATAAGTGTGAACACACAGAATCCAAATAATCAAAAGTAAGTACTCACTGGACTTCAGTCATCTGTTCAAACAAAAATGTAGTTTATTGTGACGTTTCGGGACAGCACAGTATCCCTTCCTCAGACTAAAAACACTATGTGAAAAAACAGATTGATTTAGCCAAACCCCACATACCCCACCTTTCTCTGAGCAAATAAAAGTCTATCAGGTAATTAGTGTAAAACAACAATCAACTGTGTGCATAGTAAGCAATGTGAGATGCAAATGTAAAAAAAAAAACTAGTGTGTAGACAGAATCATAAAAAATGTGTGTATAAATATCTAAATAAATGTGTAAGTAAATGTGTAAATCAAGGGGATATTGGTCGCAGGTGATTGCTCAGATACCCCTGTTTGTAACAATAAAACTAACATTTGGACTATATAAACATAGCACTGTGTACTCCCCTAACACCAACCTCTTTTCATTGGTAGACTAGACCAAAATCTAACAAATCAGCACACCCCATTCGCATGAAGGAGTTATAGTGAGCCTATCAGATATAAAGCATTATTCTTTTCAGTTCACACAATAAAATCTACTCATTTTCGAAATGAAAGAGCACTCTAAACAGTCTATTTAAATCTGTCACTTGCGTGCCCATGTTCATATGCCACCAAGGAGCGGGGAAATAAATATAGTTATAATATATAAATATAGGACCTCACTTCCAAAAGGAGCAGTCTCATAACTCATAACACATTGCAGTGCATCAATATTCAATTGTTAATTTGCACTGTCATCCTTATGTTAACGAGTGCAACCAGATTCAAGGTATGTTGTGCACAACCCTGTGTTCTAGGGTATAATAGACTGACTCTATTGGCTATAAACTCAACCGATAGAAATAAAAAAACAACCTATTAGGGTGATAGAAACAAATAAACAACCTATCAGGGCATTAGATGTCATCTATTGAATATATAGTAATATCATAATCACCGCACAGAATCTAGGAAACCAATCTTTATATTAGTATGTCCCACTCAACTAGATTAGCTGTGTTGTTTTCACAAATGTGTTGACATAGTTTGCAGAGAGCTTTGTTGCAGCGCTTGGTTCCATTCTGGGTGTTCTTTTTATCAAGGGGTAGCTTTCAGTGGACTACTTTCTGTTTTAGGTTGGGTGGTTGTCTGTGTGCCAGGATAGGGGGTTTTGGAAAGATTTTTTGAGTTTGGGATCCTCTAAGAGTAGTGGCTGTAAGTCTTTTATGATTTTTCGTATTCCTTCCACAGCAGGGTTATATTTGACAACTAGTGGGATACGCAATATGTTTTTCTTCTCCTTGTATTGTAGCAAGTGTTCACGTGGGGTATTAAGGGCAGAGTTCATTTGTTTGTTTATAACTCTTTTTTGTAATTTTTTTGAGTGTGGGATCCTCTAAGAGTAGTGGCTGTAAGTCTTCTATGATTTTTCGTATTCCTTTTACAGCAGGGTTATATTTGACAACTAGTGGGATACGCAATATGTTTTTCTTCTCCCTGTATTGTAGCAAGTGTTCATGTGGGGTATTAAGGGCAGAGTTTTTCATAAATCATTTAATCTATTTCATGCATCAATCTATCTTAAAATTGACTTTTCTAGAGACTGTGTCAGCTTCCTTGATACAACAATATCTATCACAAATGGCAAATTACACTCATCTGTATACAGGAAACCAACAGATAGATGCAGCTACCTCCACAGCTCCAGCTCCCACCCCAATCACAAATCCATAATCTACAGTCAGGCCACCAGATATCACAGAATTTGATCAGACACCAAGGACCTTGACAAACACCTCATCACACTATCCCAATCATTCAGAGAAAAAGGTTACAAACAAGGGTTATAAACATACAAATGAACTCTGCCCTTAATACCCCACGTGAACACTTGCTACAATACAGGGAGAAGAAAAACATATCTCGTATCCCACTAGTTGTCAAATATAACCGTGCTGTAGAAGGAATACTAAAAATCATAAAAGACTACTCTTAGAGGATTCCACACTCTTAGAGGATTCCACACTCAAAAAAAATCTTTCCTGGCACTCAGACAACCACCCAACCTAAAACAGAAACTGATCCACAGAAAGCTACCCCTTGAGAAAAAGAACACCCAGAATGGAACCAAGCGCTGCAACAAAGCTCTCTGCAAACTATGTCAACTTTGTGAAAGCAACACAGCTAATCACAAGAGCAAATCCTATAACATTAAAGGGGCATATTCATGTATATCTCCAAATGTGGTATACATGATACATTGCACTGCATGTGAAGTGGGATGTTATATTGGAGAAACAAGCCAAAATCTGCACCTTCAGATGAACTTACACAGATACTGAATCAAAAAACATTATGAAACAAAATACTATACCCCTGTTGGTCACCATTTCACCCAACCTGACCACTCCATCCAAAAACACCATGGAAAGAAAAACCTTTGAAATGAAAATGATAATGCAGGGGGCGGTGTTGCACCAGCAGATCTTGTGAGCTGCTGGTGCAATGTTGAATACAGAGAGCATATTGCTCTCCGCATTCAGCGATGTCTGTCGGACCTGATCCGCACTGTCGGATCAGGTCCGACAGACATTTGTTAAATTGGCCTCATAATCTGTAAATTCCATCAAATTGGTCAGTATTGCTTCAGACTTGAAAAAGGAAGACACTCTTCCGAAAGCTTGTCATCTTATAAATGTATAGTTAGTTCAATAAAAAAGTATCATTGCTCAATGCAATACTCTTGTTATTTTGATATATATATATATATATGTTTTGTTATACTTTTATATATATATATAGGGAGTGCAGAATTATTAGGCAAATTAGTATTTTGACCACATCATCCTCTTTATGCATGTTGTCTTACTCCAAGCTGTATAGGCTCGAAAGCCTACTACCAATTAAGCATATTAGGTGATGTGCATCTCTGTAATGAGAAGGGGTGTGGTCTAATGACATCAACACCCTATATCAGGTGTGCATAATTATTAGGCAACTTCCTTTCCTTTGGCAAAATGGGTCAAAAGAAGGACTTGACAGGCTCAGAAAAGTAAAAAATAGTGATATATCTTGCAGAGGGATGCAGCACTCTTAAAATTGCAAAGCTTCTGAAGCGTGATCATCGAACAATCAAGCGTTTCATTCAAAATAGTCAACAGGGTCGCAAGAAGCGTGTGGAAAAACCAAGGCGCAAAATAACTGCCCATGAACTGAGAAAAGTCAAGCGTGCAGCTGCCAAGATGCCACTTGCCACCAGTTTGGCCATATTTCAGAGCTGCAACATCACTGGAGTGCCCAAAAGCACAAGGTGTGCAATACTCAGAGACATGGCCAAGGTAAGAAAGGCTGAAAGATGACCACCACTGAACAAGACACACAAGCTGAAACGTCAAGACTGGGCCAAGAAATATCTCAAGACTGATTTTTCTAAGGTTTTATGGACTGATGAAATGAGAGTGAGTCTTGATGGGCCAGATGGGTGGGCCCGTGGCTGGATTGGTAAAGGGCAGAGAGCTCCAGTCCGACTCAGACGCCAGCAAGGTGGAGGTGGAGTACTGGTTTGGGCTGGTATCATCAAAGATGAGCTTGTGGGGCCTTTTCGGGTTGAGGATGGAGTCAAGCTCAACTCCCAGTCCTACTGCCAGTTTCTGGAAGACACCTTCTTCAAGCAGTGGTACAGGAAGAAGTCTGCATCCTTCAAGAAAAACATGATTTTCATGCAGGACAATGCTCCATCACACGCGTCCAAGTACTCCACAGCGTGGCTGGTAAGAAAGGGTATAAAAGAAGAAAATCTAATTACATGGCCTCCTTGTTCACCTGATCTGAACCCCATTGAGAACCTGTGGTCCATCATCAAATGTGAGATTTACAAGGAGGGAAAACAGTACACCTCTCTGAACAGTGTCTGGGAGGCTGTGGTTGCTGCTGCACGCAATGTTGATGGTGAACAGATCAAAACACTGACAGAATCCATGGATGGCAGGCTTTTGAGTGTCCTTGCAAAGAAAGGTGGCTATATTGGTCACTGATTTGTTTTTGTTTTGTTTTTGAATGTCAGAAATGTATATTTGTGAATGTTGAGATGTTATATTGGTTTCACTGGTAAAAATAAATAATTGAAATGGGTATATATTTGTTTTTTGTTAAGTTGCCTAATAATTATGCACAGTAATAGTCACCTGCACACACAGATATCCCCCTAAAATAGCTATAACTAAAAACAAACTAAAAACTACTTCCAAAACTATTCAGCTTTGATATTAATGAGTTTTTTGGGTTCATTGAGAACATGGTTGTTGTTCAATAATAAAATTAATCCTCAAAAATACAACTTGCCTAATAATTCTGCACTCCCTGTATATATATATATGTAAAATATATGTTTATTACTGAAATAAACGTATAAAAAATATTTTAAAGTAATATGATAAATGACAAGGTGTTTGACTGTGAAGGGCTCAAAGGTGTAAATATATGTGTTTATATTTGTATGTGTATATGTATTTATGTGATATATGTGTATGTATGTGTACATTCACTCATACATACTGTACATCATGCATACTTGCATACTCATATATACATACACACATTCAAATACACACACACACACACACACACACACAAATGTGCAAAAGTTTTAGACAGGTGTGAAAAAATGCTATAAAGTAAGAATGCCTTAAAAAATAGAAATGTTAATAGTTTATTTTAATCAATTAACTAATGCAATATGAGTGAACAGAAGAAAAATCTCAGTAATATCAATATTGAGTATTACCACCCTTTGCCTTCAAAACAGCATCAATTATTCTACGTACACTTGTGAACTGTCAGGGGTTTTGTAGGCATATAGGCAGGTTCATGATTAAACAATTATACTAAACAGGTGCAAATGATAATACATTTAATAGTAGGTTGAAAAACAGATTAAATGAAACAGGAATGGCTGTGTAGGATAAATACAACTGGGTGAGGAACTGCCAATCTCTAACAAGGTTAAAGGGACACTGTACCCAAAAAAATGTATTTTGTGATTCAGATAGAGCATGCAATTTTAAGCAACTTTCTAATTTACTCCTATTATCAAATGTTCTTTATTCTCTTGATATCTTTATTTGAAATGCAAGAATGTAAGTTTAGATGCCGGCCCATTTTTGGTGAACAACCTAGGTTGTCCTTGCTGATTGGTGGATAAATTCATCCACCAATCAAAAACTGCTGTCCAGAGTGCTGAACCAATAAAAAAGCTTAGATGCCTTCTTTTTCATATAAAGATAGCAAGAGAATGAAGACAAATTGATAATAGGAGTAAATTAGAAAGTTGCTTAAAATTGCATGCTCTATCTGAATCACAAAATATTTTTTTGGGGTAAAGTGTCCCTTTAAAGACAGTTTAATGCCACAAGTCGTACATTATGGCACTAATACTCAAAATAAAAAATAGACAATAATAAAACATTACAAATAATATTTGTATAGTCAGGAAAAAAACATATGACATCCATTCTTATCCTTCATAGATGTAGAAAGCATGAACATTGTTTTTCTTTCAACCAAATAAATAATACATTCTTCAGTAATATGCAAAGCAATTCCAAGAGATTTTACATCAAAACAATCATAATATTCACAATACCTCTAGCATAATCATCTCAATACTGTACATTTTATACTTGATACAAATGTTAAATATAATTATAATTATGACACATAATTAAGTCAAATGAATATATTTTGAATAAACATATTGTGTATCTATAGAAACTTTAGAAGGATAAAGCAGAAGCTAAAAATAATAACAAACCTTATGTTTTCCACATAAATCAACAACAATAAATTCAAATTATAACTTTTATTCTTGAATATGTTTTTTTTTAAATAAAGTAAATAAGAATAATATCTAAAATGATAATATTGTTTGACTTCAATATCACAATAAAGCCCTTAGGGGTAAATTGTAACAAGGTTCTCTGCCTGTTGCATTATTCATACAAATAACAAACTTGTAATGCTTTAGAGTTCAATAAGATATTTAAAGGAATAGGAAACCACATTTTTTTATATTATTTAGAGAGAGCATACATTTTAAAAAAAACTTTCCATTGTACTTCTTTTATCTAATTTGCTTCTCTTTGTACCCTTTGTTGAAAGTCATATCTAGATAGGCTCAGGAGCTGCAAGCTAGCTGCTGATTGGTGTCTGCATATATATGCCTCTTTCTGTTGGCTTACCGATGAGTTCAGTTATCTCCCAGTAGTTAATTTGTGCTCCTTCAAGAAAGGATACCAAGAGAATAAAGCAAAATGATAATAGAAGGAAATTCGAAAAATGTCTAAATAATGGAAAAAACATTTTGGGTTTCATGTCCCTTTAAAGTCCATGAAATGTCCAGTTCGTTATTAAAATGTAATATTGGTTACGCTAACTTCAATATGCATGAAGATTTTTCCTTACCCTTAAAACTACAATATGCGTTAACACAAAATGATTTAATGTGGTTTTTTTAAAAAAAATATTTTTAAACTGTTTTTCTTATGTGTGATATAAACAAAAGTTATTGATAATGCTGCACCTAGGTCATTGATAATATGATATCATTAGTAAAGGTATTGATAATGTCACAACACATTTTAAGTATTTTATTGAGCGCTAGGCGGTTTTGTTTTGTTTTGCCTATGCATTTCTCAACTTTTTTTAAAAGAAACTGATGAAAAACAATATCTCTAACTACGCAATTTACTCAGAATAGTATAACCAGAAGGTCAGATGTGATATAACACAAAGTGCATTTTGTACTCAAATATTAATTTACAATATGACAGCTACAAAATATAAACAAAAAGGTCAACAAAAACGTAGTAAATACAATGAAAGCATCATGATTCAGATAGAGTATATCATTTTAAACAATGTTTGAGTTTCCTTCTATATCCTGAAGTTTCACCCTGCAGTCTGATTGCTATACTAATAAATATATGACAGTTTAAACTAGAGGATGTTATCACAAACTGCTGATTTTAAGCTACATGAATAAAGATGCTGCCTTGCTAGAAACATATGTCATTGTTTATTATGCTTATTGTTAAAGGGACACAAAACACAGATTTTTCACGATTCAGGAAAAGAATACCATTTTTTTAAAGTTTCCAACTTACTACTTTTATCAAATGTGCCTAGTTCTCTTAGAAACATAGAAACATAGAATTTGACGGTAGATAAGAACCAAAAAGGCCCATCAAGTCTACCCATATTAAATGTTACTTTTTCCTTAGGATAGTCTTATGCATGTCCCAGGCATTTTTAAATTCGATTACAGTCTTTGTGTTTACCACCTCAAATCGAAGTTTATTCCATGAATCCACCACCCAATTCCATGAATCCACCACTCAATTCAATGAATCCACCACCCACCACCTCTTAAAATTATTTGTTGAAGAGATATCTAGATAGGTATTGTTCATGTCCGGAGCACTACATGACAGGAAAGAGTGCTGCCATCTAGTGCTTTTGCTAATGTATAACATTGTTGCAAAACTGCTGCCATATAGTGCTGCAAACATGTGCACGCTTCTGAACTTACGTCCCTGCTTTTCAACAAAGGATAACAAGAAAAAAACGAATATTTGTTAATAAAAGTAAATTGGAAAGGTGTTTAAAATCGTATGTTCAATCTGAATCATGAAAGAAAAATTGTGTTTTATGTCCCTTTAAGATAGTTCAAGTTAAAGATCTGTCTTTTTATATGAAAATGTTCTCACAGTTTATTGTGAATTGTCATTAAAACATGCAAATAGTGGGGGCGGAGCCTGATCTTACTGCGGTAAGACGTGTCCTTAAGAAGCTCCTGATACCGGATAGATTTTATGTGGTTTTTCTGCAGAAAATCTACACTATTTTGTACCTGTGTGATCGTCTGTTCAACTGAGATCCGACAGATGCTAAGAGTGGATATCCTGACTACGTATTTACCTATGTTCTCTGAGACAGCTGTGTGACCCATATCTCCTCAGGCCTAAAAGCCATTTTACAACTGCTATGTTTGAGCAACGTGAGGATCTCAATAGGCAAGGCCTGTACGAGAAGTGAATCATAGGTCTTGGGCTGCCGCACAATTACCCCCCCCCCCAAACTCTGGGGTTAAGATATCCTGTAATAGGATAATTTCATAATACTGCAGAATACTGTGGGACTCTAACCCACCTAAATTTTACTCTGAAAATGGAGGGCCTACGCAGAGTTGCAAATGACCCAACTTGTGGAAGAGCACTATCAGAATCTGCAAAAAGAACTGTGCGCTATTTTAGTAAATTTTCTACACAAAGAGAGGGTAAAACTGGAGCACATACATTTGTCCATAACAGAACGGCTGAAGATCCTGCACCTTGTGAGCTAATAATGGATGGTATTGTAATCCCCATATCCCGCTCACAGAGTGTATTACTAAGTGCCCCTCTGAAGAAATCATTACCTACCCTACAATTCCAGATGGAGAGCCCTGTAGCTTTAAGGGATACACCAGACACTGCAGATCTAGACACCATAAGCCCACCGACTGCTTCTGAAACAAAGGTGAAGGCAATGTCCATACCTTATCTGCTTAGGGAGTATGCTGCTCATCATAAACCTGGAGGTGCAGCAGAGGTCCCTGCCGAAAAATGGAGCATCAATGTTTCTGCTTCACCAGAGGTGTCACGAATAAGTAGAAGGATTATACTGACTCGTCCATTTCTGGTCTCGGTGCAAGGTAGAGCTGCGGTCAGAGAGGAAATCTCTTCCAGACTTGAGTATGCCCAGATGAGGAGTAGTGGGGTATGGTGTAACCCAGTATCTCTGATCCTGGACAGTGTGGAGGCTTATTCTGTCTGGAGCCTGGATCAGGGAGGCCGAATTCAAGTGCGCCACAAGCTACACGGCAATTGCCGGCTGAAGATAGAGCAGACCTTCACTACTCCAGTAAGCGCCTTTGGCGAAGGAAATTAGACTGTAAACACTAAAGAGGGAACCATATCCACAGCCATTTTTCAGAGCTCCTTTGACACTCAAGTCTCCTGGAACACTGTTTATTACTTAGAATCCTGGTACGGTATACCTCCTGTGAGCTCTATGCTATGCCTGGGACGCTCTGGTGTTGGCTAACTTTAGGGAGCACTTTATTCCTACCTTACTGCAGTAAATATGTTTGTTAATCTGCTGAGATTGAACCCTGCCTTTCCTCAGGGTTTTCAGTTTATTCCATTATATTTTCAATAGTATGTCATGTTGGATTTATGCAAATCAATTTGTAGCCAAAGTTTATGTTTGCATCCTGCCTTTCCTTATTTGGCAGTGAATATTAAGTTTATCCCACCATTTTTAACTGTTATGCCATGTTGGATTTTTATGACTCAACCTTGTAGGCAAAGTCTTTTAAGAAGTTCTAGTTGTAACTCTGTTCTCTCCCATGCGGTATAAAAGGGACATATAGTTATTCATGGAGCTATCATAGAGCGCTATTGAAACAAGGTAAAATGTACAGTTAATCCTTATTATCCTCCTACATCCTAGTTCTAGCTGTACCCTGCTTATATATCAGCCACTCTGTATTACCTGAGGAGTGGATGAGGTGAACCTGTTTGCTGGTCTCTGGCTCCATGCGTATCACCTCCAGTTTAATGTACTCCTATCCATAGGTGCTACTCTAACATAGGAAGTGGTTCAGGATGGAGAAATATACTAGAAATAGTACATTGGATCTCAACGGAGATGTAGTGAAAACTCCAGAGGTAATAAAGCGTGTGTCAGCTAACCCTAACAAATAGACAGTTTGGAAATACACACTGTATATATTTAAGAAAACTGTCACTGGTTCATATCCCCATAAACCCATAGCGGAGTCATTCTGTTAATTTATCATACCACTTTATAGTTATATGGTTCTCAATTAGGCTATATTTTAAAATATCCCATTCCCTAGCAGATGACCTCATTGACATAAAGTACTTGCTCTTGCTCCCCTAAGTCACCTAGCGGCTCACTTAGCTCAATAACCCAGCTCTACCAGCATAGAATAACTCCCTGATTTTGACTAATCTATACAGAAAATAACACATAATAATTTGTTTTAACCCACAACAAATTAGCACAGTTTCATGCCTCCATATTAGCTAATTTATAACTTATCCCTTCATTTAGATCAAGAGTCCTAGAGTGATGTGTAGTTTTCCTCCTACTATATTGTATATCAGTGAGTAAGATTGTAATCTATATCCATGTAGGGGATACTTACTTTCACATATAAAGAAAAACGGAGGTTTGTTTGTGTTTTATTTTTCCCATATATGCAGCATTACAGTAAGACTATATTATATTACTAATATATTCAATTGCCAACTTGTATTCTAATACATGCCCTTTAACCATGTATCTTGCAATGTTATGTATATCAATGACCTTGTTGATTACTATTGTGTGTTTTACTTTGCCTTTACATAAGGCAATCTTGTACTGCTTTTCTTCTTTAACTTCAATAAAAAATATTAAAAATAAAAAAATAAAAAAAAACATGCAAATAGTTACATATAGGGTAGAATAAAAGATATTATACCTGAATAGCGGCTTCATGTTCCTCACTTGAGGGCCGATTATCTAAAGGTCTCTGGGTTGGTAAGATTATTTTAGATTGCTTCTATTTCCCTGGTGGAATTATATAAAGCCAATTTTTACCCTGAAACAGGGTGCCTCGCTGAGGGACTGTAAACTGCATTTTCACATGGGAAGGAGATGCATACATTACAAAAGTGCACAATGAAAATCAAAAATAAAAAATCATACAAAATAAATAATTGAGCCATTCACATATAAATACACAAGAACATTTTTTGTTGTTAAATACTCTCCTCCGCCCTCCCCCACCTCTGAATACAACTTCTCTGTCAGCTCAAGACTTTGCCAGCCACTTCAATAACAAAATCGACTCCATCACAAATGAAATCAGCTCTCAACATAATTCCATTCTCTCACCCCCTCAAATACTCTCAATCAACCACAACCCACATAACCTTAAACTTAGCTCATTCTCACCTGTTACTGAGGAAAAAGTTTCGGCACTTATATTGAGCTCTCACCTCACTACCTGTCCCCTTGACCCTATCCCCTCACAACTACTCCCCTCCCTCTCTGCTACCCTTACCCCTATACTAACACACATTTTAAACCTCTTCCTCAGCACTGGTAAATTTCCCTCATTGCTGAAACATGCACTGGTCACACCTATCCTCAAAAAACCTTCCCTTTATCCTACAACCCCATCCAACTACCACCCTATTTCCCTCCTCCCTCTTGCCTCAAAGCTTCTTGAAAAACTAGTATATGCACGCCTATCCCATTTCCAATACATTAAACTCCCTTCTTGACCCACTGCAATCTGGATTTCATCCCCATCACTCCACAGAGACAGCAATTGTTAAGGTTACCAATGCCCTACTTACAGAAAAATCAAAAGGCCACTTCTCTCTGCTTATCCTCCTTGATCTGTCCGCAGCCTTTGACACTGTTGACCACCCTCTTTTGCTCCAGACCCTCCAATCCTTCGGCATCTGTGACACAGCCATCTCGTGGCTCTCTTCCTACCTGTCAAACTGTACCTTTAGTTTAGCCTTCTCTGGGGCCTCCTCTGCCCGTCACCACTTTCTGTTGGAGTACCGCAAGGCTCTGTCCTCGGTCCCTTTCTCTTCTCAATCTACACGTCATCACTAGGTTCCCTAATAAAGTCCCATGGTTTCCAATATCATTTGTATGCCGATGACACCCAAATCTACTTCTCTGCACCAGACCTATCTCCTTCCTTGCTAACCCATATCACTAACTGTCTTTCTCACATCTCTTCCTGGATGTCCTCTTACTACCTCAAGCTAAATCTCTCCAAAACTGAGCTCCTCATTTCCCCCCCTTCTTCCAAAATCTCCACCCCCAATCTCTCTATAACTGTCGACAACTGTCGACAACTCCATCATTACCCCAACCTTTTTTATTTACTCCTATTATCAATTTGTCTTCCTTTTCTTGGTATCTTTATTTAAAAAGCAGAAATGTATGTTTAAGAACCGGCCCATTTTTTGTTCAGAACCTGGGTTGCACTTGCTTATTGGTAACCAAATGTAATTAGCCAATCATCAAGTGCAAGTGCAATCCAGGTTCTCAACCAAAAATGGGCTGGCTCTTAAACATACATTTCTGCTTTTCACATAAAGATAGCAAGAGAAGGAAGAAAATTTGATAATAGGAGTAAATTAGAAAGTTGCTTACAGTTGCATGCTCTATCTGAATCATGAAAAAAAAAAAAAAATGGGTTTACTATTCCTTTAAGATGCATTGTTCACCAAAAATCTTATTTTATCAAAATGTTTTAATTTGTATGTAAATTACACAGGAATAAACCGTATTAAATATACACAACATAAATCGTAATTTAAATAAACCGGATATGCAAAATATACCAACAAGTTTGTACTTATAAGTACAAAATAAAAAGTGTTGTTGTTTTACGAAAAAATGGGCATAATATGGGCATGTATGAAATTGTCTATTCCTGCTTAGGCCTAGATTTGGAGTTTGGCGGTAAAAGGGCTGTTAACGCTCCGCAGGCTTTTTTCTGGCCGCACCATAAATTTAACTCTGGTATCGAGAGTTCAAACAAATGCTGCGTTAGGCTCCAAAAAAGGAGCGTAGAGCATTTTTTCCGCAAATGCAACTCTCGATACCAGAGTTGCTTACGGACGCGGCCAGCCTCAAAAACGTGCTCGTGCACGATTCTCCCATAGGAAACAATGGGGCTGTTTGAGCTGAAAAAAAACCTAACACCTGCAAAAAAGCAGCGTTCAGCTCCTAACGCAGCCCCATTGTTTCCTATGGGGAAACACTTCCTACGTCTGCACCTAACACCCTAACATGTACCCCGAGTCTAAACACCCCTAACCTTACACTTATTAACCCTTATTCTGCCGTCCCCGCTATCGCTGACCCCTGCATATTTTTTTTAACCCCTAATCTGCCGCTCCGTAAACCGCCGCAACCTACGTTATCCCTATGTACCCCTAATCTGCTGCCCTAACATCGCCGACCCCTATATTATATTTATTAACCCCTAATCTTCCCCCCTCAATGTCGCCGACACCTGCCTACACTTATTAACCCCTAATCTGCCGAGCGGACCGCACCGCTACTATAATAAAGTTATTAACCCCTAACCCGCCTCACTAACCCTATCATAAATAGTATTAACCCCTAATCTGCCCTCCCTAACATCGCCGACACCTACCTTCAATTATTAACCCCTAATCTGCCGAGCGGACCTCACCGCTATTCTAATAAATGTATTAACCCCTAAAGCTAAGTCTAACCCTAACACTAACACCCCCCTAACTTAAATATAATTTACATCTAACGAAATAAATTAACTCTTATTAAATAAATGATTCCTATTTAAAGCTAAATACTTACCTGTAAAATAAATCCTAATATAGCTACAATATAAATTATAATTATATTATAGCTATTTTAGGATTAATATTTATTTTACAGGCAACTTTGTAATTATTTTAACCAGGTACAATAGCTATTAAATAGTTAAGAACTATTTAATAGTTACCTAGTTAAAATAATAACAAATTTACCTGTAAAATAAATCCTAACCTAAGATATAATTAAACCTAACACTACCCTATCAATAAAATAATTAAATAAACTACCTACAATTACCTACAATTAACCTAACACTACACTATCAATAAATTAATTAAACACAATTCCTACAAATAAATACAATTAAATAAACTAGCTAAAGTACAAAAAATAAAAAAGAACTAAGTTACAAAAAATAAAAAAATATTTACAAACATAAGAAAAATATTACAACAATTTTAAACTAATTACACCTACTCTAAGCCCCCTAATAAAATAACAAACACCCCCAAAATAAAAAATTCCCTACCCTATTCTAAATTTAAAAAGTTACAAGCTCTTTTACCTTACCAGCCCTGAACAGGGCCCTTTGCGGGGCATGCCCCAAGAATTTCAGCTCTTTTGCCTGTAAAAGAATAAATTCAATACCCCCCCCAACATTACAACCCACCACCCACATACCCCTAATCTAACACAAACCCCCCTTAAATAAACCTAACACTAAGCCCCTGAAGATCTTCCTACCTTGTCTTCACCATCCAGGTTCACCGATCCGTCCTGAAGAGCTCCTCCGATGTCCTGATCCAAGCCCAAGCGGGGGGCTGAAGAGGTCCATGATCCGGTCAAAGTCTTCATCCAAGCGGGGCAGAAGAGGATCTTCCATCCGATTGAAGTCATCATCCAGGCGGCATCTTCTATGGTCTTCCATCCGGAGCGAAGCGGCAGGATCCTGAAGACCTCCAGCGCGGAACATCCATCCGGACCGACGACTGAACGACGAATGACTGTTCCTTTAAGGGACGTCATCCAAGATGGCGTCCCTCGAATTCCGATTGGCTGATAGGATTCTATCAGCCAATCGGAATTAAGGTAGGAATTTTCTGATTGGCTGATGGAATCAGCCAATCAGAATCTAGTTCAATGCGATTGGCTGATCCAATCAGCCAATCAGATTGAGCTCGCATTCTATTGGCTGATCGGAACAGCCAATAGAATGCGAGCTCAATCTGATTGGCTGATTGGATCAGCCAATCGGATTGAACTTGATTCTGATTGGCTGATTCCATCAGCCAATCAGAAAATTCCTACCTTAATTCCGATTGGCTGATAGAATCCTATCAGCCAATCGGAATTCGAGGGACGCCATCTTGGATGACGTCCCTTAAAGGAACAGTCATTCGTCGTTCAGTCGTCGGTCCGGATGGATGTTCCGCGCTGGAGGTCTTCAGGATCCTGCCGCTTCGCTCCTGATGGAAGACCATAGAAGATGCCGCCTGGATGATGACTTCAATCGGATGGAAGATCCTCTTCTGCCCCGCTTGGATGAAGACTTTGACCGGATCATGGACCTCTTCAGCCCCCCGCTTGGGCTTGGATCAGGACATCGGAGGAGCTCTTCAGGACGGATCGGTGAACCTGGATGGTGAAGACAAGGTAGGAAGATCTTCAGGGGCTTAGTGTTAGGTTTATTTAAGGGGGGTTTGTGTTAGATTAGGGGTATGTGGGTGGTGGGTTGTAATGTTGGGGGGGGGGGTATTGTATTTATTCTTTTACAGGCAAAAGAGCTGAAATTCTTGGGGCATGCCCCGCAAAGGGCCCTGTTCAGGGCTGGTAAGGTAAAAGAGCTTGTAACTTTTTTAATTTAGAATAGGGTAGGGAATTTTTTATTTTGGGGGGCTTTGTTGTTTTATTAGGGGGCTTAGAGTAGGTGTAATTAGTTTAAAATTGTTGTAATATTTTTCTTATGTTTGTAAATATTTTTTTATTTTTTGTAACTTAGTTCTTTTTTATTTTTTGTACTTTAGCTAGTTTATTTAATTGTATTTATTTGTAGGAATTGTGTTTAATTAATTTATTGATAGTGTAGTGTTAGGTTAATTGTAGGTAATTGTAGGTAGTTTATTTAATTATTTTATTGATAGGGTAGTGTTAGGTTTAATTATATCTTAGGTTAGGATTTATTTTACAGGTAAATTTGTTATTATTTTAACTAGGTAACTATTAAATAGTTCTTAACTATTTAATAGCTATTGTACCTGGTTAAAATAATTACAAAGTTGCCTGTAAAATAAATATTAATCCTAAAATAGCTATAATATAATTATAATTTATATTGTAGCTATATTAGGGTTTATTTTACAGGTAAGTATTTAGCTTTAAATAGGAATCATTTATTTAATAAGAGTTAATTTATTTCGTTAGATGTAAATTATATTTAAGTTAGGGGGGGTGTTAGTGTTAGGGTTAGACTTAGCTTTAAGGGTTAATCCATTTATTATAGTAGCGGTGAGCTCCGGTCGTCAGATTAGGGGTTAATAATTGAAGTTAGGTGTCGGCGATGTTAGGGAGGGCAGATTAGGGGGTTAATACTATTTATTATAGGGTTAGTGAGGCGGGTTAGGGGTTAATAACTTTATTATAGTAGCGCTCAGGTCCGCTCGGCAGATTAGGGGTTAATAAGTGTAGGCAGGTGTCGGCGACGTTGAGGGGGGCAGATTAGGGGTTAATAAATATAATATAGGGGTCGGCGGTGTTAGGGCAGCAGATTAGGGCTACATAGGGATAACGTAGGTGGCGGTCGGCAGATTAGGGGTTAAAAATTTTAATCGAGTGGCGGCGATGTGGGGGGACCTCGGTTTAGGGGTACATAGGTAGTTTATGGGTGTTAGTGTACTTTAGGGTACAGTAGTTAAGAGCTTTATGAACCGGCGTTAGCCAGAAAGCTCTTAACTCCTGCTATTTTCAGGCGGCTGGAGTTTTGTCGTTAGAGCTCTAACGCTCACTTCAGAAATGACTCTAAATACCGGCGTTAGAAAGATCCCATTGAAAAGATAGGATACGCAAATGGCGTAGGGGGATCTGCGGTATGGAAAAGTCGCGGCTGAAAAGTGAGCGTTAGACCCTTTAATCACTGACTCCAAATACCAGCGGGCGGCCAAAACCAGCGTTAGGAGCCTCTAACGCTGGTTTTGATGGCTACCGCCGAAATCCAAATCTAGGCCTTAATTAGCTAAACATTTCCGCCCTACAGATCTCACTGTTTTTTTATCACTATATGCAGAAAGCAGCACAATGCGTTTATTATTTGATGCAGGATTTAATTGTTATAGTGTGCCTCTGCTCACTGCTTACTTCACCCTACACAGAGATGTTTCCCATTCCAGACAGCTGAATTACTTTCAATAGGAAGCATCTCACCACTCGAAGGAACTCCCCCTTTTTAAGATAATTCCACATGGGTAGCCCCTTTGGGGGTTGTCGTAAAGAGTCACTTAAGAACCAGCAAATTTTACATAATCAGCCCCTTTGAATCTCCTTTGCCACATTTGGTCAAGTGACAAGAAAAACTCCCATAGGTTAACTTTTTAAATAATTGAACATAATCTTCTAAATTATTTGGTTTGCACTGTTACTTAAAATGAAATTATTTAGACATGCACATTTTTTCAGCAAACAATAAATGAATAAAGAGTTTTTAACACATTTTCCCATTATTCATTCATTAATGAAATGAGTGAATGAACAAACACACAATTTGTTGATTCATTAATTTATCAACTAAAGAAAGAAACACATGAATCAATTCATTTATATTTGTTCATTCATTTATGTCCTTGAAGAAGAAATAACGTTAAAGTATTCAAATCGTTTTTTAGTTTTTCTTAATAAATATCCATTTTTATTTTGTACCACCTTTCCCTTTATTTAATTGTCACTTGAAAAATGCCCCAGCTATAATTTATTTGACTTTTGAACAATTTAATTTTTTCATTTGGTCTTTAGTAATTTCTAATAAAAACAAATTTCAAAGGCTCAGAATTTTCTTATTTAATTTTACAGTTAATTTAATAGTCAGTTATGCTTTATTTTTCAAAAATACAAACTTGTCTTGCATTGATGGATACAGACTGGTATTTTAAGGCATTAAGTATACTTACAGAATTCTGTTTTAGGCCATAGTACAAAATTAAATCAGTCATTCATTCATTTATTTGTGTCATAAAGATCTATAAAAACAATATTAAACAACTGTCATATGCATTTATTGACCTTTAATGTTAACTACACAACTAACCTGTCACAAACAAACATTAAGGGCCAGATTACAAGTGCTGTGGTATTTAACGCTTGAGCGCTAACTCCGCTAGAAGTATGTTTTTGCATCGGTCAGGTAGTGTTCGTATTACAAGTTTAAAGTAAAAAAATTTTATCAAACGAAAGAGAAATGTGTTTTTCTGAATTTCTTAATAAAATATTTTTATGAAGCATAGCTTTATTATTTATTTTTTTCAAAGATTTATTGAGATCAAAAACAATTACATCAAAATAATGTGCATAAAATAAATTGCGTTATGAAACATTACAGTTCAGATGTGTGCACAGGATAAGATGGAGGAAGGGGGACAAAGGGTTAAACTCAAATATGGTTACAATTATTAAACAACATATAAGAATAAGAATGACTTTTAGCATGCGTTCCATTCTAACATAAATCCGGCTTTGTATCGGCAACTTATGAGACAGTAATTAGTGTGGTTCTATGATGAGGTGTCTGGGTGCGGTTGTGAAGGATAATTTTGTATGTAGGCCTCCCACATAGAGATCATTTGTGCATATAAGTCCATGTTTTTGTTTTTCATGTAAGCATATTCTTCTAAAGATATTGTGTGATGGCACTCAAAGTGCAATTGATTGAGGGACAGTAAAGCATCTGTTTTCCATTTTCTGGCAACCAAAATTTTAAAGCTGTTGCTTAATATGTACAGTAGTTTTTTTGATGGGGTGGGTAGTTTGTTTGGGACTTTGTTGAGTAGCCACAGGCATGGGTCTAGGGGTATGTCCACTCCTAATATTTTACTGGACTCTCTGGCTATTTCGGACCAGATAGTGGTTAATTTGTTGCATTGCCACCATATATGGGACATGTGACATTCCAAAGACCCGCATCTCCAGCAGTGTGCTGTTTTAAGTCTGTATATCTTTTTGCACCTTTCCGGGGTCAGGTACCATCTTTGCGCAATTTTTAAATTGAGTTCTACAAATTTACTTGAGACTGAAGATTTTTTAATATTTGCGAAGATGTGTAGAGCGTCTGCATGGGAGATGTCTGTTCCTTGTTCTAGATTTCATCTGTCAATGTAATATGGGAGAGATCACTGTGGTTGTTGTGACAGCATTGCGTGAATGATTGAGAGTGCGTGTCTGGTTGGGGTCAGTTTGCTACAAAGTGATTCGAATGGTGTCATTGTTCTTGTCAAATTGTTAAGTTGTGGGTGAGAGGTAATATAAGAGTGGCATTGTCTATAAAAAAGCCAATCCTTAAATATACAGATACCAGCAGAAACCAAGTCATCTGTGTTTGGAGAGTAGTGTTCATTTCCAAGGTGATGGATTTGCAAGGATCGGATGGATGTACCTATCAGCTTGGGGGTTACTGAAAGGCCAGGTTGAAATTCGTTATTATGAGTCAGTGGTGTTAGGGGCGAGTATTTGGATGATATATTACGGTATTCTATGAGGATCCCATCCCAGATTTTAAACGTTTCTAATATTAACTGGGAAGTAGATTTTAAAAATTTGATCCTGTCCTTTGGTGTAAAAGAGAAACTGGTGTATATAGTTTAAGGGGTCGTGCAGGTTGTTCGGATTGGAGGCTGTGGGTGTAGTTGATAGGTTATATAGGTGTTCATAATAAGTGCAAAATGATTCGGCAATAGCTGCTGTGTCATGATGCGTTCTGTGTGTGGATTTTATAGAAAGAATATAATTGCAGTTAGCATTGCGTTTTAGTTTACGGGCAAAGAGCCTACTACATTTGTTATCTCCCTCATAGTAGGATTACTTAAGTTTAAAAGCTAAGTTTTTGCATTCTTTATCCATAAGGTGGGCTGTTTTACAGACTGCAGTTTAGCATTCAGCTGTGCGTCTGTGGGGTTTTTTTTTAGTTGTGTTGTGTTGAGGTGTGGTTTGAGTTATCTCTAAAGGGGTCTAGTGTAATATTGAGGTTGCCCCCAATAATTAACATCCCCTTAGCGACTTCTAAAAATTTTCTGGATAGAGAGGATATAAAACTATCTTGACCAGTATTAGGGGCATAGGCACTGACTAAGGTAGTAACTGTATTATATAGTTTCCCTACTAGAATAATACATCTACCCTCGGCGTCTATGTAGGAGTCAAACAGTTGGAAGGGTATTCCTCTCTTAATTAAAATTCCAACCCGGTGGTTTTTATTTTATTAGAAGAGTAATAGGAGGGACCAAATTTGTAAAAGAAGGTTTTTGGTTCTTGTCCCTTTAAGAAGTGTGATTCCTGTAAGAAGATTAAGTCCCCTTTTTTACTTTTGATGTCTCTAATTGCTATGCTTCTTTTATGTGGGTTATTTAAGCCCTTGGCGTTAATAGTTATGGAGGACAATCTCCTATTGGTACGGGTGGTGTTACTCATAATGTCTAAATTCTGAGGAGAAATGTATTATTAGAAAAAAACTTATTGTCAGTGAAATCTGGCCATAGTCTTGTGTGGGATGTATAAGCCGTTGTGTGGGATTGAGGCACGTAGCATGTAAGACATATATCTGAAAACGATAATTGTATAAGCTTAACAATGTATATCATTACAATAAAAAAGTAACCATGAAGATAGATAAATGGGGGGGGGGTGGGGAAATGGTGGAAAGCCATATATAAGATTGAAATTACAGTCATTTCAATCGGAGGTCCTACAACAGTTAGGACTTAAGCAGGTTATTATATTAAACCAGTGTAAACACTACATGCATATAACTACAGATGCACATCTTCAAACTTAAATAAATGGACCTTAACTAGGTCGTGTTGAAAATAAAAGGTTCATATATACTTCGTCATTTGTTATAACGAGTGAAGTCCTGGATAAGCTATAAACATTTAGTTGAAGAAAACTTAGGTGGAAAACATAATATACATTGCAAGTGGTAAAGTATTAACAACGTATTAAACTTATTGATTTAGTGGTTGGATCTCACCAATTATGAAAGATGTATATTGTCCTTGGCCCAGATCAGTCTCTAGATGAGGAAGGAGAAATATTTGCTTTGTCCTTTCTTTTTTTGTATGGCTGCACTTTGCTCCAGGCTGTTGTCTGCAGGCTGGACAGATGAGTTTGGAGGCTTGTGGCCTGGAAACTTTCTTGAGAGGATGATGGAGGGCCTGGCGGTTTTAGAGGAATTCCCAAACCATTGGAGAGCTTGTCTGGATCCTGGATTCCTTTGTAGATAAGGATTTGTCCGTCATGGGGTACTATTAGACTGAAGGGAAATCCCCACCGGTACTTGATGTGTTTATCTTGGAGTATTGACGTGATAAAACGTGCATCTCTGCGTTTCTGGATAGTGCTTTGACACAGGTCCGGGTAGATTTGTAGGTCATGATCCAGGTAGGATATCACATGAGAGGATCTAGCCTTCTGCCAGATGATTTCTCTATCTGTAAATCTGAGAAACTTGAGGATAGTGTCTCTAGGTGGAGCATTTGGAGGTGGTGGGGGTCGAAGAGATCTGTGTGCTCTTTCAATTTCCATTGGTGGTGCTTGTTGATCACCGGTTAGTTGCGGAAAGATGCCTTGTAAATAAGCCGACATGTCAGCTGGTTTTATGGATTCTGGGATTCCTCTTATGCGTAAATTGCTCCTTCTTCCCCTGTTCTCTAAGTCTTCAATCTTTTCTTCCAATGCTTCTATCTTTCAATCGTGTGTAGAGATATGGTTGTAAAGGGATCCAACCACTTCAGTAGTAGTGTCTTGTACTTCTTCCATATCTACTATTCTCTCCCCCATTTCAGAAATATATTTACGCAATGAGGATAGTTCTTTGGTAATTAGCGACTTGAATGATTCAAAATCATCCTTAGATGGGAGCTTTGCGATGTCCTGCTTGAGCTGTATAATGTAATCTGGCGATGATATTATTTCAGGAGTAGAATGTTGTTCAGGGATGGAGGGTTCCTGAGATTCTAGATTGGTTGCTTGAAAAAAGGAGCTAACAAGGGAGTTGCTGCTAGGTTGGTTTTTAGCATTTTTTCCCCCTTTGTTTTTATTTTTAGTCGCCATATTTTTTGTTAAAGTAAGGTAGAGTCAGTATTCAGTGCGTGTACGTATTTGTGAGTGTATGACTTGATCCAATTTTCCTCACATAAGTTATGCGTTAAGTTTAAGTTGCTATTTCTTTAAATAAACTTATCCAGGTTTGCGGTGGTATATTGTATGTGCATTACTCATAAATATTATTCAGGCTGCATTGGCAGAGTGAGTCTATTACCATGTGGGGCACTTCTTATTTTCAGGTTGAGGTGAATACTGGCTGATTGTTGTGAGGGTGGATTTCAAACATGCATACCTTTCCCTGCAGCATCGGGGACCCAACCTGCAAGTTCTGAGAGAGCCGTGTTAGTATAGTTTGTTTGCCTCAGGGTAATTTTCACTGCGTGTGTTATGGATTCAAGATGGCGGCGATGCGCTCCTCACCTCTCGTGTCCCTCAGTGCTGCGAGCCAAGCGGTGCTTGTTTAGCAAAAATATTACTCACATCTGAGTCTTCTATTGTTTCCCAGTGGTGTGCTGCCTTTTACTGACAGTTACTGACAGGTAACACTGTTTAAAAGCTGAGAAGTCCCACTGTTGTAACGGAGCTGTGCTACTGTGCGGCCATCCACTTCCTGGCCAAGCTCCGCCTCATAGCTTTATTATTTTATTAGTAAACTAGTGGTAAAGCCTGCCTAGAGAGTAGACTGAACCTCCAAACCACCCTGCCATTTTCTGAAGGACAGTCTATTGTAGTGATAGAACCACTCTGCCATTTTTGGAATCCTGGTGGATTCTTTCACCACCCATTTTGCTCTCTCTCTCCCCCCTCTCTTTTGCTCCCTCTCCCCCCTCTCTTTTGCTCTCACTCCCCCCTCTTTTGCTCTCTCTCCCCCCTCTATTTTGCTCTCTCTCACTCCTCTCTTTTGCTCTCTCTCCCCCTCTCTTTTGCTCTCTCTCCTCCCCTCTCTTTTGCTCGCTCTCTCCCCCTTCTCTTTTTCTCTCCCTCGCCCCCTCTCTTTTGCTCTCTCTCTCCTCTCTCTTTTGCTCTCTCTCCCCCCTCTCATTTGGTCTCCCTCTCCCCTCTCTTTTGCTCTCCCTCTCCCCTCTCTTTTGCTCTCTCTCCCCCCTCCTTTTTGCTCTCTCCCCTCTCTTTTGCACTCTCACTCCCCTCTTGTGCTCTCTCTCTCCCCCTCTCTTTATCTCTCTCTCCCCCTCTCTTTTTGCTCTCTCCCTTCCCTCTCTTTTGCTCTCTCTCTCTCTTCCCTCTCTCTTGCCCTCTCTCCCCTCTCTATTTTGTTCTCTCTCCCCCTCTCTTTTGCTCTCTATCCCCCCTCTCTTTTGTTCTCTCTCCCCCCTCTTGTTTGCTCTCTCTCTCCCCCTCTCTTCTGCAATCTCTCTCCCCCTCTCTTTTGCTCTCTCCCCCTCTCTTTTGCTCTCCCTCTATCCCCTTTCTTTTGCTCTCCCTCTCCCTCATTTCTTTTGCTCTCCCTCTACCCCCTCTCTTTTGCTCTCCCTCTCCCCCTCTCTTTTGCTCCCCCTCTCCCCTCTCTTTTGCTCTCTCTCCTCCCTCTCATTTGCTCTCTCTCTCCCCTCTCATTTGCTCTCTCTCTCCCCTCTCATTTGCTCTCCCTCACCCTCTCTTTGCTCTCTCCCCCCCTCTCTTTTGCTCCCTCTCTTTTGCTCTCCCCCCCCCCTCTCTTTTGCTCCCTCTCCCCCCTCTCTTTTGCTCTCTCCCCCCTCTTTTGCGCTCTCTCTCCCCTCTCTTTTGCTCTCTCTCCCCTCTCTTTTGCGCTCTCTCCCCTCTCTTTTGTTCTCTCTTTCCCCTCCCTTTTGCTCTCTCTCTCCCCTCTCTTTTGCTCTCACTCTCTCCCCTCTATTTTGCTCTCTATCTCTCCCCTCCTCTTTTTCTCTCTCCCCCTATCTTTTGCTCTCCCTCTCCCCCCTCTCTTTTGCTCTCTCTCTTCCCTCTCTTTTGCTCTCTCTCTCCACTATCTTTTGCTGTCTCCCTCTTTTGCTTTCTCTCCCCCTGTCCTTTTATTTAAAATTTATTAGGGCACTCCCACTCCCTCCCCTTCCCTGCTAAGCTGCCCACCTGCCTCCTGCCCACACCTCCCGCCGGCACCAGCAGAAGATCGTTACAGACGGTGACACACACAGTGTCACCATCTGTAACGATCAGGCATCTGGCCTCATATAGAGGACCGATCGTGCTCCGGCTCCATATGCAGCAGATGCCTTAACCTTCAGGAGCTCCAGCTCTCAGCTGTTATGTTACAGCTGAGAGTTGGAGCTCTTGAAGCTGTCTCGCCACAAGATGGCTGCGTGCGCATCCAACATTCCTTTTTAGGATGCGTCTGCAACTGCCGAATGTGACGGATATTATAAACACAATTATAGTATAGATATCTAGGGCCAGATTACAAGTGGAGCAGTATTTAACGCTCCTGTTTGCGTACTAACTCAGGTAGTGCTCATATTACAACTTCAAAGTAAACTATTTTTGCACGAGTGCTAACCTGATGCACGCAAAAAAGCTGAACTTAGAATATCCCATGCGCAATAACCTATTTCCCCCATAGAAGTCAATAGATGAAATAGAAAAGTGGAAAAAAACAAGCACCTTACTCGAACGCAAACACAATCACATATTCTGGTGTGCTTACCCGACATGAAAATATGAATATTTCACATTCCAGTGTTCTTCATAAAGCAGAATATGTTCTATTTATTCATAAATACATATTTCTACATACTGTATATATGATGGTTTTTTTTGGTAAAAAAAAATAAAATAAATATATATATATACAGGGAGTGCAGAATTATTAGGCAAATGAGTATTTTGACCACATCATCCTCTTTATGCATGTTGTCTTACTCCAAGCTGTATAGGCTTGAAAGCCTACTACCAATTAAGCATATTAGGTGATGTGCATCTCTGTAATGAGAAGGGGTGTGGTCTAATGACATCAACACCCTATATCAGGTGTGCATAATTATTAGGCAACTTCCTTTCCTTTGGAAAAATGGGTCAAAAGAAGGACTTGACAGGCTCAGAAAAGTCAAAAATAGTGAGATAGCTTGCAGAGGGATGCAGCACTCTTAAAATTGCAAAGCTTCTGAAGCGTGATCATCGAACGATCAAGCGTTTCATTCAAAATAGTCAACAGGGTCGCAAGAAGCGTGTGGAAAAACCAAGGCGCAAAATAACTGCCCATGAACTGAGAAAAGTCAAGCTTGCAGCTGCCAAGATGCCACTTGCCACCAGTTTGGCCATATTTCAGAGCTGCAACATCACTGGAGTGCCCAAAAGCACAAGGTGTGCAATACTCAGAGACATGGCCAAGGTAAGAAAGGCTGAAAGACGACCACCACTGAACAAGACACACAAGCTGAAACGTCAAGACTGGGCCAAGAAATATCTCAAGACTGATTTTTCTAAGGTTTTATGGACTGATGAAATGAGAGTGAGTCTTGATGGGCCAGATGGATGGGCCCGTGGCTGGATTGGTAAAGGGCAGAGAGCTCCAGTCCGACTCAGACGCCAGCAAGGTGGAGGTGGAGTACTGGTTTGGGCTGGTATCATCAAAGATGAGCTTGTGGGGCCTTTTCGGGTTGAGGATGGAGTCAAGCTCAACTCCCAGTCCTACTGCCAGTTTCTGGAAGACACCTTCTTCAAGCAGTGGTACAGGAAGAAGTCTGCATCCTTCAAGAAAAACATGATTTTGATGCAGGACAATGCTACATCACACGCGTCCAAGTCCTCCACAGCATGGCTGGCAAGAAAGGGTATAAAAGAAGAAAATCTAATGACATGGCCTCCTTGTTCACCTGATCTGAACCCCATTGAGAACCTGTGGTCCATCATCAAATGTGAGATTTACAAGGAGGGAAAACAGTACACCTCTCTGAACAGTGTCTGGGAGGCTGTGGTTGCTGCTGCACGCAATGTTGATGGTGAACAGATAAAAACACTGACAGAATCCATGGATGGCAGGCTTTTGAGTGTCCTTGCAAAGAAAGGTGGCTATATTGGTCACTGATTTGTTTTTGTTTTGTTTTTGAATGTCAGAAATGTATATTTGTGAATGTTGAGATGTTATATTGGTTTCACTGGTAAAAATAAATAATTGAAATGGGTATATATTTGTTTTTTGTTAAGTTGCCTACTAATTATGCACAGTAATAGTCACCTGCACACACGGATATCCCCCTAAAATAGCTATAACTAAAAACAAACTAAAAACTACTTCCAAAACTATTCAGCTTTGATATTAATGGGTTTTTTGGGTTCATTGAGAACATGTTTGTTGTATTCCTCAAAAATACAACTTGCCTAATAATTCTGCACTCCCTGTATATATACTGTATATATATATATATATATATATATATATATATATATATATATATATATATATATATATATATATATATATATATATATATATATATATATATATATATATATATAAAGTGGGGGGGGGGTAATTATTTGATCCCCTGTTGATTTTGTACGTTTGCCCACTGACAAAAAAAGATCAGTCTATAATTTTAAATTTCAGAAAAACGCATTTCAAAAAAGTTATAAACTGATTTGCATTTTAATGAGTGAAATAAGTATTTGACCCCTTTGCAAAACATGACTTAGTACTTGGTGGCAAAACCTTTGTTGGCAATCACAGAGGTCAGACGTTTCTTATAGTTCGGACACCAGGTTTGCACAAATCTCAAGAGGGATTTTGTCCCACTCCTCTTTGCAGATCCTCTCCAAGCCATTAAGGTTTAGAGGATGACGTTTGGCAACTCAAACTTTCAGCTCCCTCCACAGATTTTCTATGGGATTATGGTCTGGAGACTGGCTAGGCCACTTAAGGACCTTAATGTGCTTCTTCTTAAACCACTCCTTTGTTGCCTTGGCCGTGTGTTTTGGGTCATTGTCATAATGGAATTCCCATCCACGATCAATTTTCAATGCCCTGGCTGAGGGAAGGAGATTCTCACCCAAGATTTGATGGTACATGGCCCCGTCCATTGTCCCTTTGATGCGGTGAAGTTGTCCTGTCCCCTTAGCAGAAAAACACCTCCAAAGCATAATGTTTCCACCTCCATGTTTGACGGTGGGGATGGTGTTCTTGGGGTCATAGGTAACATTCCTCCTCCTCCAAACATGGCATGTTGATTTGATGATAAAGAGCTCGATTTTGGTCTCATCTGACCACAACACTTTCACTCAGTTCTCCACTGAATTATTCAGATGTTCATTGGCAAACTTCAGATGGGGCCTGTACATGTGCTTTCTACATTTGTGATCTATTTGGTAACCTGTAAACAATGCCACTTCCAATATGTGGGCATCACTACCCACACCTTAAAGGACAGGATAAAAGAACACCTCATCTCCATAGAGGAAGAAATACCAAGAAAACCTTTAGCCAAACATTTTCACATGCACCATACTGGTACATCAAACTTCTCATTTTTAGGCATTCAACACATAGAACCCCCCCCAGGAGGTGATAGATTAAAACATCTACTAAAAAGAGAGGTACATTGGATCTTTACATTAGCCATTAGAACACCATTAGGCATTAATCAGAGATATGATGTAAACCTGTTTGTTGATTAAACAACACCAAATGACCGTTTCAATGTTAAACAATCTAACAAACAAATTCAATAGGAATCGCATAAATTCACTTCTACGTTACATAACCATTACACCAGTATATGATATATGATATACAATACATATAAGAGCAAGGAATACTAACATACATATTCCCTCCTATTAACTTTATCTTTGTACGTCAAACCACACGAAAGAGAAATAGCAAGCAATTTTAACATAATTCTAGTCAAGTGGACTTTAAACATAAATCTTAACATAGATGAGGTCTTAAATCTTAGATTTGGGACTACATTCAACTATGGGATGATACCATTTGCTATCAATATATTTTCTCAAAGTATATAAACTTATTTATTTTATCTTTAAAACTTATCGTTTTAAACTCTTAATAGTGTTTTTGTTTATTCTCTTACCAATGTAAAAATGCATACTTGTAAATATTCCTTTTTACTCAATTCATATTAGACAACAATAGTAATGCTTATAAGGAATTTAGCTTTTCAAAAAATTGCCAATATTCAACTAAAACTAACTTACAGCTAGATTACGAGTTTGGATGCTGGCTGGATGAGGATGGATGTCCGGACTTCGATAACTGTAAGTGGATCGTTGGGGGGTAGTGTTAGGTTTTATTAAGGGTTTTTTGGGTGGGGGTTTTTTTAGGTTAGGGTTTTGGGCAAGTCGTAAAAGAGCTAAATGCCCTTTTAAGGGCAATGTTTAGCTTAGGTTTATTTAGATAGGTTTTTATTTGGGGGGTGTGGGTAGGTGGGTGTTTGGGTGGTGGGTTTTACTGTTGGGGGGTTGTTTGTATTTTGTTTTGCAATGTAAAAGAGCTGGTATCTTTGGGGCAATGCCCTGCAAAAGGCCCTTTTAAGGGCCATTGACAGTTTAGTGTAGGCTAGGGTTTTTTATTTTGGGGGCTTTTTTATTTTGATAGGGCTATTAGATTAGGAGTAATTCATTTATATTTTTGATAATTTCGTTTTTTATTTTTTGTAATTAAGTGTTTATATTTTTTGTAAGTTAGTAAATTGTATTTTATAAATTTAATTTCATTTTATTGTAATGTTAGGTTTTAGTGTAAGGCAGGTTAGTTTTTATTTTACAGGTAACTTTGTATTTATTTTAGCTAGGTAGCTAGTAAATAGTTAATAACTATTTACTAACTAGTCTACCTAGTTAAAATAAATACAAACGTACCTGTGAAATAAAAATAAAACCTAAGATAGCTACAATATAACTATTAGTTATTTTGTAGCTAGCTTAGGTTTTTTTACAGGTAAGTATGTATTTAGTTTTAAATATGAATTATTTACTTAATAATTGTAAGGTTTACTTAGATTTATTTTAATTATATTTGTGAGGGGGTGTTAGGGTTAGGGTTAGAATTAGGCTTATGGTTAAGTTAGGGTTAGGGTTATGCTTAGGGTAAACGTTAGAGTTAGGTTTAGTGGTTAATAACTTTAGTATAGTGACGGCGACATTGGGGGCGGCAGATTAGGGATAATAAGTGTAATGTAAGTGACGGCGATGTTAGGGGCAGCAGATTAGGGGTTAATAACTGTAATGTAAGTGGCGGCGATGTTAGGGGAAGCAGATGTTACTTTTTCTTTTCCCCATAGACATCAATGGGGCTGCGTTACGGAGCATTTCATTCCGCAATCGCAGGTGTTAGGCTTTTTTTTGCTGGCTCTCCCCATTGATGTCTATGGGTAAATTGTGCACGAGCACATCAAAGCAGAGTTTGATTTCGGTGCAGTATGGAGTTCAACGCCACCATATCGCCCGCACAACCCTGCTTTTTGTAAACCTGTAATAGCAGCGCTATAGGGAGGTGAAATAATGCCGCTTTTGTGGTGGTCGTTAATTTCCCTATAGCACTCAAAACTCATAATCTGGCTGTTAGATAAGCATTCAACCAAATGAAATATTGTTATATTATTAATATTACATATATCAGTTATGTATTTTTACTCACTCATTGTAATAGCCAATGCACAGCAATATGCAAAATGTTAAATGTATTCTACTATATCATCTAATTCATTTACCTTCCACCTGTATACTCCAGATTTCCCCTCCCCTAGTGGGAGTAAATAGATTACCTATTGGTTGATAAACTGTATTTATACTCACCTGGAGCATCAGGTATTTGTCTCTGATGTGCCCATGCGCAAAACATGTCAGATAGTAGGCGCTTCCCCTTCTTATAGTCTCCTACCTGAATAAATCTACCTCTGCACTGGGACCCTGGTTCCGGTAAAAAAAAAAAAATCTTCATTATTGCTTGAGCAGGTGAACCTTGCGGGCACTGCAGGATTTCAGTCCTTCATGGTGTAGTGTGTTACCAATTGTTTTCTTGGTGACTATGGTCCCTGCTGCCTTGAGATCATTGACAAGATCCTAACGTGTAGTTCTGGGCTGATTCCTCACCGTACTGATGATCATTGAAACTCCAAGAGGTGAGATCTTGCATGGAGCCCCAGACCGAGGGAGATTGACAGGTATTTTGTGTTTCTTCTATTTGCGAATAATCACAACTGTTGTCACCTTCTCACCAAGCTGCTTGACAATGGTCTTGTAGCCCATTCCAGGCTTGTGTAGGTCTGCAATCTTGTCCCTGACATCCTTGGACAGCTCTTTGGTCTTAGCCATGGTGGAGAGGTTGAAATCTGATTGATTGCTTCTGTGGACAGGTGTCTTTTATACAGGTAACAAGCTGAGATTAGGACCACTCCATTTAAGAGAGTGCTCCTAATCTCAGCTCCTTACCTGTATAAAAGACACCTGGGAGCCAGAAATCTTGCTGATTGATAGGGATCAAATACTTATTTCACTCATTAAAATGCAAATCAATTTATAACTTTTTTGAAATGTGTTTTTCTGAATTTTGATGTTGTTATTCTGTCTCTCACTGTTCAAATAAACCTACTATTAAAATTATAGACTGGTCATTTCTTTGTCAGTAGGCAAACGTACAAAATCAGCATGGGATCAAATAATGTTTACACTCATATAAATACATACAGACTCTGTGTGGTTATATAGTGTATTACAGCTGTACAAGGATGTAGAAAGCACCGGATTATAATACAATCTATATATCTATATGTTGTCTGGTAATTGATCTAGAATATGCCAGATCTATACACCTCCACTGGATACATAAAATATATTTACACAAGAAAATCTAGTATGGTAACAGCAAGTGAAAATAACTATCTAGGTAGGCAGTCCTTTGGAGAGAATGTCTAATAGGTTTTCTTAGGCTCTGCTCCAAACAATCCCCATGGGGTGCAGCTCAGTCCATGCAAAAAAAGATTCCCCTCTTAGAGAGGATCATCCCAGGTATTCTATGGAATAGAGAAAAGACACGTGCACTGGGGGTGCACCTAGTTTAATAAACTAAAGACTAGGTGACTTTAAATAAAATGCTGATATACAAGTAATAATGTCAGATGCGCCTATAAATAGCAATAAAACTATAGTGATGACAATATGTCTGTATTCTATACAGACTTTAAATAAAAAGATATGCAGCACACTCACGTGGTTGCACCTCAAACGTATGAGGTATGTTAAACGCACTTGTGGTATAGTAGCAGATGCTCCTCTTCTGGGAAATCTCCTGCCTGGATCAAACTGCTCCCTTGGACACACACAAACTGCAGGCGAGTATACCTCCACGTGTATAGCTAGTCAGAAGTCCTTAAACCTTAGGTAAAAAGGGGCAGGGCCAGGGGCTACTATATACAAAGGATATTTATTCAGCCATGTAATTATATACAAATGTCAGTAAAAAGTTCACAAAAGCAGGAAGGTCACATATGACGATAAAGTATATAAAACCACATAAAAAACATATCAGAAATGAATAAAAACAACAACCATTTACATAGAGTTGCTAACAGCACGAGCCTGATCCACAGCTGCTGCAGAAGATAAACCACGTTAAGCTGATCAGCTATTTCGCCATTTAGCAAGCAAGTAATAAATACTGAATCGTGGCAGGCGTATGCCAGAGGTGTATGTGTATATATATATATATATATATACACATTCCCACACATACATATTTAGACATGTGTATTATGTATCTCTATGTTAAAGCCCTTTGCCTGACTTTTTTTTTCTGAGACCTCATATCTTTGAGCCTTTATAATTTTTTTGTGCAATATTTTTTTTGAATAATTTGTATTAGATGGTGGTGTTATGAGTGTAACTGTACTTTGTAATATATATTTGAAGTGCTTTGTGGGTCTGAGGTAGCAGTAATTATTCTAGCATAAATCGCAATTGTGCTCATGAGTTCGCATTTACTTTCAGCTTGTAATATGAGTGCAAACGAACGCAAAAACCCAATATCGCTCCACTCGTAATCTTGCCTTAAATGTCTAAGCTGTCTATTTTTTTATTTATAATAGTATGTTATCTATAATATAATATATATTGTCTCTAGATTATTTGAAGTATTCTTTCTAGATAAAGAAACCATTTCAAGAATATACTCATTTGCATACTACACACAATCAGTTTGTAATTATTAAAGTAAGCAAAAACCTAAGGGGAATTTTACCCTGCCTCGCTTTTAATCTAACAGAAGACTGCAATTCATACCAATTAGTATTTTATGTGTCAAAAACATGATTTATAGAGATATAATTTTGAGCTACTGAACACATATTTACCAGTGATCAAAAGTACATAAAGATATAAGCTTTTCTAGAGATACTAGCATTTTACAACTGGTGAGCTTGTGGTACAGAACACATATATTGGGAATTTAACAATCGGTAAAAAGTACATTCATATGTAACTTTTTTCTAGAGATACTAGTAATGTACAACTTGCTTTAATATTATTTTCTTTAAATTGAAAACTCAACCAAATAATATACATCCACAATGCTCTATTATGCTATAGCAACCCGGGCCGTAATGTATTGATCATCACTTATAGAATTACTTTCTTTAGCCAGTGTTCTGTGTTCTTTAAAGTTCACCATGAATACTTGCTGTGATGCTCTCTGACACATCTCTTTATGCTCCTTATACTTTAATCTGAAAAACAAGCACAACAAAATAGTATTTGAAATGAAATGTTTCAAAGTTTGAGTGAATTTTTTTTGAACATCTTGAGTTTGATGTAATCTTTCACAGGAAATTTGATTTTCCAGGTATAGTTTTTATGACAGCAGGTCCAACTAACAGAGAAGTAGTGAAATCTAATAGTAGCGAGGGAAAAAAATACTTTACACTTATATATTAAGAAGTGTATGTTTACTATTTAAATTTCCCATGTACCATGTTAAGCAAACAGAAAATGCATCCGGTCATAATGAATTATTTTGCTGTAGGCAGATTTAATGGCACATATCAGGATTAAATGCATGAATAAAATTTTTTTTTTTATATCCTCCCAAAAGATATTTTGTAATAATTAATATGGTTTATAATGAGTTGTTAATTTAAAACATTGATTTTATTGATTTCTGGTCTGTGTTTTGTATGTAACTTAGCAAAGAATATGTATTTGAATTGTATCTATGTACTCAATGAAATACTCAATATAAAAAATGTATTTATTAGGCTTCTGATATTTTGAAAATTATTTTATAATTCTGTGTTGTTTTTTTGTTTGTTTCTTTACTATTTCTATTCTTTTCTATATTGATTCCTTGGCTGTCTTTTGTTCTTTTGTAGAAGAGAAGAAAAATGAAGCAGAGCTATTTTTCTCTTCAATTTAAAACAATTATCTATCATTCCCACCATTAAAATGCTGCCAGGTATATGTTTCTAAAAATGTTGAACTTAAACACATTAAAGTATTTCAAATGTTATCAATTTAATATTTTGCTTGTAATTGTTTTAAATGTGCAGAATATTTTTAAATGATATATTAAGGATAAGCCTATTGCTCTAACTGCTTTGATTCATTTTTATTAGTATCAATAAGACTGATCTCTGAGCATAAATTCCATTCACTTTATTTATGTATGTTGGGGGGAAAAACAGAAATCCGAAGCTCAGCAAGGTTATTGAGCTTCATTCTCATAATTGTATTGACTTATTTAAATCTTGTATAAAATCTCTTCAATATTGAGTTACATCTAAAAGAATACAAATTAACAACCCACGACACATTCACTTGGCATCATATATCATATTTTTAAAACCAGCTTAAAAAGTCAATAATGTCATTCATTTTTCCTGACTAAATCTACTCTTTGTTGTCATCTTTGTGTAGACGTTCTTGTCCACCAATAGATCAATGGGATTTGTCATTAAAAGTCAATGATGAACTGATTGGAAATCACTCATAATCATAATTTCCTTTTAGAGCTTTCATTTAACATTTTTTATGCATAACATTTTTATACACACAAAAATAAGTTTTGGAGTTCAGTGTGTATGTGTCTATCTCTGTCTTGTGCTGCCCTTCTCTCAAAATTATTTTGCCTATGCACTACTCAATGTAATATTAAGACAAAAAAACAAAACATTGGAAGGTCATTAAACACAAAGGGGTCGATCACAATCTTTTAGAAAAATGTATCTAATGATTTTCAAGAGAAAAAAAAACTTTTAAAGTCTATGGGGTAGAGCGAATCATGTCCGCTCGACCTTGCTTCTTGCTTCAAGATGCTACAATTTTATTTAAACAAAAAGGGACCTCACACTTAATTGTAAAATTAACCAGGGGTCTGCCCTCCGTTTAATCCCTATGTTGCATCGTACCCAGTAGTATTGGGTTTTTATATTTTATAATAGTATCAAATTTATCTTATGCATTAACACTAAATCTCACTTAGTCATCACTTATATATTTTTTGCATCACTCTAGAGCCCACTATGGCAGCACTGCCCATTTAGTTAAAGTTATGCTTAATAATAATAATCTTTTCCCAATCACTTTATCATGAATAGGAGTAGGATCACATTTATCACGTCTTACCTTATGATTTACTATTCTATATTGGATATAATCACACATATTTAGTGCTCACACATATAACACACTGACCCTATTCCATAATTAAGTTTGGCCATTTTATTTCTATAGATACAGTTGTTATAATTTTTCTTTTTCTTATATACACATGGTATGACTATTAGTTTATTAGTTACAAGACATTATTTAGTCTTTCCCTTCATCACTTACACATAGATTAGCTCACAGATCACTCTTTATTTGTTTTTTCAGAATAATATTATTAACATTTTTATTCACCTCACTTCCCTGTAATTTGATCCAAACGTCTATTATATATATATAGTTACATTTGCACATAATGTACACACTGTTACGCCATAATTGTGTTTTCCATTACAATCACATTTCTGAATATGACATTTAGGATTGGAATCAGATGCTAGCTGCTATACACCACAATAACGCATTGTTCGCTGCAGCCCCACACCTGGGCATATTTTGTCCATTGAGATTGGATTCCGTCATAGAGGAGGCGTGACTAACAGAGATGTGTAAACAGTGAGTTGCACGCTTGTTGAAACGATCATTTCATTAATCCCAAATTGCTACATTGTAGCCTATAGACCATTTAGAGTAAATACAGACCTTATCTTTTACGCAACATACAAAAAACAAGGGGATATGGGAACGCGCTGTAAAAAACAGCATATGAGAGGTAAAGAACTATATAAGGAATGTAGATTACACAAGAGTATAATAAAAAAGGTTTATAAAAAAGTTTATAAATGTATTACAATAAGCGATGCCGGCATCTGATACAAAGTAAAATAGTACAATTAAAATAGGATAAGAATCAACATATAATGTGAAACATCAGTGTGTAATGATATAAGTAGCTGAAAAAAATAGCTGAAAAAAAAAAATATATGTTGCAAAATATATGTTGCAAAATAACACAATGTTAAAATTAAAACAGAGTCAATGTTACCGTCCTTAACACAATCAGGCCAGTGATTAGAGTGTCTGATCCAGCTGTTTATATGTATGCAGGTATAACTTGGGTGATTCCCTCTGTGTTGTTTATAAAACAGCGAAAAACTTGCAGAATCTTCTGGCTTGTATCCAATGACTGTGAGTTAAATTTCAAAGACTAAAAGAGTTAGCATAAGGTGCGCAAATCTATCCCCTGCAACATACACTAATCTGTTCCCATAAAGCAGATATGTTGAAAATGTAGTGAAAAAATAAGAAAAATATGTGTAGGTGCGCTAACAGCTACGGGGATTAGGTCTAATAATTATAAACCATCTAGATGGTATATGTAAAATAATATAAATACTAAAATCATAGATTGAATTCTTGTATAAGTTATAACAGATAAAGTGGACACAAAACACAATTAGACTTGATATGAATATAACAATTTATATATTTTAATACTAAAAAATATGTTTAAAATATGCATACATATCACACAATAAATATGACTGTTATTTATGACCGGTCATATACATATAGTTACGCTAAAAATGTTAAAAATCTACTAATGGATATCTGGCAATAAAAAGTGATAAGATATAATTAGGTGCAGCAGAAATTTATACTTCGTGCATTAAGAGGTAGGGTAAGGGATTGGTTCTGCTTAGAACTATAAATTCTTAAAATCTTTAAATTCTCAAAATGGGTCGTTTGATCTTGGTAAATGTGTTGTTAGAAATTTAACGACTAAATTAACAATAAAGTCAATTTATATCCACCTAAAAGTTTATTCCTTTGAATGTCTAAATCTTCAAACAAAGTTCCGTTTATGTATCGACGATTGTCCAATCATCAGACAGATCCGTTTGTTTGGTAAAGTGGTTAATTCAACACTAGAGTGGTATCAAGGTATTTTCTAGAATTTTAGTCTTTTAACGAGTGACAAAAGTTACCTAGCTGTAGGGCCACAACACCTCTACAAGGCCTACCTGTCTTGCTTTGCAGTATGGAATGTCCGCTGAGGTCAGGCACAGGTGTCTGGAGCGGCTCCTAACAGCTGGCGGTATTCCTGATCCTCATTAAAGTAGATCCGGCTGGAACGAAAAACTCTGCGCAGAGTATGTAGGAGAGAGGCGAAAATAGTTCCGGGCAATCTCTCTCAATCCTTGGCAATCGTGTTATATTAACACCTTGTAGTTTGTTGTCTGACTCCTTCAATGCGTTTCGCCATGTACCATGGCTTTATCAAGATGGTTCAGACATATTTCAAACTTCCTTATATACGTATGCTTCGTCTGTGATTGGTTTATCCCTTTTCATGGCATTTCTTTTAAGGTGGATTTTTAAAAGGTGGAATATTTTGATAGTCAAATCCCTTAATTCTAAGCTGTCATATCTTCACAATTTGTGATGTTAGCACAAAGTGTAGAGCATGCAATACATTTAAAACATGTATTGCATAAAAAGCTTTGTATCAAAAAACAATAAATAATAAATATTGATATATACAAATTTAAAATATAATGCATAGAAACATGCATGAACAGCACCTAAAAAGTAAAAATGATATTTTTGAATGGGGTTTTTTTTTGGAAATGCTTAGTTGAGAATTAGTGAAATATCTCTTATTAGTATTTTATTACATGTAAGAACTCCAAGGACAAAAATTATACAACAAAGTTGTTAAACCGATATTGTCTATGTGTGTAGATACATATCAAATGAGTATTTCATTACATTCAGTTAAACTAAGCTAGTATTGGCATATATCCATATATGTTCCTTTATATGGATTATTGGAAATTAAACCTGTTTTTATCTATCATGCAATCCATTTTACTATAATAAAGCTAAATCAATATTTTGTGTTGTTATAAACATCCAATGAATTACCAACTAAAAAACTACATAGTTTATTCTAAAGTGTGATAAAAAAAAAAAAAAAAAAAAAAGGGGAGGACATGGCTAGACTAGAAAGGGTCCTGATATGGAAATCAATATCTATTGGATATATAATGATTATTGTTTTTTTAATGTCTGATTTGTTACTTAGGAGGGATAGATGTGCTGGAAAAGGTGGTCATTACTCTAAAATAAATGGGTGTAAATCCAATTCTGAGTTTAATCCTTGAGGGTACAAAGTTTCGAGCTCAAAGATCAATTCTGCTTCTTTTCTAAGGAGCAGTTTATCGAAATCTCCTCCTCTCCATGGTTTATTAATTCGACAGATGCCCCAATATTTGAGGTCATTTATATTATTATGGTGTACTGTCCTAAAATGTTCATACAACCTAGTGTCTTGGTCTCCTTTTTTGATTAAGTTTAGATGTTCTCTAATTCTTGTTCTCAGAACTCTAGAGGTCTCTCCCACATATTGTTTCCCACAAGTGCATTGGATCAAATATATGATCCCTTTATCGCCACATCTGATGGTCTCTCTTATTTTGTATTTCTTGCCTGTGTTTGTGGATTTGTACTCTTTACATTTTGTGCTGTGTTGGCAGGCTTTACAGCTATAACAGGGATAGTAACCCTGTAATTTATTTCCAGTCAAATCTTTATCTTTAGTTCTGTTCATTTTTTTCTTAAAATCACTAGGTGCGAGAATGTTCTTAATGTTGTTTGCTTTTCTAAAAACAATACTAGGATATTCTGAAATACTGTTCCCTAAAATCGGGTCTGATTTGATCAAGTGCCAGTGTTTGTTTAAAATTTTGGTTAAATGTTTGTGGTGACAACTATAGTTCGTGACTAGCGGTATTTTCAGGGTTTCACCGTTCTTATTGTCTCCCCTTTGTTTTTTAGTGAGTATGTTCTTTCTATCTAAATTTCTAATTTTGGTGATGTCCTCTTTTAAAGTTTCATGTTTATAGCCTTTTTCTAAGAATCGATTTTCTAAGACTTTCACTTGTGTGTCAAAATCAGAGATTTTAGAACAATTTCATCTAATTCGAAGAAATTGACCCTTAGGGGTGTTATCTATCCACCTTTTTAGATGACAACTGTGTGTTGGAATATAATTATTAGCATCTTTTGTCTTAAAATGATTTTTCATTGCTAGTTCCCCTTGTTCTATGTAAATATCTATGTCTAAAAATGTTATTTGTTGTTTGCTTATTGTGTATGTGAATTTCAAATTGAGATTGTTTTGATTCATGTCTTCAAAAAAGGTTATAAGACTGTCTTCGCTCCCCTTCCACACTATTAAAATATCATCAATGTATCTTTTGAATAGCACAAGGTTTGCCCCCAGCTCATGATCATGGGCAAATTGGTGTTCCCATTTACCCATGAATAAATTTGCATAGCTGGGATCAAACCTTGTGCCCATAGCAGTACCCTGCAGCTGAAGGTATAAATTATCGTTAAATGCAAAGACATTGTTTTCCAGTATAAATGTTATACTCTTTAGAATGAACTGTTTGTGTTTCATTTGCATGCTATTTTCACTTTTTAGGAACCAATCTACAGCTGCAATACCCTCATCGTGTTGGATACTAGTGTACAATGAAGTAACGTCACTAGTTGCTAAAATGAAATTATCTTGCCATTTCAAGTTTTCTAGTAAATTTAAAACATCTGTAGTGTCCTTAAGGTATGTTGGCAATTCTTGGACGTATTTCTGAAGCTGTGTGTCTACATATAAAGATAAATTTGAACAAATGGAGGATATGCCGGAAATTATGGGGCGCCCTGGGGGGTTGGATAGATCTTTATGAATTTTGGGTAAGAAATAGAACATGGCCATTTTAGGATGTTTCTGATAAATAAAATAAAATTCTTTGGTGTTAATTATATTATTCAGTTTGGCCTCTTTTAAAATGTTATATAGGTTGGTGTTAATTTTATTCATAGGATTTAATTTGAGTTTTTTATAAGTATCTGTATCGTTCAATAAACGATTTGCTTCCCCAATGTATTTGTCTGTATCCATAATGACCAATCCCCCGCCTTTGTCTGCCGGTTTGATGGTAATGGTTTTGTCTTTTTGTAATTGTGTAAGCACTTCTCTCTCTCTTTTAGTCATATTGTATTTGATCTTTCTTTTGTCCTCTGTATTTATTTTAGCTATTTCAGATAAAACGGATTTTTCGAAAACTTCAATATTGCTTCCTTTACTTTGATAGGGGTAAAACCTAGATTTGGGTTTCAATTGAGTGTGTGTAATGGTATTGTTTGTCCTAGAAGTCTGACTGATTTGTCTTTCTATGGGATTTTTAATAAAATGTCTTTTTAAAGTTAGTTGTCTAGTGAATTGCTTAATATGGATGTGGGTTTCGAATTTATTCATTTTTGCAGTAGGTGCAAAAGTTAAGCCCAATTTTAGTACTTTGGTTTCATCATCTGAGAGTGTTTTTTTACTGAGATTGAATATACCTGTCTGATCTATTTTTGTTTCTTTTTGGATTGTGCATTTTTTTCTTCCATTTCCCCTAGTTCCTCTATGTTTCTTTTTGGTCTCGTTCTTCTTTGATCTAATGGGGTGCCGATCCCTAAAAAATCCCCCGAGGTGTTAGGTCTTGTGGATTCTTCCTCAGTATGTACATTTTCTGTGTTGTCATGTTGTGATGCTATTGGCTGAAATATATTTCTTATAGGGATAGACCACTCCCTTTTCTTTAAATGATTAGGTTTGTTCCCTGTGGGAAACTTTTCCTGTTCAGTGTGGTGATTCTCATAGTTTTCATAATTCCTATTGAATTGATCTTCATTATTACTCCTTTGTCTAGGTTCGTAAAAGTGTTGTGTGTGATTCCTATCACCATAATATTCATTATTTATCCCAGTGTTCTTTCTAAACCAATAATTGTCTTCTTTTTGGTTGTAGTGCCTGTTGTGTCTATCATCTCGATCATTATAGTGAACTATTCTTCTATCTTGCCTATAACTATTGTGTCTTGGTGAAGTGAAGTAGTGATTTTCTTTACGTGACCACATATTTTGGTGGTGGATATGTGAATTATAATCTTCATATCCTCGTGAATGTGAATTATTTCTATTATAGTGATTTTTATTGTGTGGTTCCTGAGAATAATTCCCTTTGTACCATCCTCTGTGTCTTGGTCTATAATTGTGTTCGTTGGGTTTCAAAATTACTGGTCTATCTTCTCCGTGTTTAGTTTTATTAGTGTTACTATTTTGATTCTTAATCTTATTATCTTGAAATGTTGATTCTGTATTTGCTGTTTCCACTGAATCCATATTTTCTATTGTATCTGGGGAAGTGATATCATGGTGGTAATCTTGCTGGTCCCTATTTAATTTGCGCCATTTGATGGATAATATATTTTTACTTGTATTGTTCAGATTCTCAATAATCTGTTTTTGTTTGCTTATAAATATGTCATTATCTTGATAGTTTTCTATTTTTTCTTTGATGGTGTCTATTTTGGTCTTAAAGTCTGTTAAACTGACTGTCCTAGATTTTTTAAGTATTTCTATTAAACCAAATGAGGCTTTTTCTAAAGTCTCAAACCATTCTAAGCTATGTTCTTCATTTAATTCAAAAGTGCATTTCTTTTCAAGTCTGAGCCCTCTTGGTATTAGTTTGTTTGTAATATATTTCTCTAGAAATACTAATTCGATGTTTTTTTTTTTTTTTGTTTTTTTTTTTTGTTTTTGTTTTTTTTCAAGAAAAAACACAAACAGCAAATTTCAACAAAACTTGATACAAAAACGACACCTCATATTCCATATATATGGAAAAACACTGCATACAAAAAAAAAACAAGTTATACCGCCACTTCACAATTGTCCCTAGCCATGTTTCATCTAGCATCTGGACAAAAAATCTCCAATCCTTCCCTTTTTAGATATATTAACACCACAATGCTTGCCCCGCATTGCAAGGTTGAATCTTTATAACGAATCGGAAAAAAAAAAAAAAGGAACCAGTAGAAAAGAAATGGGAGAAGAGGTCCCCTCTATCCTCACCCCCCCCCCCACACCTTCCTCAACACCCTCCCTGAGCCAAGCCCCCGGGAAATGTCCAGCAAGTACTTGCAATTGGACATAGGTGTTTTCCCTAAATGGTTTAACTAACATTATCTGTATCGGGCGTGGGCAAGATAAAATAAATGTCTTCCAGTGTCTAAAAAATATTGCAAGACGGTCATCAGCTGGGTTTTGCAGATTATATTGCTCCGAAATAACTTGGGTGACTAGTGCTTTTTTTAACTCTTTCAGGGTTGGAGCAGTTTTAGCCTTCCAGGATCTCAATATTAAGATACGGCCCAATAATATAATCATATTAATTAATTTAGTCCCGCGCTGGGCATTTTGAGCCAAAAAAATATTTCCAAAGGGTGGATCTCATAGTCCACCTTGAGAGTTACTTTCATCCAATAAAAAATTTTCGCCCAAAACTGGGCAATCTTTGGGCAGGACCAAAAACAATGGAATAAGTCTGCACAGGGAGCGCTGCAACGCGTACATACTTTTCGGGTCTTATACCATCTAGACAAACTATCTGGTGTTAAATAGGCCATAAGAGATAGTTTGATCTGTGATTCCCTCCATGAAGTTAAAATCCAGCTTTTCTGAATTACTTTGAAGGAATTTGTTACCACTGAGCGTTCTATCTCTGGGAATATTTTATTCCATCTTTGGACTATATATTCTACCTGTATTTCAGAGGGCTTTTGATTAAATAAAGCGTAGAATGGGCCAATTGAATAATACCCTGTCTTAAATAGTTTAATCCTAGTTTGGATCTGCCGGAGTGCCCAATCAAAACCATATCTTTGCTTTAGCTCAGCTATCAGATGTCTTACCTGTAAAAAGGCGTAAAAGTCTTTATTTGTAAGCCCAAATTGGGCACTTAAATCACGAAACGGAACCGGAATGAGATCTTTATCTGCTATTTGGCTAACATAAACTAACCCCTTAGCAGTCCAATCTCTAAAAACTTTATCTGACAACCCTGGCGGAAAAATCGGATTGCCAATAATTGGTAAGTAGTCAGAGACATATGGAGAGCAATCGATTATCCCACATAATTTTTGCCACGCTGCAATTATATATCTAAATGTAATTAACGAAAAAACCGTCGAAGGTAACGAAGTGATTGGGCAGTGGAGAATAGCAGCTAAACCAAATGGGGCTATCAAAGAGGTCTCCCAAGTCGAAGCAGCTACTTGATCTTGTTCTGTTAGCCAGTCTACGGCAATCTTAACCCGAGATGCTAAACTATACAGCTGTATATTCGGAAGGTTGAGGCCTGCCGCATCTTTGTTATTCATTAATCTGGCGACTGAGATACGCACATTTGCGCCTTTCCATATGAAATTCGAACACGCTTTATTATATTTAATTATATCTGTCTTATGTATCGCATAGGGATGTTTTGAATAAGATAAAACAATTTTGGAAAAATAATAGTTTTTATAAGCGTTACTCTGGCAGTTAATGAGATGGGTAAATTAAACCATCCTTCCATTTTTTTCTTAGACTCTAAAAAACAGTTGGCAAAATTCAACTTATACCACTCCTCTGGATTCGCACTAAGTTTTATACCTAAATATGATATCTGAGATGTTTCTCTAAACGGGTACTTAATATTTTGTTCTCTTTTGATTATCCACAGAAGTTTGGATTTTGAAATGTTAATTTTATAGCCAGAAATTGCCCCGAAAGTTTCAAACATATCTAGAACAAGGGGAAGCGTTTTCCTGGTGTTATTCAGACATAGAAGTATGTCATCTGCATACATTAATATTCTCAATTTCTTGTCACCTATCTGGATTCTGTCCAATTGTTGACGGAACCAGATCGCTAATGGCTCAAGTGAGAGATTAAAAAGCAGTGGGGATAGTGGGCATCCCTGTCGCGTACCCCTTTGTAGCACTAAACGTTGTGATAGCTCTCCGTTAACAAGCAACGATGAGTTAGGGGCGGAATAAACTATACGGATAAATTCATATAACTGCCCCGTCAGTCCAAACTGTTCTAGCAAGAGAAATAAATGCGTCCAAGAAATGCGGTCAAATGCCTTTTCGGCGTCGACCGTTAATAATGCTAAGTCGGTCATCTCTTTGTGTCCAGAACTTCTGAATTTGTTCCAAAAATAATCTAGAAGAGTCATGATCTTTCGTATATTTTTAGCCGGATTCCTCTTAATCATAAACCCCGCTTGATTTTCATGAATTAATAGTCCCAAATGTGGACTCAATCTTTTTGCTAAAATTGATGCCAACAATTTATAATCCGTGTTCAACACAGAAATGGGTCTATATGAGTCAGGAAGTTCTGGGTCTTTATTTTTTTTAAGAATCAAAGATACGACCGCTGCTGCGAAATAGGGGGAACATTTATTATTCTTAAAAAAATAAAAGTTAAATAGCTCTTCCAATGAGGATACAATCTGAGGTTGGAAGATCCTATAAAATTCTATGGGTAAACAATCTGGCCCGGCTGCTTTATTAGTTTTAGCAGATTTAATAGCCACATTAATTTCCTCTACCGTAATCGGTTTATTAATTTCTGTCAATATTTCAGTTGTAATTTTTGGTATCTTAATTTGATCCCAGAAGGTTTTCCTGCTATCTATCTCATGTTCTTCGGCTTTATATAACTTTGAAAAATAATCATAAAATACTCTAGTGATCTCTGAGTTACTGGTGACTCTTCTGGTATTAGTCCTGATAGCCGTAATATTATTTCTGTTAGTTGTCTTAGTTAATCTTGCCAAGAATTTAGCTGATCTCCCAGCAAACCCACCATAAATGGTCTTCTGTCTTTGTATCTCTATCGCTACTTTTTGCTTAATATGTGTATCATAAGCTAATTTAGCATCTATATATTTCTGCCAGTTGATAGATGACCGCCCTTCTAGATAAGTTCTGTATGAGTTCTTAACTCGATTAGATAATTGTAATTTGAGTTGTTTAGCTTTTCTTTTACGCTTACACATATAATGCTTAATTTCCCCACGTAAGACCGCTTTAGCGGCTTCCCAAAAATATTCAGGCTTATCCATATATGAACTGTTGAATCTATAATACTCTTGCCATTGATTACAAAGCTAATTGTGAAAATGGGGATCATTGACCAGATATTTAGGGAAAAAAATAGTCTGGTTAATAGTCCTATCTATATTAGGTGCGTTTAATGTCAGAGAAATCACTGCGTGATCAGAGATCACTATATCTCCTATCTCTGTCGACCACTCATGTCCACTCCGAGAAACTGGAATCAGAAAAAAATCTATCCGGGAGAGAGACTGTTTACCCTTTGATAGACATGAGAAAGCCCTCAAATCAGGATGCTGCAGATGCCAAATATCTATTAAACCTAGTTGTGAACAGACTTTCTGTAAAATATGACTTTTTCTTTCGCGTATGGATCTAGGGGCTTTACTATCTCTGTCCAGAATCGGATCAGCTATCAGATTAAAATCCACCGCTACTATTAGGTTCTGTCCTATGTATTTATGTAAATATTGTATCATCATATCCCAAAATTCTCTATCAACTGCATTAGGACCATAAATATTACACAAAACATAGCGGATTTTATTATAAATCAATTCTACAATTAAAAACCGCCCGTCCTGATCTACATACGTTGATTCTATTTTATAATCAAGGGTCTTATTAAAGAGAATTACTACGCCTCTCTTGCGGGCATTATACGGTGCCGCTATTACTTCCCCCACCCATTTGGAGCGAAGTTTCGGAACCTTGACTTCTTTTAGGTGTAGCTCTTGCAGGAAGGCTGTATCAGTTTTCTGCTTTGCTAAGTGTTTAATTATTGATTTCCTCTTTATTGGGGAAGTTATTCCCCCAACATTCCAAGATGTTAATTTAAGGGGAGCCATCCACACATAAAGCTACCTCTGAAACCCTCCCCCAACATGTAGGTGGAGAAGGGATAGGGGGGACGCAAGGACCAAGAGCGCAGAGATATAGACGAAACCAGAAGGGAGAAAGAAAACCAGCATAGAACAAAGAGGGGAGAGAAAAGTAAGAGGGGAAAAAAAAAAAAGGGGAGGAAAGGGAAAGAGAACCCCAAGCATCAAGAAGGAGGATAATTTATTACCCGCCCCATCAATTAAAAACATTCCAAATTCCAAGGAAAAAACCACAATAGATATATACAAACAAAACAAAGAGCATAATTCTACTAAAAAACAGTACTACTCTTAGTATCATATTCTAAGCTATTATAGCCATCAGATACCCAATTCTTTACATAGTGATCTGGCCTCATTGCTGTTATTTAAGGTATAGGCGTTACCCACCTTATTCACTAACAATTTTGCAGGGTATACCAAACGAACATTGCAATCTGCTTTCAAAAATCTATCAAAGAAGGGAGACATTTCTCTTCTTTTAGCTGAAGTTTCAGCTGAAAAATCCTGAAAAATCATTATTTTATGTGAGTGAATATTTAAGACACTTAATTTCCTGTAATATTTTAAGTACAACATTTTGTCCTGATAGTTCATAAACTTAAAAATGACTGGTCTTGGTTTATGCATAGTATTATTCTCTCTAGGGATACCTATTCTATGGGCTCTCTCAATCAGGAATGGAGCAGGGGGGAGAGGGACAAGGAGTGCCTGAGGTAGAGTAACTGATGCGAAGAATATTAGATCTTGAAACTCCACCGACTCAGGGAGACCGATCACCCGCAAGTTATTTCGCCTTGACCTATCTTCTAGGTCCTCCAAACGGGCTTGTAATTGGGAGATGGTCTTACCCTGAGTCGATATAGTTGACTCATGCTTGTTCACTATATCTTCCACGTCAGACACCCTTGCTTCCACCTCGTCCATTCTGATTGTGAATTGCCTGACTTCCGCTGTTAGATTAGATATCTCTGCCTTTATTTCTTTTTTAATCAAGTCAAAATGTGGTGTCATCATTTTGACCACTTCTGCCGCCAAATCAGACATATTGGTGGCTGCCATGTTATTCACACCCCCTTCCTGCGAAGTGTCGAGGGATATATCAGTGTTTTTAGAGTTGCCTCTCTTGTCTTTTACTTTAGGAGGCATTTTAGGTGAAATACCTTTTTGAGAGGACACAAATCTGTCCATTCACCACTGTGTATGTGTGACTTCTAATAGGTGACTTAAGATCTAATATCTATTGGGACCCCAAGCGGGGTAACGTGAAAAAAAAACAAAACAAAAAAAACAAAGGGCCACAAATAGTGCCACGTGAAAAAAAAAAAAAAAAAAAAGAAAAATTGTGCATCTAACACAGGCTCTGCAACGGTTAGCGCTGTACTTGCCAGCAGTCTCGCCTGACTTCTGAACCTTCGCCGCTAATGGGGGCTGTGTCAGCGATGTTACTGCGATAGCTCAGAGCAGACCGATGCACTCTCTCAAGGTACTCTAGGGCGACAATACCAAGCGTTTACACGCTGACCACTGGAATCACTCTATTCTCCGTGTCTCGGATTCTGCAGCGTGCTTCAGAGCAAAAGGGAGGTGTGTTATCAGCTCCTACCCGGATTGGGTCAGCTTGTGAGCACCGAGCCACACACCCTCCACGCTGAGGGTTATGCTTCTGCACCTACTCTTTCCGGCTTCCAAGTACTCTTAGCCTTCAATGGAGTCCGCTCCAGGGCCGACTCTCTAAGGAACCCCAGGCTGACCGGCACGATCCCTCCAGACACAGCGGCGGCTCTGTGATCAGGTAACACTGTGTGGTGCGAAGAATCAGCTCTCTCTGTGCCCAAAGGGAGGGTGTGACATAAACTCCTGTCCAGATTGGATCAGACTGCATACACCGGGCCACACACCTCCCTCACCAAAGCCGAGCCCCTGCTGCCGCAAACCAGCTGCGGGATCACTTCCCGATGTTCATCCACTGCAGAGGAGGTAGGGGTGCCGTAGTTCCTATATTTTATCCTGGGCAGTTTTGTACACAGGCAAATGCACAATCTATCTTAGTTTTCTTATGTTGCGGTGCCCTTTAGCAAATAGAGCACTATTATGCCATCTCGGGACTTCTCCTCCGTGGTTTTAAGTCCTATGCCAGTCTTAGTGGTTTACACCTAAGCCAAGGCATCCTACGGTAGGCTGGAGAAAGGATTTTACTCCTTGTTTGGAGAGGCGTAGCGAGCAGCAGCTACTTGCATGCTACCTGTCCACTGCGCACCCAGCCGGAAGTCACATCCGATGTTTTGTTTTAATTCTTTAACCATCAAGCTTTCTAGTTTGGACATCAATTCTCCTAAGTCTATATTTTCAATTGTGTCAATTGTGTTAGTCTCAATAGTCATATTCGAAAGTAATTGGTCTCTTACTGTGAAGAGTTCCATAGTGGATTTTTTGGGATGTTCCCTATTTGGTATGGAGTATATAATAATATATAAAAAATATAAAATATAAAAAATAGGTAAGAGATGCTGCTACCAAATGTATGGGAAAAGGGTTAATAGGCTAAAAGAGTTAGTATAAGGTGCGCAAATCTATCCCCTGCAACATACACTAATCTGTTCCCATAAAGCAGATATGTTGAAAATGTAGTGAAAAAATAAGAAAAATATGTGTAGGTGCACTAACAGCTACGGGGATTAGGTCTAATAATTATAAACCATCTAGATGGTATATGTAAAATAATATAAATACTAAAATCGTAGATTGAATTCTTGTATAAGTTATAACAGATAAAGTGGACACAAAACACAATTAGACTTGATATGAATATAACAATTTATATATTTTAATACTAAAAAATATGTTTAAAATATGCATACATATCACACAATAAATATGACTGTTATTTATGACCGGTCATATACATATAGTTACGCTAAAAATGTTAAAAATCTACTAATGGATATCTGGCAATAAAAAGTGATAAGATATAATTAGGTGCAGCAGAAATTTATACTTCGTGCATTAAGAGGTAGGGTAAGGGATTGGTTCTGCTTAGAACTATAAATTCTTAAAATCTTTAAATTCTCAAAATGGGTCGTTTGATCTTGGTAAATGTGTTGTTAGAAATTTAACGACTAAATTAACAATAAAGTCAATTTATATCCACCTAAAAGTTTATTCCTTTGAATGTCTAAATCTTCAAACAAAGTTCCGTTTATGTATCGACGATTGTCCAATCATCAGACAGATCCGTTTGTTTGGTAAAGTGGTTAATTCAACACTAGAGTGGTATCGAGGTATTTTCTAGAATTTTAGTCTTTTAACGAGTGACAAAAGTTACCTAGCTGTAGGGCCACAACACCTCTACAAGGCCTACCTGTCTTGCTTTGCAGTATGGAATGTCCGCTGAGGTCAGGCACAGGTGTCTGGAGCGGCTCCTAACAGCTGGCGGTATTCCTGATCCTCATGGAAGTAGATCCGGCTGGAACGAAAAACTCTGCGCAGAGTATGTAGGAGAGAGGCAAAAATAGTTCCGGGCAATCTCTCTCAATCCTTGGCAATCGTGTTATATTAACACCTTGTAGTTTGTTGTCTGACTCCTTCAACGCGTTTCGCCATGTACCATGGCTTTATCAAGATGGTTCAGACATATTTCAAACTTCCTTATATACGTATGCTTCGTCTGTGATTGGTTTATCCCTTTTCATGGCATTTCTTTTAAGGTGGATGTTTAAAAGGTGGAATATTTTGATAGTCAAATCCCTTAATTCTAAGCTGTCATATCTTCACAATTTGTGATGTTAGCACAAAGTGTAGAGCATGCAATACATTTAAAACATGTATTGCATAAAAAGCTTTGTATCAAAAAACAATAAATAATAAATATTGATATATACAAATTTAAAATATAATGCATAGAAACATGCATGAACAGCACCTAAAAAGTAAAAATGATATTTTTGAATGGGGTTTTTTTTGGAAATGCTTAGTTGAGAATTAGTGAAATATCTCTTATTAGTATTTTATTACATGTAAGAACTCCAAGGACAAAAATTATACAACAAAGTTGTTAAACCGATATTGTCTATGTGTGTAGATACATATCAAATGAGTATTTCATTACATTCAGTTAAACTAAGCTAGTATTGGCATATATCCATATATGTTCCTTTATATGGGTTATTGGAAATTAAACCTGTTTTTATCTATCATGCAATCCATTTTACTATAATAAAGCTAAATCAATATTTTGTGTTGTTATAAACATCCAATGAATTACCAACTAAAAAACTACATAGTTTATTCTAAAGTGTGATAAAAAAAAAAAAAAAAAAAAAGGGGGAGGACATGGCTAGACTAGAAAGGGTCCTGATATGGAAATCAATATCGATTGGATATATAATGATTATTGGTTTTTTAATGTCTGATTTGTTACTTAGGAGGGATAGATGTGGTGGAAAAGGTGGTCATTACTCTAAAATAAATGGGTGTAAATCCAATTCTGAGTTTAATCCTTGAGGGTACAAAGTTTCGAGCTCAAAGATCAATTCTGCTTCTTTTCTAAGGAGCAGTTTATCGAAATCTCCTCCTCTCCATGGTTTATTAATTCGACAGATGCCCCAATATTTGAGGTCATTTATATTATTATGGTGTACTGTCCTAAAATGTTCATACAACCTAGTGTCTTGGTCTCCTTTTTTGATTAAGTTTAGATGTTCTCTAATTCTTGTTCTCAGAACTCTAGAGGTCTCTCCCACATATTGTTTCCCACAAGTGCATTGGATCAAATATATGATCCCTTTATCGCCACATCTGATGGTCTCTCTTATTTTGTATTTCTTGCCTGTGTTTGTGGATTTGTACTCCTTACATTTTGTGCTGTTTTGGCAGGCTTTACAGCTATAACAGGGATAGTAACCCTGTAATTTATTTCCAGTCAAATCTTTATCTTTAGTTCTGTTCATTTTTTTCTTAAAATCACTAGGTGCGAGAATGTTCTTAATGTTGTTTGCTTTTCTAAAAACAATACTAGGATATTCTGAAATACTGTTCCCTAAAATCGGGTCTGATTTGATCAAGTGCCAGTGTTTGTTTAAAATTTTGGTTAAATGTTTGTGGTGACAACTATAGTTCGTGACTAGCGGTATTTTCAGGGTTTCACCGTTCTTATTGTCTCCCCTTTGTTTTTTAGTGAGTATGTTCTTTCTATCTAAATTTCTAATTTTGGTGATGTCCTCTTTTAAAGTTTCATGTTTATAGCCTTTTTCTAAGAATCGATTTTCTAAGACTTTCACTTGTGTGTCAAAATCAGAGATTTTAGAATAATTTCGTCTAATTCGAAGAAATTGACCCTTAGGGGTGTTATCTATCCACCTTTTTAGATGACAACTGTGTGTTGGAATATAATTATTAGCATCTGTTGTCTTAAAATGATTTTTCATTGCTAGTTCCCCTTGTATTATGTAAATATCTAGGTCTAAAAATGTTATTTGTTGTTTGCTTATTGTGTATGTGAATTTCAAATTGAGATTGTTTTGATTCATGTCTTCAAAAAAGGTTATAAGACTGTCTTCGCTCCCCTTCCACACTATTAAAATATCATCAATGTATCTTTTGAATAGCACAAGGTTTGCCCCCAGCTCATGGGCAAATTGGTGTTCCCATTTACCCATGAATAAATTTGCATAGCTGGGAGCAAACCTTGTGCCCATAGCAGTACCCTGCAGCTGAAGGTATAAATTATCGTTAAATGCAAAGACATTGTTTTCCAGTATAAATTTTATACTCTTTATAATGAACTGTTTGTGTTTCATTTGCGTGCTATTTTCACTTTTTAGGAACCAATCTACAGCTGCAATACCCTCATCGTGTTGGATACTAGTGTACAATGAAGTAACGTCACTAGTTGCTAAAATGAAATTATCTTGCCATTTCAAGTTTTCTAGTAAATTTAAAACATCTGTAGTGTCCTTAAGGTATGTTGGCAATTCTTGGACGTATTTCTGAAGTTGTGTGTCTACATATAAAGATAAATTTGAACAAATGGAGGATATGCCGGAAATTATGGGGTGCCCTGGGGGGTTGGATAGATCTTTATGAATTTTGGGTAAGAAATAGAACATGGCCATTTTAGGATGTTTCTGATAAATAAAATAAAATTCTTTGGTGTTAATTATATTATTCAGTTTGGCCTCTTTTAAAATGTTATATAGGTTGGTGTTAATTTTATTCATAGGATTTAATTTGAGTTTTTTATAAGTATCTGTATCGTTCAATAAACGATTTGCTTCCCCAATGTATTTGTCTGTATCCATAATGACCAATCCCCCGCCTTTGTCTGCCGGTTTGATGGTAATGGTTTTGTCTTTTTGTAATTGTGTAAGCACTTCTCTCTCTCTTTTAGTCATATTGTATTTGATCTTTCTTTTGTCCTCTGTATTTATTTTAGCTATTTCAGATAAAACGGATTTTTCGAAAACTTCAATATTGCTTCCTTTACTTTGATAGGGGTAAAACCTAGATTTGGGTTTCAATTGAGTGTGTGTAATGGTATTGTTTGTCCTAGAAGTCTGACTGATTTGTCTTTCTATGGGATTTTTAATAAAATGTCTTTTTAAAGTTAGTTGTCTAGTGAATTGCTTAATATGGATGTGGGTTTCGAATTTATTCATTTTTGCAGTAGGTGCAAAAGTTAAGCCCAATTTTAGTACTTTGGTTTCATCATCTGAGAGTGTTTTTTTACTGAGATTGAATATACCTGTCTGATCTATTTTTGTTTCTTTTTGGATTGTGCATTTTTTTCTTCCATTTCCCCTAGTTCCTCTATGTTTCTTTTTGGTCTCGTTCTTCTTTGATCTAATGGGGTGCCGATCCCTAAAAAATCCCCCGAGGTGCTAGGTCTTGTGGATTCTTCCTCAGTATGTACATTTTCTGTGTTGTCATGTTGTGATGCTATTGGCTGAAATCTATTTCTTATAGGGATAGACCACTCCCTTTTCTTTAAATGATTAGGTTTGTTCCCTGTGGGAAACTTTTCCTGTTCAGTGTGGTGATTCTCATAGTTTTCATAATTCCTATTGAATTGATCTTCATTATAACTCCTTTGTCTAGGTTCGTAAAAGTGTTGTGTGTGATTCCTATCACCATAATATTCATTATTTATCCCAGTGTTCTTTCTAAACCAATAATTGTCTTCTTTTTGGTTGTAGTGCCTGTTGTGTCTATCATCTCGATCATTATAGTGACTTATTCTTCTATCTTGCCTATAACTATTGTGTCTTGGTGAAGTGAAGTAGTGATTTTCTTTACGTGACCACATATTTTGGTGGTGGATATGTGAATTATAATCTTCATATCCTCGTGAATGTGAATTATTTCTATTATAGTGATTTTTATTGTGTGGTTCCTGAGAATAATTCCCTTTGTACCATCCTCTGTGTCTTGGTCTATAATTGTGTTCGTTGGGTTTCAAAATTACTGGTCTATCTTCTCCGTGTTTAGTTTTATTAGTGTTACTATTTTGATTCTTAATCTTATTATCTTGAAATGTTGATTCTGTATTTGCTGTTTCCACTGAATCCATATTTTCTATTGTATCTGGGGAAGTGATATCATGGTGGTAATCTTGCTGGTCCCTATTTAATTTGCACCATTTGATGGATAATATATTTTTACTTGTATTGTTCAGATTCTCAATAATCTGTTTTTGTTTGCTTATAAATATGTCATTATCTTGATGGTTTTCTATTTTTTCTTTGATGGTGTCTATTTTGGTCTTAAAGTCTGTTAGACTGACTGTCCTAGATTTTTTAAGTATTTCTATTAAACCAAATGAGGCTTTTTCTAAAGTCTCAAACCATTCTAAGCTATGTTCTTCATTTAATTCAAAAGTGCATTTCTTTTCAAGTCTGAGCCCTCTTGGTATTAGTTTGTTTGTAATATATTTCTCTAGAAATACTAATTCGATGTTTTGTTTTAATTCTTTAACCATCAAGCTTTCTAGTTTGGACATCAATTCTCCTAAGTCTATATTTTCAATTGTGTCAATTGTGTTAGTCTCAATAGTCATATTCAAAAGTAATTGGTCTCTTACTGTGAAGAGTTCCATAGTGGATTTTTTGGGATGTTCCCTATTTGGTATGGAGTATATAATAATATATAAAAAATATAAAATATAAAAAATAGGTAAGAAATGCTGCTACCAAATGTATGGGAAAAGGGTTATTAGGCTAAAAGAGTTAGTATAAGGTGCGCAAATCTATCCCCTGCAACATACACTAATCTGTTCCCATAAAGCAGATATGTTGAAAATGTAGTGAAAAAATAAGAAAAATATGTGTAGGTGCGCTAACAGCTACGGGGATTAGGTCTAATAATTATAAACCATCTAGATGGTATATGTAAAATAATATAAATACTAAAATCATAGATTGAATTCTTGTATAAGTTATAACAGATAAAGTGGACACAAAACACAATTAGACTTGATATGAATATAACAATTTATATATTTTAATACTAAAAAATATGTTTAAAATATGCATACATATCACACAATAAATATGACTGTTATTTATGACCGGTCATATACATATAGTTACGCTAAAAATGTTAAAAATCTACTAATGGATATCTGGCAATAAAAAGTGATAAGATATAATTAGGTGCAGCAGAAATTTATACTTCGTGCATTAAGAGGTAGGGTAAGGGATTGGTTCTGCTTAGAACTATAAATTCTTAAAATCTTTAAATTCTCAAAATTAGTCGTTTGATCTTGGTAAATGTGCTCACAGATCACTCTTTATTTGTTTTTTCAGAATAATATTATTAACATTTTTATTCACCTCACTTCCCTGTAATTTGATCCAAACGCCTATTATATATATATAGTTACATTTGCACATAATGTACACACTGTTACGCCATAATTGTGTTTTCCATTACAATCACATTTCTGAATATGACATTTAGGATTGGAATCAGATGCTAGCTGCTATACACCACAATAACGCATTGTTCGCTGCAGCCCCACACCTGGGCATATTTTGTCCATTGAGATTGGATTCCGTCATAGAGGAGGCGTGACACTGACTAACAGAGATGTGTAAACAGTGAGTTGCACGCTTGGAGAAACGATCATTTCATTAATCCCAAATAGCTACATTGTAGCCTATAGACCATTTAGAGTAAATACAGACCTTATCTTTTACGCAACATACAAAAAACAAGGGGATATGGGAACGCGCTGTAAAAAACAGCATATGAGAGGTAAATAACTATATAAGGAATGTAGATTACACAAGAGTATAATAAAAAAGGTTTATAAAAAAGTTTATAAATGTATTACAATAAGCAATGCCGGCATCTGATACAAAGTAAAATAGTACAATTAAAATAGGATAAGAATCAACATATAATGTGAAACATCAGTGTGTAATGATATAAGTAGCTGAAAAAAATAGCTGAAAAAAAATATATATGTTGCAAAATATATGTTGCAAAATAACACAATGTTAAAATTAAAACAGAGTCAATGTTACCGTCCTTAACACAATCAGGCCAGTGATTAGATTGTCTGATCCAGCTGTTTATATGTATGCAGGTATAACTTGGGTGATTCCCTCTGTGTTGTTTATAAAACAGCGAAAAACTTGCAGAATCTTCTGGCTTGTATCCAATGACTGTAAGTTAAATTTCAAAGACACATTCACAGCCGTATTTGTGGGATGTCCCGTGCAGTGGGCCGGTTCCGGTCAGGAAGTCAAAGTGCAGGAGTAATGATAAGCAACGATAAACTCCGTTTCTTTGAATTAAAATGAATCAGACTGCTTTTAACAGATGTGGGTCATGGGTGGGAATTACGCATATAGAGTCAATTCATATATTAAAGAGGCTCAATGCACCGCACCTACCGCATATGTAAGTCAAGCAGTTGTATTGCAAGTAAAGTTTGTAACAGCATCCATATTATTCAGATTCCAGTGCTGGACAGAAGAAAGTAGATCATGGGTATGATGGTATTTCCAAGAAAAAACAACTCTGTGAATTAGAGTTGGTCTCATCCACCTTACCTACTACTTTTTACCTACTACTTAATTTCACAAGTTATGAGCAAATTTCTACAAGTTTCAGCCTAGTCAGGCCTTGACGCGTAGAAATTTGAACATTATATGGTTTTTTATCGATACATGTTTTGTGCTAATCTATTAATACATTTAGTACACACATCACATAGCATTTAGTTTCGACACAGGTGAATTAATTCTACCTTTTTGAGAGGAAGGGTACTCCATGATTGGCTTGCAAGCCATTTGAAGAGGTGGGCAAATTTCTAATAGGTAGCATAGCCATATTTAATGGTGAAGTTTTAGTAAGTATAGCATGCCTGATTAAACGACTTTTATGCAGAGTGCAAAGTGTTGCATTGTTTCTAAACCCAGATGCTTAGATAGCTGTGGGTAGACCACAGTATTTGTTTCATTGTTTGTTTTTAGTGCCTCCTATTTGATAGTACAACTTTTTATCTATCTTATTTGTTCATAAAACATTTTGAACAGTTAGTGGATTGTAAGATGATGGAGAAAGAAAACTGGAAGTGGGTGAGTATTAAGTAGAAGTCAGGGAGATGCAGGGCAGTGTTTCTAAACTCTACTCTTCAAAATCCTATATCACATGCTAGATTTAAAGGGACATTAAACACAAAACAAATGCTAGGTAGAATGATGCATTCAGATAAAAGATTAGTCTGAGAATAACCTGTAGATGTATTTTTTAAAGTTTCATTAGCTGTTCAAATATTGTGAAATTTTAGTGTTGGTAAAACAAAGGGAGCTGCCATGTTGTAATGTAGGTTACCTTCTCTCCTGTGGTCGATTAGAGACAGTTATAAATAGGTTACTAGAATGTGCAGCCAATGGCTTTGTGGAATATAATAGTGTCCTGCAATTCAATTTCTAACAGAAACTTAAAAGCTTACAATTTCAGAATGCAATTACTGGAAAAGGGGACAAAATAAATAATGCAAGTATATTGCAGAGGTTATACATATATATATATATATATATATATATATATATATATATATATATATATATATATATATATATATATATATATATATATATATATATATATATATATATATACAGGGAGTGCAGAATTATTAGGCAAATGAGTATTTTGACCACATCATCCTCTTTATGCATGTTGTCTTACTCCAAGCTGTATAGGCTCGAAAGCCTACTACCAATTAAGCATATTAGGTGATGTGCATCTCTGTAATGAGAAGGGGTGTGGTCTAATGATATCAACACCCTATATCAGGTGTGCATAATTATTAGGCAACTTCCTTTCCTTTGGCAAAATGGGTCAAAAGAAGGACTTGACAGGCTCAGAAAAGTCAAAAATAGTGAGATATCTTGCAGAGGGATGCAGCACTCTTAAAATTGCAAAGCTTCTGAAGCGTGATCATTGAACAATCAAGCGTTTCATTCAAAATAGTCAACAGGGTCGCAAGAAGCGTGTGGAAAAACCAAGGTGCAAAATAACTGCCCATGAACTGAGAAAAGTCAAGCGTGCAGCTGCCAAGATGCCACTTGCCACCAGTTTGGCCATATTTCAGAGCTGCAACATCACTGGAGTGCCCAAAAGCACAAGGTGTGCAATACTCAGAGACATGGCCAAGGTAAGAAAGGCTGAAAGACGACCACCACTGAACAAGACACACAAGCTGAAACGTCAAGACTGGGCCAAGAAATATCTCAAGACTGATTTTTCTAAGGTTTTATGGACTGATGAAATGAGAGTGAGTCTTGATGGGCCAGATGGATGGGCCTGTGGCTGGATTGGTAAAGGGCAGAGAGCTCCAGTCCGACTCAGACACCAGCAAGGTGGAGGTGGAGTACTGGTTTGGGCTGGTATCATCAAAGATGAGCTTGTGGGGCCTTTTCGGGTTGAGGATGGAGTCAAGCTCAACTCCCAGTCCTACTGCCAGTTTCTGGAAGACACCTTCTTCAAGCAGTGGTACAGGAAGAAGTCTGCATCCTTCAAGAAAAACATGATTTTCATGCAGGACAATGCTCCATCACACGCGTCCAAGTACTCCACAGCGTGGCTGGCAAGAAAGGGTATAAAAGAAGAAAATCTAATGACATGGCCTCCTTGTTCACCTGATCTGAACCCCATTGAGGACCTTTGGTCCATCATCAAATGTGAGATTTACAAGGAGGAAAAACAGTACACCTCTCTGAAAAGTGTCTGGGAGGCTGTGGTTGCTGCTGCACGCAATGTTGATGGTGAACAGATCAAAACACTGACAGAATCCATGTATGGCAGGCTTTTGAGTGTCCTTGCAAAGAAAGGTGGCTATATTGGTCACTGATTTGTTTTTGTTTTGTTTTTGAATGTCAGAAATGTATATTTGTGAATGTTGAGATGTTATATTGGTTTCACTGGTAAAAATAAATAATTGAAATGGGTATATATTTGTTTTTTGTTAAGTTGCCTAATAATTATGCACAGTAATAGTCACCTGCACACACAGATATCCCCATAAAATAGCTAAAACTAAAAACAAACTAAAAACTACTTCCAAAAATATTCAGCTTTGATATTAATGAGTTTTTTGGGTTCATTGAGAACATGGTTGTTGTTCAATAATAAAATTAATCCTCAAAAATACAACTTGCCTAATAATTCTGAACTCCCTGTGGACTGCTTTATATATATATATATATATATATATATATATATATATATATATATATATATATATATATATATATATATATATATATACACAGAGAGAAATGCACTCACAGGAACGAACAACCAGCTCAATACCATTGTTAGCCTGTTCTATGGCGATTTACCACCTGGGTGCAACTTCTTTTAGCCCAGCAATGCTTTTCACAGAGTAGAACTTTCCTGTAGTATATCAGACTGATCCCGCCTATTACGGTCAGTCCAGCGCCGAAATACCAGGCAATTCCTCTCTGAACAAGGAACACAGCAACCCCAGACGATCGTTTCGGCCTTCATTGGGCCTCGTCAGTGAGGTGTAGCAGTATTCCTCTAAGCACACTGAGCAAGGAGTCCACGTCTGGTTTCCCCTTTTTCCCATAGGGAGACTAAATACACACAGAGAGAAATGCACTCACAAGAACGAACAACCAGCTCCATACCATTGTTAGCCTGTTCTATGGCGATTTACCACCTGGGTGCAACTTCTTTTAGCCCAGCAATGCTTTTCACAGAGTAGAACTTTCCTGTAGTATATCAGTCTGATCCCGCCTATTACGGTCAGTCCAGCGCCGAAATACCAGGCAATTCCTCTCTGAACAAGGAACACAGCAACCCCAGACGATCGTTTCGGCCTTCATTGGGCCTCGTCAGTGAGGTGTAGCAGTATTCCTCTAAGCACACTGAGCAAGGAGTCCACGTCTGGTTTCCCCTTTTTCCCATAGGGAGACTAAATACACACAGAGAGAAATGCACTCACAGGAACGAACAACCAGCTCAATACCATTGTTAGCCTGTTCTATGGCGATTTACCACCTGGGTGCAACTTCTTTTAGCCCAGCAATGGTTTTCACAGAGTAGAACTTTCCTGTAGTATATCAGTCTGATCCCGCCTATTACGGTCAGTCCAGCGCCGAAATACCAGGCAATTCCTCTCTGAACAAGGAACACAGCAACCCCAGACGATCGTTTCGGCCTTCATTGGGCCTCGTCAGTGAGGTGTAGCAGTATTCCTCTAAGCACACTGAGCAAGGAGTCCACGTCTGGTTTCCCCTTTTTCCCATAGGGAGACTAAATACACACAGAGAGAAATGCACTCACAGGAACGAACAATCAGCTCAATACCATTGTTAGCCTGTTCTATGGCGATTTACCACCTGGGTGCAACTTCTTTTAGCCCAGCAATGCTTTTCACAGAGTAGAACTTTCCTGTAGTATATCAGTCTGATCCCGCCTATTACGGTCAGTCCAGCGCCGAAATACCAGGCAATTCCTCTCTGAACAAGGAACACAGCAACCCCAGACGATCGTTTCAGCCTTCATTGGGCCTCGTCAGTGAGGTGTAGCAGTATTCCTCTAAGCACACTGAGCAAGGAGTCCACGTCTGGTTTCCCCTTTTTCCCATAGGGAGACTAAATACACACAGAGAGAAATGCCCTCACAGGAACGAACAACCAGCTCAATACCATTGTTAGCCTGTTCTATGGTGATTTACCACCTGGGTGCAACTTCTTTTAGCCCAGCAATGCTTTTCACAGAGTAGAACTTTCCTGTAGTATATCAGTCTGATCCCGCCTATTACGGTCAGTCCAGCGCCGAAATACCAGGCAATTCCTCTCTGAACAAGGAACACAGCAACCCCAGACGATCGTTTCGGCCTTCATTGGGCCTCGTCAGTGAGGTGTAGCAGTATTCCTCTAAGCACACTGAGCAAGGAGTCCACGTCTGGTTTCCCCTTTTTCCCATAGGGAGACTAAATACACACAGAGAGAAATGTACTCACAGGAACGAAGAACCAGCTCAATACCATTGTTAGCCGGTTCTATGGCGATTTACCACCTGGGTGCAACTTCTTTTAGTCCAGCAATGCTTTTCACGGATGTCATTTCAGATGACATCTAAAAGCAGGAAATGCTCAGGAGTCTGATGACGGGCATCATCGCCCGAAAACGTTTATTCTGATGTGATAAGAATAAAAAGCACTTTTTTCACTATACCGGCGAGTGCCTCTGTTCACTGAAACCCTTAATATATATATATATATATATATATATATATACAAAGACAGGAAAAGGAGGGCACTCTCAGGATTTAGGCACTCTCAGGATTTATACGAATAGGAAATCATTTATTATTCTTCATCATTACAGCAGTGAAAAATCATAAGTTGACGTTTCGGCCTACAATGAAGCCTTCATCAGGACACATAAAAAACTGTTGAAAAAAAAGAAAACACATCCAATATTTTGCCAATATACATAATAAAATAATACATACTCCCACCACCAAAATGCAAAACTTAACCATCCAGCTAAATTAAATTTAAAATTAAGATGCGGGCAACCCCATAGAAGCGAGACAAGCAAATTCAATAATACTGTAGAGATAGAAACCCCTGTACATTAAGGAAGAGGCTCGGCGTGATACTGTCAGGTGTTAGACACATAATGGGACCCCTCCACAATATATAGTACGTATGAGGTTCCCAGGGTTACACCAAAACCCCCTGTGCTCCCATAGTAATAAGACAGCTGCTAGCACCCTCCAAGGGCACGGCAGTGTGCCCCCAGTGGGTCATAAGGTAATGTCTAAAACCACCCTAGTATATAAGCTTGTAATAATACAAGATAGGGTTAATTCCACGTAAGTAGGTATCCTGCATCAAAATACTCAAAGTGCTATGCCTATTCCACAGGGCTAACGAACAAGTCCAGGCTTGTATCTAAACAAAACCCACATATCAAGAGCCTGCATAGTCAGACTGGAATTTATACCTCACAAACACCGGGTAACACCGGCGAATACATTAATCTTGTACCCAGCCTCATGCAGAGCCTAACCCAATGCTATTGGATTAAGAACTCTGCCAGCAGTAGTAAATAACACATTGTGCCAACCTATATAACCCTGTAGGAACCTACTATGAGCGGCTAACCCCCTCTGACACATTAAAAGAAACTAAAGCAATACATAATCTGTAACCAGAGACACCTCTAGCTCATATCGCACTGCTGGGCTATACAGCACTACAAACGGATAGATGTGAAACCCCTACACGCCTGCAATGGATCTACGATTTTAGCCCATGTAAAGCACAGTAGCACTAGCCAGCGCCGCATGTAAGGCACATAACCCCAAGTGTCCGATATATTGTATAACTGTAGTATTATCCTATTGTCAGGATCGTACCCCATATTTTTACTAATCACACTCACTGCAACAAATATCCATAACTGATACCCCGTAGCAAGAAAGCCATATAAGCAGAAGCCACCGACCAAACTTGGTCCTGGTGGACTATAGACAGTTACACCTTACCATTGTAGTAGAAAACAAGCAGATTCCAAATAGGTACATACCTACAATAGGCACTCTGTGCCGCACCAACGCACCAGAAAAGATAGATGCCGGTATCTAAAACCGGAAGCTTTATATACCCGTGTCACTTGTGAGTGATTGGTCCTAACACAAGGGTGTGTTAGGTTGCGTAGCCAGTACATCTGATAGGTCCGACTTGCGAACAAAGTGTGACAGACGTGTCTGATCATGTGACCAGCCCAGCTGTTATCCACCACCCGTGTAAGCACAACAAATGTAAACCCAGTGACACAATCACTCCGGGTTCTATAAAGCAGTTCCAGCTACCCCCAATCCCTAGACATTGCGGTGGACAAACTAGCAAGCCAGCAGTGCTCAATGGCATAGTAAAGGCGTTATGGGTAATATTCCTGTTAACCAAGTAAATGGCACAAATCAATGTTGTTATGGGTAATATTCCTGTTAACCAAGTAAATGAGACAAACCCCCAATACCCACCAAAGGGGCATACGTGCATGGTCAGAGGAGGACCAATGTAGTATTGATCAATTTAGCCGGCCAATATCTGCTAGTAACACAGAAGATAGCCTGAAAGCCCTCAAACAGTAGGCAGTATCCAATCCACACCAGCTGTAGTGTGTTTGGATGTTTCAGTAACCAATTAAATAACACAAATCACCAATATCCATCACTGGGGCATAAGTGCATAGTTAAAGGTGGACCACTGTAGTCCTATTCCACTAAAGTGGCCAATATCTCCTGATGACACAGAAAATAGCCAGAGAAGCCTCCACTAGTAGGCAGTATCCTATCCACAGAACCTGTAGTGTATGGCAGAAAACATGATCACCAATGTATATCCTTAGAAACATAAAATCCCTGGAGGTATGTTCAAAACTATTATGAGGTAATCAATACATGATAGGAGCCGCGCCCAGTCAGCAGCCACAATTCCGTCAGAATCACGCCAAGTACAACTTCCAGGGGGAAAAGGCAGAGACCAGAAAAAGGACAGAGAAAAAACAAAATGACATAGGAAGCAAGAAACATATTTAAATGTCAAATATAAATGCAATTAATAAAACACCGAAAAATCAAGGTGGACATTCAGTCCATGAGGGCTAAGAGTGTTGAGCCTGTAGATCCAGCGGCTCTCACAACACAATAGCTCCTTGTGTCTATTTCCACCCCTTCTTGATGGAGCTACACTGTCTATAAGCATCGCTTTCAATGCTGACACCGGATGTTTGTGTTCCAAAAAGTGTCGAGCCACAGGTTGGTCTGAAGTATTATCCTTGAGTGCAGTTCTGATGGCGCTCTTGTGGTTGGCCAACCTCTCACGGAAGGTGGTGGTAGTCTTCCCCACGTAATACCTACCACATGGGCATGTCAGGAAATAGATCACATACTGGGAAGTGCACGTGAGCCGGTGCCTAATCTTGTAGGTCTTATTAGAGTGTGGATGGTGGAATGTGGATCATACCATCAGAGAGTTGCAGGTAACACAATTGCCACACCGAAAGCACCCTGGCTTGGTGTTGGCCAGCCAGGTAAGCGGTATCTTCCATGGATTCGTCTTCATCAACATTGACTTTAAGTTTTGGTTACTCCTGCGAACAACTCTTGGGGGTGGTGATTCTGCAAATGGCAGAGAGTGGTCATCTCTCACCAAGTGCCAATTCTGGCGGACCATGTCTGCCACTTTGTCTTACACCGGGCTGTAGGAGGTCACAAAATTCAGTTATTGTTCCTCTTCATCGACTTTCTGTCTTCTCTGGATGAGTGCCGCTTGGTTGTATTGTGAGACCTCATTAAGTGTCTTTTGCACTAACCCCGGGTTGTATCCTCTCTCAAAATTTCTTCTTCATGTCCTGGAGCTGTATAGCTTGTCTTGTGGGGTCAGAGTTATTGCGTATCACTCTTAACAGCTGGGATTTAATGATGCCCGCTTTTAATTGGCGGGGGTGGAAACTATCGCTTTGCAATAGAGTGTTCCGGTCTTTGGGTTTTGAGTATAGAGTGGTATTCAACTAACATCCAGTTTCCGTAATCTTTTTGTAGACACAAAGATCCAAAAAGTGGATTTGTTCCTTACTGTATTCATTTTTTAATGTGATTGAAGCCTCTGCCTCATTCAGTTGTTGTATCCATATTTGTAGTTCATGTAGGGTCCCTCCCCATACCACAAACAAGTCATCAATGTATCGTTTATACAGTAGCACACTGGGGTTCCGATTGAGAAAGATGAATTTGTCTTCAAAGTGAGCCATAAAAAGATTGGCGTATGACGGTGCCATACTTGATCCCATAGCCGTCCCCACTAACTGCAGGTAATAGGTGTCCTCAAAGCGAAAGTAATTGTGCGTTAGACACATAAGGAGCCAATCCAAGAGTACTTCAATGGGTGGGCCTTCATATATGGTACTAGATACCAAGAAGCTTCTAACGGCCTCTATGCCCAACTCGTGTGGTATGACAGTATATAGGCTGTTGACGTCAAGCGTCACTAAAATGCAATCAGCAGGAAATGTTTCATTCTGTAGCATCCGGATCAATTGAATGGAGTCTAATAAGAAGGCCTCTGTACTTCTTACTAGCCCCTGCAAGTGGAAGTCAATGAAGACGGATATGTTCTGGAACAAAGACCCCACAGCAGAAACTATGGGCCTTCCCGGTGGTTTTTCCAAGACCTTGTGGATCTTTGGTATGGTATATATGACTGGATACCTCGGGTGGTCAACAGATAGAAAATCTAATGTGATTTGGTCAATATAACCATTGTTAAATGCCATGGTCAAGCTGGTGTCCATCATCTTTGTATATGCTTTTGTGGGATTGAAGGGCAGTCGTTGATATGTATTGATGTCCTTCAACTGGTTTAACAGTTCCAACCTATAATAACTATAGTCCATGACCACCACCGCTCCTCCCTTGTCCGCAGGGCGTATGATAATGGTGTCATCCACTTTTAGTCTTTCCAAAGCACACAACTCAGGTTTGCTCAGGTTCTTGCGAATGGATTTTGCATTTTTATGGGCATGCTCTACGTCTCGAATACAGATGTTCGTGAATGTCCGTATAGTGGGATGGGTCATCTTTGGCTCAAAATCTGAGGGTCTTGCTAAGACTGGTCTTGGTCCCAAAGAGGGGGAATGTTTGAAGTGATCCTTTAATTTTAGGGTTTGTTGCAATCTATGGATGTCCACCAGGCAATCGAACACATTTGGTTTTGGTGTGGGGACAAAGCTTAGCCCCTTGCTTAGGATTCTTGTTTCATCATCGTCCAGAGGTCGGCTGCTGATGTTGATAACGACAGTCTCGCTTGTATTCAATTTCTTGGTGGTTTTCTTCCACTGACCTCCTCTACGGACGGCTGGCATGTGTCTTTTCTCTTTGGGACAGCGTCGTTTTTTGACGGTGCAGGACCTCTCCTCTGTGATCTAGTTAATACCCTATCGCTATGCAGTGTACTGTGTGATGTTCCCGCAGTACCCTCTGAACCACTAGAGTGCCTCCACTGGTATCAACTGTGTTAGCTAGGGAATTTGGTCTCCTCTCAAATCTTCGTTGTCTGTAAGGTCTCTGTTTACCAGTTAACCATTGATACACACTCTTCTCCCTATAGTCCATTTCCACGGTATTCAACTTCTTGTTTTTAAAGCTTATGAGATCCTTCTTATACTTCTCCAACTGTGTGCTTAATTTTTTTAGCCAGTCCTCGCTACTGTCATTTCTTAAGATCCTTTCTTTGTCTAGGGTTATCACAGTTCTTCCACTACTGCCTTCTTTAGTCGAGTGACCTCCTCTATGACCAAGAGGATCCAATCGAATGAACATTTGTTCGCTATGAAGCACCATTTACGGCAGAACTCGCTGTTACTTCTGCCGATAGTTGGCGAGTTTCTAACCCTAAATCCCCTGGGGATCATCCTCCTTTTAAAGTAGTCAGTTAGGTAGTTTGCATGTAATTTATAATCTACCTCTTTTCTTCTTAAGTTGAGTATTTTATAATAGATGTTGAGCGGCACTTCCTCCACAGTTTCTGATTCGCATAATTCGAGGATGCGTTCCGCATCTTCATCTGTGAAAGCGAATGTGCCCTCATCAACTGTTCCAGCATGTCCATCATAATGCTGACCACTGACTTGTGATGTTTCATCCATTTACTCCAAGAGTACTGACCCCTACAGTATTGGAATTGCCACAGAAACAGTTAATATTTGGTGTTGCCCCAATAACACCCTACGTGAGGTTAAAAACAACAGGTGAGTTGATGGAATTTTTGCAAATGAGGTATGTAAAGCATAAACCGTGGGTGCATGGAAAATTATACTATAACTCCAATCGCACGTGTTCCAGCACTCCAACTTTGGTAGTTTAATACCGGACCTGGGTGCAATCCTCTAAATACATGTAGATACAAAGACAGGAAAAGGAGGGCACTCTCAGGATTTATACGAATAGGAAATCATTTATTATTCTTCATCATTACAGCAGTGAAAAATCATAAGTCGACGTTTCAGCCTACAATGAAGCCTTCATCAGGACACATAAAAAACTGTTGAAAAAAAAGAAAACACATCCAATATTTTGCCAATATACATAATAAAATAATACATACTCCCACCACCAAAATGCAAAACTTAACCATCCAGCTAAATTAAATTTAAAATTAGGATGCGGGCAACCCCATAGAAGCGAGACAAGCAAATTCAATAATACTGTAGAGATAGAAACCCCTGTACATTAAGGAAGAGGCTCGGCGTGATACTGTCAGGTGTTAGACACATAATGGGACCTCTCCACAATATATAGTACATATGAGGCCCCCAGGGTTACACCAAAACCCCTGTGCTCCCATAGTAATAAGACAGCTGCTAGCACCCTCCTAGGGCACGGCAGTGTGCCCCCAGTGGGTCATAAGGTAATGTCTAAAACCACCCTAGTATATAAGCTTGTAATAATACAAGATAGGGTTAATTCCACGTAAGTAGGTATCCTGCATCAAAATACTCAAAGTGCTATGCCTAGGCCACAGGGCTAATGGACAAGTCCAGGCTTGTATCTAAACAAAACCCACATATCAAGAGCCTGCATAGTCAGACTGGAATTTATACCTCACAAACACCGGGTAACACCGGCAACTACATTAATCTCGTACCCAGCCTCATGCAGAGCCTAACCCAATGCTATTGGATTAAGAACTCTGCCAGCAGTAGTAAATAACACATTGTGCCAACCTATATAACCCTGTAGGAACCTACTATGAGCGGCTAACCCCCTCTGACACATTAAAAGAAACTAATGCAATACATAATCTGTAACCAGAGACACCTCTAGCTCATATCGCACTGCTGGGCTATACAGCACTACAAACGGATAGATGTGAAACCCCTACACGCCTGCAGTGGATCTACCATTTTAGCCCATGTAAAGCACAGTAGCGCTAGCCAGCGCCGCATGTAAGGCACATAACCCCAAGTGTCCGATATATTGTATAACCGTAGTATTATCCTATTGTCAGGATCGTACCCCATATTTTTACTAATCACACTCACTGCAACAAATATCCATAACTGATACCCCGTAGCAAGAAAGCCATATAAGCGGAAGCCACCGACCAAACTTGGTCCTGAGGTGGACTATAGACAGTTACACCTTACCATTGTAGTAGAAAACAAGCAGATTCCAAATAGGTACATACCTACAATAGGCACTCCTGTCGCACCAACGCACCAGAAAAGATAGATGCCGGTATCTAAAACCGGAAGCTTTATATACCCGTGTCACTTGTGAGTGATTGGTCCTAACACAAGGGTGTGTTAGGCTGCGTAGCCAGTACAGCTGATAGGTCCGACTTGCGAACAAAGCGTGACAGACGTGTCTGATCATGTGACCAGCCCAGCTGTTATCAACCACCCGTGTAAGCACAACAAATGTAAACCCAGTGACACAATCACTCCGGGTTCTATAAAGCAGTTCCAGCTACCCCCAATCCCTAGAGATTGCGGTGGACAAACTAGCAAGCCAGCAGTGCTCAATGGCATAGTAAAGGCGTTATGGGTAATATTCCTGTTAACCAAGTAAATGGCACAAATCAATTTTGTTATGGGTAATATTCCTGTTAACCAAGTAAATGACACAAACCCCCAATACCCACCAATGGGGCATACGTGCATGGTCAGAGGAGGACCAATGTAGTATTGATCAATTTAGCTGGCCAATATCTGCTAGTAACACAGAAGATAGCCTGAAAGCCCTCAAACAGTAGGCAGTATCCAATCCACACCAGCTGTAGTGTGTTTGGATGTTTCAGTAACCAATTAAATAACACAAATCACCAGTATCCATCACTGGGGCATAAGTGCATAGTTAAAGGAGGACCACTGTAGTCCTATTCCACTAAGCTGGCGAATATCTCCTGATGACACAGAAAATAGCCAGAGAAGCCTCCACTAGTAGGCAGTATCCTATCCACAGCACCTGTAGTGTATGGCAGAAAACATGATCACCAATGTATATCCTTAGAAACATAAAATCCCTGGAGGTATGTTCAAAACTATTATGAGGTAATCAATACATGATAGGAGCCGCGCCCAGTCAGCAGCCATAATTCCGTCAGAATCACACCAAGTACAACTTCCAGGGGGAAAAGGCAGAGACCAGAAGAGGACAGAGAAAAAACTAAATGACATAGGAAGCAAGAAACATATTTAAATGTCAAATATAAATGCAATTAATAAAACACCAAAAAATCAAGGTGGACATTCAGTCCATGAGGGCTAAGAGTGTTGAGCCTGTAGATCCAGCGGCTCTCACAACACAATAGCTCCTTGTGTCTATTTCCACCCCTTCTTGATGGAGCTACACTGTCTATAAGCATCGCTTTCAATGCTGACACCGGATGTTTGTGTTCCAAAAAGTGTTGAGCCACAGGTTGGTCTGAAGTATTATCCTTGAGTGCAGTTCTGATGGCGCTCTTGTGGTTGGCCAACCTCTCACGGAAGGTTGGTGGTTCCTACAGGGTTATATAGGTTGGCACACTGTGTTATTTACTACTGCTGGCAGAGTTCTTTATCCAATAGCATTGGGTTAGGCTCTGCATGAGGCTGGGTACAAGATTAATGTAGTTGCCGGTGTTACCCGGTGTTTGTGAGGTATAAATTCCAGTCTGACTATGCAGGCTCTTGATATGTGGATTTTGTTTAGATACAAGCCTGGACTTGAAACAAATTTGAGGTGAATTAAGAATTCACCAAGAAAGAATACACATATAGCACTCTTGAGCTTGTAGCAAATAATTGCAATGAGAAAACTGTCTGTTGTTCACAACAAATGATTAGTTAGTGATCATCGAGGTGAGAGAAAGGAAGATCATAAAATGTAACTTTTATTTGTTTATTCATTAAAAAGGGGGGGGGGGAACACACAATTAAAAACACACACAATATGGACTCATGCGTGAGCGTGAGCTAGTGGTGTCTCTGGTTACAGATTATGTATTGCTTTAGTTTCTTTTAATGTGTCAGAGGGGGTTAGCCGCTCATAGTAGGTTCCTACAGGGTTATATAGGTTGGCACAATGTGTTATTTACTACTGCTGGCAGAGTTCTTAATCCAATAGCATTGGGTTAGGCTCTGCATGAGGCTGGGTACGAGATTAATGTAGTTGCCGGTGTTACCCTGTGTTTGTGAGGTATAAATTCCAGTCTGACTATGCAGGCTCTTGATATGTGGGTTTTGTTTAGATACAAGCCTGGACTTGTCCGTTAGCCCTGTGGCCTAGGCATAGCACTTTGAGTATTTTGATGCAGGATACCTACTTACGTGGAATTAACCCTATCTTGTATTATTACAAGCTTATGTACTAGGGTGGTTTTAGACATTACCTTATGACCCACTGAGGGCACACTGGCGTGCCCTAGGAGGGTGCTAGCAGCTGTCTCATTACTATGGGAGCACAGGGGTTTTGGTGTAACCCTGGGGGCCTCATACGTACTATATATTGTGGAGAGGTCCCATTATGTGTCTAACACCTGACAGTATCACGCCGAGCCTCTTCCTTAATGTACAGGGGTTTCTATCTCTACAGTATTATTGAATTTGCTTGTCTCGCTTCTATGGGGTTGCCCGCATCTTAATTTTAAATTTAATTTAGCTGGATGGTTAAGTTTTGCATTTTGGTGGTGGGAGTATGTATTATTTTATTATGTATATTGGCAAAATATTGGATGTGTTTTCTTTTTTTTCAACAGTTTTTTATGTGTCCTGATGAAGGCTTCATTGTAGGCCGAAACGTCGACTTATGATTTTTCACTGCTGTAATGATGAAGAATAATAAATGATTTCCTATTTGTATAAATCCTGAGAGTGCCCTCCTTTTCCTGTCTTTGTATCTACATGTATTTAGAGGATTGCACCCAGGTCCGGTATTAAACTACCAAAGTTGGAGTGCTGGAACACGTGCGATTGGGGGTATATATATATATATATATATATATATATATATATATATATATATATATATATATACAGGGAGTGCAGAATTATTAGGCAAATGAGTATTTTGACCACATCATCCTCTTTATGCATGTTGTCTTACTCCAAGCTGTATAGGCTCGAAAGCCTACTACCAATTAAGCATATTAGGTGATGTGCATCTCTGTAATGAGAAGGGGTGTGGTCTAATGACATCAACACCCTATATCAGGTGTGCATAATTATTAGGCAACTACCTTTCCTTTGGCAAAATGGGTCAAAAGAAGGACTTGACAGGCTCAGAAAAGTCAAAAATAGTGAGATATCTTGCAGAGGGATGCAGCACTCTTAAAATTGCAAAGCTTCTGAAGCGTGATCATCGAACAATCAAGCGTTTCATTCAAAATGGTCAACAGGGTCGCAAGAAGCGTGTGGAAAAACCAAGGCGCAAAATAACTGCCCATGAACTGAGAAAAGTCAAGCGTGCAGCTGCCAAGATGCCACTTGCCACCAGTTTGGCCATATTTCAGAGCTGCAACATCACTGGAGTGCCCAAAAGCACAAGGTGTGCAATACTCAGAGACATGGCCAAGGTAAGAAAGGCTGAAAGACGACCACCACTGAACAAGACACACAAGCTGAAACGTCAAGACTGGGCCAAGAAATATCTCAAGACTGATTTTTCTAAGGTTTTATGGACTGATGAAATGAGAGTGAGTCTTGATGGGCCAGATGGATGGGCCCGTGGCTGGATTGGTAAAGGGCAGAGAGCTCCAGTCCGACTCAGACGCCAGCAAGGTGGCGGATGGAGTCAAGCTCAACTCCCAGTCCTACTGCCAGTTTCTGGAAGACACCTTCTTCAAGCAGTGGTACAGGAAGAAGTCTGCATCCTTCAAGAAAAACATGATTTTCATGCAGGACAATGCTCCATCACACGCGTCCAAGTACTCCACAGCGTGGCTGGCAAGAAAGGGTATAAAAGAAGAAAATCTAATGACATGGCCTCCTTGTTCACCTGATCTGAACCCCATTGAGAACCTGTGGTCCATCATCAAATGTGAGATTTACAAGGAGGGAAAACAGTACACCTCTCTGAACAGTGTCTGGGAGGCTGTGGTTGCTGCTGCACGCAATGTTGATGGTGAACAGATCAAAACACTGACAGAATCCATGGATGGCAGGCTTTGAGTGTCCTTGTATTGCCTAATAATTATGCACAGTAATAGTCACCTGCACACACAGATATCCCCCTAAAATAGTTATAACTAAAAACAAACTAAAAACTACTTCCAAAACTATTCAGCTTTGATATTAATGAGTTTTTTGGGTTCATTGAGAACATGGTTGTTGTTCAATAATAAAATGAATCCTCAAAAATACAACTTGCCTAATAATTCTGCACTCCCTGTATATATATATATATATATATATATATATATATATATATATATATATATATATGTGGATGGAAAAGAGAAAATCAAAAAGGGCGCACAGCTAGGCACTAGAATAAAAATTGACTATTAGTAAAGTAGGTATGTAGTTTTCAGACCTATGTGGTTATAGTAACAGGATAATAAAAATAATAATAATAATAATGTCCTTGGATTGTTATTGTATTCTAAAGAGTTCAGTAATGTGCTTTAGAATATTCGACACTTCTTTGTCTGAGGTGAGTGGATTTGTGCTTACCAGAGGTAACCTCAATCATATGAGGTAAATTGTAGACTTGTCTGGGTTAGAGATGTTTCTTTGGCTCTTGTCCAGTCGATTTTGCTTTGTTCTTTGCTGTAGGAATCTTTCCTTTGTTGAAACCCTTTGGGATCTTTGTTTCCAGGTGGCTCCTGGCAGCAGTATGTTGTTTTGAATGAAAATCTTGGACTCTCTTGTATCGTTTGTTGAAAGGCAATGGAAAATCCTGGACTCTCTTTTTCTTCTTGGTGATGAGAATATCAAATGCCCTCAATCAGAGTATGAGGTAAGTAATAGACATTGATTAAGTATTTCGATCTCCTGGTCAGTGCTCTGGTTGGCTGCAGTACAAAGATTGCCCAATGCAGTATTTGAATTTAAAATACAGTTCAGCCTGCTTGTGGGACACTAATGGCTGTATGCTTAATGTGGTTCTTTTAAACAGCTTAACCTGCTGGCCGTTATTTGTGGTCAATAAGACCAATACGTTTATAATGCTGTTAGGCTAAAAAGCCTCTGTTGGCAGTTGGTAAGTTCAAATTGTGCGTATAATATGCTCACAGAGGCATATGTATAAGGAAGGGTACAGTCGCTCAACAAGTCCTGTTACCCGTTGTGTTAAATATGATGCCGTGCCGCAATGTAGCAAAAGGATGTCCGCCCACCTTAAGATAATCCTATTAAGCATACAGCCATTAGTGTCCCACAAGCAGGCTGAACTGTATTTTAAATTCAAATACTGCATTGGGCAATCTTTGTACTGCAGCCAACCAGAGCACTGACCAGGAGATCGAAATACTTAATCAATGTCTATTACTTACCTCATACTCTGATTGAGGGCATTTGATATTCTCATCACCAAGAAGAAAAAGAGAGTCCAGGATTTTCCATTGCCTTTCAACAAACGATACAAGAGAGTCCAAGATTTTCATTCAAAACAACATACTGCTGCCAGGAGCCACCTGGAAACAAAGATCCCAAAGGGTTTCAACAAAGGAAAGATTCCTACAGCAAAGAACAAAGCAAAATCGACTGGACAAGAGCCAAAGAAACATCTCTAACCCAGACAAGTCTACAACTTACCTCATATGATTGAGGTTACCTCTGGTAAGCACAAATCCACTCACCTCAGACAAAGAAGTGTCGAATATTCTAAAGCACATTACTGAACTCTTTAGAATACAATAACAATCCAAGGACATTATTATTATTATTATTATTTTTATTATCCTGTTACTATAACCACATAGGTCTGAAAACTACATACCTACTTTACTAATAGTCAATTTTTATTCTAGTGCCTAGCTGTGCGCCCTTTTTGATTTTCTCTTTTCCATCCACATTCCTAACAGTGACACGGGTACACTGTATCAGAGGCAGCACGCACATATATCACTATTACTACTATTGTTGCAAAAATAGCCATTACTCACCAAGTGTTAGAGTTTTTAGCGCAGGTGCCCCTCCTTTTTTCTAACATATATATATATATATATATATATATATCTCCTCTCCAAGAACACAGGCACTCACTGGTCTTTATAAAAGCTAATCCTTTATTCAATCCATTAAAACGATAATAATACCATGACGTTTCGGCACACCATCGTGCCTTTATCAAATGTATCAAAATATTAAAAAGCTTCATATCAAACTTACCCCAAATCACCTCTTAAATACTACTGGAATATAGCACATGCCACCCCAGCTCATCGTGTGTAAAATCGGCGTCTGACGTCATCAGGGGGCGCTGATCTGTGCGCCCTGTGAGATCGTAGGGCCGACGTTGCCATGGCAACATGTAAACTGTACACAGTTACCCGGCGAATGTGCAATAGACCAATATATATATATTTGCATGTCGAGTGTGTCGCCGATTACACATATTGACGGAATTCCCCATACTTATTATAATGGGGAAAAGTACCGCAAGTCTCCAAACTATTGGACAAAAACTATGTCTATATCAGCGCAACACTCCCAGCAGATAATACTAAAAACAAAGTGCGTAAAAAACATAGTGTATAAAATTCAAAAATGTGTTAGAAAGGAGCATCTATATAACATTGTATCCATATCATAATGAGTGAAAAGTATCAAAAAAGCATTTGATGTAATAGTGACAGTAAACTACTTCAATTTACATATAAGGTGAGATACTAGCTCACATTCATGCCTACTAGTATTATGGTAGAAACATGGGAACAATATGTGAGAAATTATTATATGTCCATTTTTAAGACCCATACGCTATAACAGGACAAATCTGTGTACTCTGATTATATTGCAAAAACAGAATTTATCTAGTAGAAAGGGCTGAAGTCCAGTGAGGTATTGAGGCCATATGGAGAGATGGTATTTAGCCTGTAGATCCACTTGGTTTCGCATTGTAGTAGCAGGTTCCCCCTGTCACCTCCCCTTGGGAGTGGGGGTATATGATCTATAAGCATTTTGCGTAAACTTGAAACCGCATGTTTATGTTGGATGCAATGCCTAGCTACTGGTTGTTCTGATTCACCAGTGCGTAGGGCCTCCCGTATAGCACACCGGTGGTTTGCCATACGCTCACGGAAGGTTGTTACAGTTTTGCCGATGTATACACTGGAACATGGTCAAATAATCATGTATACTACATATACGCTGGTGCAGGTAAGGCGATGCCTAATGACGAATCTTTTGTTGTTGTGAGGGTGCTGAAAAGAATTGCCCCTAAGCATACCATTGCAGGTTACACATCCAGAACAGGGAAAACAGCCCATCTTCGTGGGTTTAAGCCAAGTATCCTTTTTGTAATTCCTTATTGGATCTGACTTAACCAATATGTCCCTTAGGTTATTTGCTCTCCGGTATGCTATTCTGGGGGCAGCCACCCTCCCAAATGGAATTGTGGGATCACTGCCTACCACTGGCCAATGCCTCCGGACCGCCTCAGTGAGGTGTCTTGAATCTGATGTATATGTAATGACCATGTTGATCCGGTCAGGGTCTGACTTGGTTGTCCTTTGCCTTTTTTCCAGATTAGTGGGATCCATAAGATCATCACGTGCCCTCTTAACCATCTCTCTAGTATAGCCTCTCTCCACTAGTTTCGTGTCCATTTCTTCCAGTTGTTGATGTAGCATAGGTATCTCACTATTGTTCCTAATGACACGAGTGAGTTGGGAGGTGACAATCCCCTTCTTTTGGTGCAGAGGGTGAAAACTCCTCGCATCCAACAAGGAATTGCGGTCAGTTGGTTTAGTATAAAGAGAGGTACCAAAACGAGTGATACCCTCTGCATCAACTTTGAAAATATTAAGATCCAAAAAATGTACAGATACTGTACTGTATTCCAACTTAAACCTGATTGGACAAGCCATGGTATTTAAATGTGACACCCACTCAAGCAATGCTGACTCACCACCTCTCCACACCAAGAACACATCATCGATATAGCGTGTGTAGTACATGATGTTGCTATTATCATGTGGCCGCATCAGCATGCGTTCATACCACGCCATGTAGAGGTTTGCATAAGTGGGTGCCACATTCGAACCCATGGCTGTACCTGCGATTTGCAAAAAATAGTCATTTTCAAATTTAAAATAGTTCTTCTCAAGACAATGTGTTAACATTTTGCAAAGGAACTCTATGGGTGGACCATTGTACAAATCATTGCCCGTCACCATGGACCTGACAGCCTCCACACCCTCATGATGAGGTATCACAGTGTAAAGGCTGTCCATGGTGACAAGCACATCATCAACACTTAAACCAACATATTCCTTGAGAACACAAATCATATCTGGGGAATCCTTTAAATAAGATTCAGTATGCTTAACAACATGCTGGAGGTGCGAGTCAATGTATATGGCCAAACTGGACAAAATTGAACCCCTGGCAGACACAATCGGTCTGCCAGGTGGATTTTTTAAGGTTTTGTACACCTTTGGCAGTAAGTAGAGTACAGGAACCTTTGGATAATCTGTAGTGAGAAATGTCTGCTCCTGTTCACTAAGTATACCTGCCTCAAAGCCCTCCTGTAGAAATCTGTCAATGACCCTTTTATAGGTTGATGTAGGGTTACCAGATAATTTCTTGTACGTTTGGCTATCTCTTAACTGTCTAAGTGCCTCATTCCTGTACTCTGTATAGTCTAAAATGACAACAGATCCCCCCTTATCCGCAGGGCGGATAATGATGGATGTGTCATTTTTCAGGTCCGTGAGTGCTTGGGCCTCAGCTTTACTCAAGTTAGAATATGTCTTGTGTTGGGGTATTTGTTTGATGTCATGGCTAAGAGCCCCTGTGTATCCTCTGATGGAGTTGTGTGTATTTGCAGGTTCAAAGGTGGATTTTTTCTTGAATGGAGTGGGGACATAAGTATAATTTCTAAAATGATCTCTTAGTTTCAGCTGCCTTTGTAACTTATGTATATCCACCAGCATATCAAAAGAATCAGTTTTGGGGGTCGGTATGAATGATAGCCCCCGATTTAACAGGGATATTTCAGCTTCATTCAAATGTCTGCTACTGAGGTTAAATATAATATCTACTTTTTCCTTGCTAATTATTTTTTTGTGGCCCCCCCTTCTGATTTTTCTTCCCTCGCTTCTCTTTTTGTAGTGGGAATAGTTGGTGGTTTTGCTGTCGAGCGTGTCCCCACTCCTAAAAAAGAATTGGAGTGTTCGCTGTTGTTAGTATTACTCTGGCTAGAGGTGATACCTCCAGGCCTGAAGAGTCTCCTCCACTGCTATCGACTATACTTAGTGTGTTTCTAGGGCGCAGATTAGGTCGCCGTCTATTCTGTGTAGTGTCATCTTTGCCATATAGCCACTTATATACACGTTTCTCTCTATAATCAGTTTCAACACTGTTAAGTTTCTTATTTTTGAATGCAATAAGATCACTACGGTATTTACTGACTATACCTTCCAGTTTGGTAACCCAATCCTGACTCTTATCCTCCAGCAGGATGTGCACACTGTTTTGCTTAATGATGTCAGTTTCATTTTTAATTTTGTTCTCTAACCTAGTGACCTCTATCACCAACAACATAAGGTCATAGGAGCACTTGTTTAACACGGAGCACCACCTCCTACAAAATTCAACATTATTGCGGCCTAGGGTGGGTATATTTTTCACCCTAAATCCCCTTGGGATATATTTCTTCCTATTATACCCAGATAAAAAAACTGCATGTAAATGATAATCTATTTGCTTCCTCCTTAAATTTAACAATTTATGATATACGTTAATGGGGGTGTCACCCCCCAACTCACTCATTTCGTCACTTATTCTGATTCTCTCCGCATCATCATCTGTAAACACCAATGGCTCTGTGTTGAAATCTTCATCCTGATACAGATTATCGAACTGTGCTGACTCAGCCATCTTTAACAGGAATTTTAACAGTTAGTGCATAAATAGCAAGTATACAAGACTGTAAGCCGGTAGTTTTGTGTCACATACAAATGAACATCAAACAATGTATATCCGATGCTCCTCTAGTTATGTACTTAAAAACAGGTCAAGATTAGATGTGAAGTTTCCAATATCAAGTTAGCATCTCCATATAACAATTATAATGCAGCATCCACAGTTCATGTGCGTATAAATGATCGGAGTGCTTATCCCAAAATGCAAAAGCATAGATACAGTCCAGATAGAGGACAGCACAATCTTACACCAATTCAACTGCCAAGGTGCACTGCAAGCCAATTCGTATCCTCTCCAAGAACACAGGCACTCACTGGTCTTTATAAAAGGTAATCCTTTATTCAATCCATTAAAACGATAATAATACCATGACGTTCCGGCACACCATCGTGCCTTTATCAAATGTATCAAAATATTAAAAAGCTTCATATCAAACTTACCCCAAATCACCTATTAAATACTACTGGAATATAGCACATGCCGCCAGCTCATCGTGTGTAAAATCGGCGTCTGACGTCATCAGGGAGCGCTGGTCTGTGCGCCCTGTGAGATCGTAGGGCCGACGTTGCCATGGCAACATGTAAACTGTACACAGTTACCCGACGAATGTGCAATAGACCAATAGATATACGTCAGACGCCGATTTTACACACGTTGAATTTTGAATTTTGTAGGAGTTGGTGCTCCGTGCTAAACAAATGCTCCTATGACCTTATGCTGTTGGTGATAGAGGAGGTCACTAGGTTAGAGAACAAAATTAAAAATGAAACTGACATCATTAAACAAAACAGTATGCACATCCTGCTGGAGGATAAGAGTCAGGATTGGGTTACCAAACTGGAAGGTATAGTCAGTAAATACCGTAGTGATCTTATTGCATTCAAAAATAAGAAACTTAACAGTGTTGAAACTGATTATAGAGAGAAACGTGTATATAAGTGGCTATATGGCAAAGATGACACTACACAGAATAGACGGCAACGTAATCTGCGCCCTAGAAACACACTAAGTATAGTCGATAGCAGTGGAGGAGACTCCTCAGGCCCGGAGGGTATCACCTCTAGCCAGAGTAATACTAACAACAGCGAACACTCCAATTCTTTTTTAGGAGTGGGGACACGCTCGACAGCAAAACCACCAACTATTCCCACTACAAAAAGAGAAGTGAGGGAAGAAAAATCAGAAGGGGGGGCCACAAAAAAACAATTAGCAAGGAAAAAGTAAGTTTTTATATTTAACCTCAGTAGCAGACATTTGAATGAAGCTGAAATATCCCTGTTAAATCGGGGGCTATCATTCATACCGACCCCCAAAACTGATTCTTTTGATATGCTGGTGGATATACATAAGTTACAAAGGCAGCTGAAACTAAGAGATCATTTTAGAAATGATACTTATGTCCCCACTCCATTCAAGAAAAAATCCACCTTTGAACCTGCAAATACACACAACTCCATCAGAGGATACACACGGGCTCTTAGCCATGACATCAAACAAATACCCCAACACAAGACATATTCTAACTTGAGTAAAGCTGAGGTCCAAGCACTCACGGACCTGAAAAATGACACATCCATCATTATCCGCCCTGCGGATAAGGGGGGATCTGTTGTCATTTTAGACTATACAGAGTACAGGAATGAGGCACTTAGACAGTTAAGAGATATCTGGTAACCCTACATCAACCTATAAAAGGGTCATTGACAGATTTCTACAGGAGGGCTTTGAGGCAGGTATACTTAGTGAACAGGAGCAGACATTTCTCACTACAGATTATCCAAAGGTTCCTGTACTCTACTTACTGCCAAAGGTGCACAAAACCTTAAAAAATCCACCTGGCAGACCGATTGTGTCTGCCAGGGGTTCAATTTTGTCCTGTTTGGCCATATACATTGACTCGCACCTCCAGCATGTTGTTAAGCATACTGAATCTTATTTAAAGGATTCCCCAGATATGATTCGTGTTCTCAAGGAATATGTTGGTTTAAGTGTTGATGATGTGCTTGTCACCATGGACAGCCTTTACACTGTGATACCTCATCATGAGGGTGTGGAGGCTGTCAGGTCCATGGTGACGGGCAATGATTTGTACAATGGTCCACCCATAGAGTTCCTTTGCGAAATGTTAACACATTGTCTTGAGAAGAACTATTTTAAATTTGAAAATGACTATTTTTTGCAAATCGCAGGTACAGCCATGGGTTCGAATGTGGCACCCACTTATGCAAACCTCTACATGGCATGGTATGAACGCACGCTGATGCGGCCACATGATAATAGCAACATCATGTACTACACACGCTATATCGATGATGTGTTCTTGGTGTGGTGAGGTGGTGAGTCAGCATTGCTTGAGTGGGTGTCACATTTGAATACCATGGCTTGTCCAATCAGGTTTAAGTTGGAATACAGTACAGTATCTGTACATTTTTTGGATCTTAATATTTTCAAAGTTGATGCAGAGGGTATCACTCGTTTTGGTACCTCTCTTTGTACTAAACCAACTGACCGCAATTCCTTGTTGGATGCGAGGAGTTTTCACCCTCTGCACCAAAAGAAGGGGATTGTCACCTCCCAACTCACTCGTGTCATTAGGAACAATAGTGAGATACCTATGCTACATCAACAACTGGAAGAAATGGACACGAAACTAGTGGAGAGAGGCTATACTAGAGAGATGGTTAAGAGGGCATGTGATGATCTTATGGATCCCACTAATCTGGAAAAAAGGCAAAGGACAACCAAGTCAGACCCTGACCGGATCAACATGGTCACTACATATACATCAGATTCAAGACACCTCACTGAGGCGGTCCGGAGGCATTGGCCAGTGGTAGGCAGTGATCCCACACTACCATTTGGGAGGGTGGCTGCCCCCAGAATAGCATACCGGAGAGCAAATAACCTAAGTGACATATTGGTTAAGTCAGATCCAATAAGGAATTACAAAAAGTATACTTGGCTTAAACCCACGAAGATGGGCTGTTTTCCCTGTTCTGGATGTGTAACCTGCAATGGTATGCTTAGGGGCAATTCTTTTCAGCACCCTCACAACAACAAAAGATTCGACATTAGGCATCGCCTTACCTGCACCAGCGTATAAGTAGTATACATGATTATTTGCCCATGTTCCAGTGTATACATCGGCAAAACTGTAACAACCTTCTGCGAGCGTATGGCAAACCACTGGTGTGCTATACGGGTGGCCCTACGCACTGGTGAATCAGAACAACCAGTAGCTAGGCATTGCATCCAACATAAACATGCGGTTTCAAGTTTATGCACAATGCTTATAGATCATATACCCCCACTCCCAAGGGGAGGTGACAGGGGGAACCTGCTACTACAATGCGAAACCAAGTGGATCTACAGGCTAAATACCATCTCTCCATATGGCCTCAATACCTCACTGGACTTCAGCCCTTTCTACTAGATAAATTCTGTTTTTGCAATATAATCAGAGTACACAGATTTGTCCTGTTATAGCGTATGGGTCTTAAAAATGGACATATAATCATTTCTCACATATTGTTCCCATGTTTCTACCATAATACTAGTAGGCATGAATGCGAGCTAGTATCTCACCTTATATGTAAATTGAAGTAGTTTACTGTCATTATTACATCAAATGCTTTTTTGATACTTTTCACTCATTATGATATGGATACAATGTTATATAGATGCTCCTTTCTAACACATTTTTGAATTTTATACACTATGTTTTTTACGCACTTTGTTTTTAGTATTATCTGCTGGGAGTGTTGCGCTGATATAGACATCTTTTTTGTCCAATAGTTTGGAGACTTGCGGTACTTTTCCCCATTATAATAAGTATGGGGAATTCCGTCAATATGTGTAATCGGCGACACACTCGACATGCAAATATATCTATTGGTCTATTGCACATTCGCCGGGTAACTGTGTACAGTTTACATGTTGCCATGGCAACGTCGGCCCTACGATCTCACAGGGCGCACAGATCAGCGCCCCCTGATGACATCAGACGCCGATTTTACACACGATGAGCTGGCGGCTTGTGCTATATTCCAGTAGTTTTTAAGAGGTGATTTGGGGTAAGTTTGATATGAAGCTTTTTAATATTTTGATACATTTGATAAAGGCACGATGGTGTGCTGGAACGTCATGGTATTATTATTGTTTTAATGGATTGAATAAAGGATTACATTTTATAAAGACCAGTGAGTGCCTGTGTTCTTGGAGAGGATACGAATTGGCTTGCAGTGCACCTTGGCAGTTGAATTGGTGTAAGATTGTGCTTTCCTCTATCTGGACTGTATATATATATATATATATATAAATATAATATAATTTATCATTTTATATTACCATCTCAAAGTTTTTATTGTCCGTTAAAGCATTTTCCTACCTCAGTCATTCACAATGGTTGTGGAAACAGCCAGCTGAAGCAGTAAAATGGTCTATAATCTAAGAGGGCCAATCTGCAAGTAAAAGTTAACAACTGAATTTGGTTGGTGAATCTGGAAGGTACAAGCACTGAGTGTAATTTTAGTTAAGAAAGTAGAAAGGTGTGGAAATTGTTTTAGTTACTTGAGGAAAAGTTTGGGGTAAATTAAAAGGAAGAGAATATTAAAATTAAACCTTCATGATTTAAACAGAACATGCAAATATACATTTTACTTCTGTTATCTAATTGATTGCCTTTGCTGATATTTATAACTCTGTTACAAATGTGTACTTGAGAGCCTACTTGGGTATGCTGTTCAACAAAGGAGAGATTTAAGTACATTTGATAATGGAAGTAAATTGGATACATTTGTTTTAACCAGCTCTGATTGAGCAGTTAATAGTCTTATTATTTATATTAACCCTTTAACTGCCTCTGTGACAGATTGAATAACTGTGGTTTCATATATTGTCTCAGTATAATAACTGTGCGCAAGCAACACAAGTTCCCCTGCACATTAAACATCCCCTCAATTTGTTAATTTCTTTCTGATATGTTAGCCCTTATCCTTAAGGTGTATATTATTTATATAGCTATATGCTAAGGTAAAACATGTTTGATTTCTCAATTTCCCAGTTGAATTTTTGTATCTCAGATACCTAATGCTATACTATAATGCACTGCTTACTGAGAGTTAAAAAATAGCAGCCATAGCACTGCTCAGGTGGCAAAGAAAAGTCCCCTGAAACTTTTATATTTGAGGTAATTGACAGGGGTAATTGACAGATCCTTCTCTGGCACTGCACAAGGAAATCCTTGTGCAATGATAAATGCAGAAAGCAGATAAACAGTGTCTGCTGCCTACTCACCACAAGGACGAGTGAACAGGTTTCCTCAACCATTACCTCTCACAAGTTAGTGGGCTCCATTTATCATTAGGCTGCCTGCACTTAACATTGCACAAGCCACGAGTGGGCGCTATAAATCATCGCAATTGGATCTGATCGGGATGATTAAAATCTGCAACATTTTAAGTAGCGGAGAGATTAAGTAGCAGCAATCTTAAGACCACTTATACTTAACTAGCTTTTCAGACTTGATCACGCAAGCTTGAAATGCTGGGACTCTAAAGATGCTATTGCAGCTTGATAAATGGAACCCTATACTCTAACTCTAATATATTACTTTACTCTCTCAAATATGACTGAGGCATCTGCACTCCAATCAGATCTCTGTCTTATAAACTGCAATGGTATACCATCACCTAACATCTTCTCTCATCTCTAATATCCCTCCCTCAAACACCCACCTTTATGTCACTTGGCTATGTTGCTACTAATACTAACTTACCTTTTTAGCCATAATCACAAATCCTGTTTGTTTGAAACAACTCTACACTAGATTTACACTAATAGATTTACACTAATAAAACAACTATCAACTCATCTTTAATATGTCTACTTTAATATTTTCTTATTCCTTTTAAACTTCACAAGCCACTAATCTATTTTATCTCTTCAAGCTACCTAATACTCCAGATTTCTGCTCCCATTTTACATTAACCTTCTTAGTCACTTCTCACATTTGTATATTTCTCTAATATTTGCACTATTCTAAATAATTATGAACAAATTAAACTAAGTATGACCAATTTAGGACTAGATTACACAGCGTTGGTACAAATGGGGTTGCTATAGGAAAAGTAGCTTTTTTGTTTTGATAAGTAGCAAGTCCATTTCCACTTGCTCTTGATACGTACATGTGGTCATAGGTAGCGACCAGTTGCTACATAATACAAAGTTGTAGGGATTTATAGTTTCAAGGAGCTTCAGTCACATATTTTGCTTACGTAACCATCAGCAACAGCTTCATTTGCTACAAGTCAATGTGTTAGAGTCAGAGTGGCGAAGATTCAGGATCAAAGTAGCTATAGCAGTAGCATTTTCAATTAAGAGTGATTTTTGTAAGTTACAAGAAATAATGGTCTTGATTTATGAACTGTTGAGCGGATATTATTTGCTGGACCTTACTAAATGCAATTGCTGCTTCTTAACCCCTTAACGACACACGTCGTACAGGGTACGTCAAACACAAACTGGTCTTTAAAGACCAATGACATACCCTGAGGCATCACTACAATACCTTTTTTCAAACACCAATGCAGAGAGAGTTACTCTGTGGCCCTCTCTGCATTGGCCAGCGATGGTGCGATCATTGGTAGGTGGGAGCAGCTTGCAGGGAGGCGGGTGGGCGGCCCATCGCTGGATCACTTCTGGCCAGCGCAATATCAGTTCATTCCCCGGTGCATGCGGGAGCACGTGCGCGCACTTGTGTGTGTGCTAATATGAACTATATTAGTACACACACACTATAGTTTAGGTTTAATTTTTTTATTTTGGATAGCTTTGCTTATTTTTTTCTGTCAATTTACTTTTTTATTTTTTGTAACTTTAGCTTGGGGGTTTGTATTTTTTAAACATATACTGCCCTCTGTGCATTCTTATCGCCTAGTACCAAAATAAAGATTCATAAACATAAGCTTTAATGTTTACGTTAAATAAAAAAAAACAATGCAATCTTATATCGTTTACCAATACAAATATTCCACTAGTTTGAATTTAAAAGTTTTTAATCCACTCGTAGCAAAAGATGATGTAGCAACAGCTTATAAATGTGTAGCAAGCGTCATATGATACGTTAGCTACAATGCATTTGGAAATCCCATTAAAAGTATAGACAGTCACAAGCTCTGGCTGCTCTACAAGAGCTTTTGCTACCTTGTTCTTGTTACCATTTGTAGCAAGTGAAGTGGGATAGCTGATGATTAATAATAAGGGAGCCAATGATTTGCTAATTGTAGCTAGTGCTGGTAGAAAGCTGGTTAAGTTAAACATGCTCTAATGTAGAATAATATATGCTGATAAAAATCACATCAGCCAAGCTTTGAAGGAGTGCATAGAAACTAAATTTAGAAACGATACCTATATGCCAATAATTTACCACCCAACTACCTATTTGACATTTTTTAAATTACATTTAAGTTATTATCTTTCAAGACGGTTATGGGACCATTGAACTATTACATAATGGTAAAGATGCGAGCACAGTGAGCATTTTGGGTTAAAGGGACATTTATATGATGCATATAAAATAGCTTTATTTAAAGGGACAGTCTACTTTATTTTGTTATTTTTTATTTATTATATAAATATGCTTTATAATCTCTAAACCTGTAAATCCCTGCCTGTTTCTAATCCCCTGCGGGCCGCCTCTTATAGCAGTGCATATTATATAGTTTTCACAGCCAGTGCATATTATACACTTTTCACAGCCAGACAGTGCTAGGTCATGTGTGCCCTATAGATAACATTGTGCTTACTCCAATTGACTTATGCATGAACCAGCACTAATTTGCTAAAATGCAAGTTTGTAAAAAGCACTGAGATAAGGAGGCAGTCTGCAGATCCTTAGATACAAGGTCACTTAAGACATTAAGAGTTAAAAAAGAAAAAAAAAAAATCATAGACCTGTGGTTCAGAAAATGCAAAACATGAATTACTATTTAAAAATACTTTGCACACAACCTAAGGGATTGACTTGTCCGCCTGTAACAAACAATGTAAAAACTTAAAATAAAGTTAATATGATGTTTTTTCCAAGTCATTCTCATATTGCCTAAATCTTACTGTTGATAAGTAATAAGATTTGGCATTTTCTCTTTCTATTGTAGATAAATACATGCTGATGGCGTAGCAAAGTCACCAGAAAAAGATTATAAAAGCCTTTGGACATGCTATTTTGATTACTTGTAAAAAATAGTGTCAAAGCACAAAACAAAAGTCGTAGAATGTATTTTCCAAAAAAATATTTGCTTCTAGTAATATCACTAACATGTGTCAAATTGGAAATGACTTTGTTAACTACTAGAAAAAATAATAATTCTGTTTTGATACTAAGTGCAGATCGTTACCAACGATTTAATGATAATAATAGGACTTTAAATTGATATATTTTTGCATGGGATGTTTAACCCTTTGAGTGCTAAGCACTTTCCCACCTGGGAGCTAAGGTGATTACATTTTTTTTTAAAATTTTTATTTTTTTAAAACTTTTTTTTTACTTTAGAATTTTTTTTCCAGATCCCCAATACTTACACCGTTGGAAAGGCGATTATCTTTCCAACGGTGGGTCTTGGGGGTCTATAGCTGCTTAGATGCCTGAGATACAGGCTTCTAAGCAGCATGCCCCCTTTCCCTATACTTTGTATTTTACATTTTTAATAAAGTTTCACAGTGACGTCATCAAGTCTTTGCACATGTTGTCACCGCGCAAAATGTGAAGCCCCGGCAATGCCTGTCAATATGCAGGCCCGATCGCCGGGGTAGGAGCGAGTGGGAGCCCCCAGATCTCCCTCAAGTAGGAAGCTCTGCGACGGCTCAAGGGGTTAAAATGACCTATACGTGTTAAACAGTGTATTTTAAATTCAGGTTAACAGTATATCGTTATATATTTTGTATTGAAGTAATGGAAGGTGAATACAGTTATAAATATAAGAATAAAAATATACAATAAGATTAAAATAAGATTTAACTCATATTCATTATTTGGGAATACAATACCTTTTTCTGCAGTTTTATACTTTATCTTTTTCTCACATGCTGATGTGTTTCCTTTTCTGTGATCAAATTTGCCTCCTCTTCCAGTTGCAATGATCTGCAGTTAAATACAAATACAATATTTGAATAGTTAAAATGAAATAGAATGCATAGAGTTCACAATGAATTAATTAATTCATTCCTAGGTTAATGTTTATTTGTAATCCAATTAATCTGATAAATTAAATGTAGATTATCATATGTTACACTGAGGAACAAAGCTCTACAAGATGTATCCTATCCACATAACTTTCAGGTAGCCTACTTAAAATTCAGTGAGCATGCCTAAAGTAAGACAATAATAGATTATTTTAATTATGCAACACATATTAAGCTTTCTTCTGTTTGGGTTATAATTGGCACATTTGCAATTATAACATATAAATTTATTTGTGAATTGAACCATTAACAAAACAATCTCAGATGTCAACCAAAGTGATTTTCTGCTAATCCAGTTGATCAGATGCAAGATAAATTAAACTAGAAAAATGTGCATCATATTTATGCAAATATTCAGTAGCATGCAGAGACAAAGTTATAAATTACAATGATTAATTAGTTGAATAAAATGTATGTTTATACAACTTTCCTCATCATGATCGTACAGTAAAGAAGACTTAGTAACATTAAAAAACAAAACAAAACTATATTGCATTCTTTTTCTTTTGAGTACAATATATGACATTTTTAATTGGCCAATTTACTATTCGGCTTACATAGTAACATAATAGATTGAAAGAAGAGATAAGGTCACTTAAGTTTAATCCTTACAGATCCTCTTCTATTCCAGTATTAGAATAAAATACCTGGTAAATGAATTACAGTAATACCTTTACAATCCATATTCCTTTAACACAAGCAATAACCTTGGACTATATTCAATCATTTTATTAATAACTGTATCAGTAGTCCTTAACTTCTCATGCAGAGTCATAATTTGTTCTTACAGTAAAAAAAAAAAAAAAAAGTTTGGAGATAACCTTCTCTCTAACGTTAATGTTTAACCTCTTTCTGCAAAAAAATGATGTTAGAACAAATAGTGCTTCTGCAAACTCTTTGTATGGTACAGGGGCATAATTACACATTATTTAGCCCCAGGTCAAAGGCTGTGCCCCCCCCCCATTTCAAATGCCCCTGTTCTGCTTTTTGCAATAAGCAAAAGCTGAGCCAGCAGCTATATAGGAAAAAGTAACTGCATATATATATATATATATATATATATATATATATATATATATGTGCGCGTGTGTGTGTATATATATATATATATATATATATATATATATATATATATATATATATATATATATATATATATATATATATATATATATATATATATATATAAAAAATAAGAATTAGAAAGCACTCACTGGACTGTAGACAACAACTTCAATGAAATATCCTTTATTGTGACGTTTCGGGACCAACAACGTCCCTTCTTCTGAAGGGACGTTGTTGGTCCCGAAACGTCACAATAAAGGATATTTCATTGAAGTTGTTGTCTACAGTCCAGTGAGTGCTTTCTAATTCTTATTTTTTACATACCTGGCTACAGCACCCTGGCAAGTTGCGGTCTGTTGATGAGAGTGCATATACCACATACAAACTTTTATATATATATATATATATATAGATCATCAAAAAGAAGTATACGATCCATGCTAGGGTAAAGTAAAACTTGACTTTTATTCTTATATTAAAATGTTACAACGATGGAGGAATCAGCAGCTTTGCAGAGTAGACGCAGCACTGGGCTTACGCGTTTCGGCTGTTAAGCCGTAGTCATAGCCTATAGTGCTGTGTTTGCTACTGCTATTTAAAATAAAGACACAGTAATCCTATTGGCTTTAAGTTAATTGATAATTAAAAACACACAAATGCGCTACTCTTGCTGAATGCCAGCAAGAATGAATATATGCGAACACGTTTTATAATTGCATAGTTACTTATTGCAATATATTGATCATAGAAACTAACATAGTTGAGAAAAAAAATAATAAAAATAAATAAATAATAATTTATTTCTTTTCTATTAGCAATGTTAAGTGAGAAAATTATTATGGTAATTTATGTTATGTGTCAAGTACCCCATATATGGTTGTAATAAACAATGCAGATTACAGATGCACTCAGCAGCAAGTGAAATGGGGTTCAAACCCCTCCTCTTAATGTTTGCTGTTTAAAATAAGCTATATATTTCTATTTTTGTATTTTTCTTTCATTTTTATATATGGCTATCTGACCTGACTCTCTGTCATGTCATGCATTTACTATATGTTAATCTCCAGTTTTCTTCCCCTAAGGGTGAATTGACTACATCCTGAAGAACAAAAAGATATGTTACACCTTTAATCAATGCCAACAATTTAATACCCACATTTGTGTATTTTGAACCGATATGTGGGTATACACATATACCTTGAGTGACCTGGTTCTTAATTCCCCTAACCTTATATGTGGATAAATCATACTGTTGTCCTATTGTGTACCTCTTGTAGTATTATCCTTATTGTTACGGCTGGGCACACAAACAGTATTGAACAGAATAGGATTGTGGTATATGTGCAGGTCTATCACACACATTGGATTTATTCCCAATAGTTTATTAAATCGAATCTGGAATTTAATCCTTTGGGAACTCTAGTGTCTAATTTGAAAATCCAAAAGATTTCTCTTTTGGCTAAAAGTCGCTCGAGGTCACCGCCCCGCTTGGGCAATACCACCTTTTCAATGGCACACCACCTGAAGGTGCCTAGTGAGCTTTTATGTTTTTGGGCAAAGTGTTGCACAAGCGGAGTGGTTGCCTTACCTTGACTTATTGTGGAAAGATGTAACCTAATTTGAGTATTGACATGCCTTGACGTGAGACCCACGTACTGTTTCCTGCAAGCTGTACAAGTTATCAGATATATAACATGAGTGGTTCTGCAATTTAGACAGGCACGTATGTCATATTTGATATCATGTTCCACAGACTCAAACTCCTTGGTGACCTGTACAAACTCGCAGGGACGACAGTGGTGGCTCCCACATCTGTACATGCCTACATGTGTAAGCCATGAACTGTTCGTATTGGATGATTTCCTAAATTGGGTGGGTGCTAGTATAGACCCTAGAGTCTTGCTCTTTTTGTATGAGCATCTGATTCCTGTTTTAACTACTTGTTGTAGTTGGTCATCTGCCGCAAGAATTGAAAAATTCTTTCTCACTATTTTGCATATGTCATAATATTGAGAACTGTATTCAGTTACAAAATTAACTCTGTCACAGGTAGAGCCTTTCTTCTCTGTTCTGTTGTATTTAAGTAGTTCTGATCTCGAAATACCTTCTACTACTGTCTCTGCCTTCTCCAAATCCCTTTGTGGGTATTTCCTTTATCTCAAATTTTGTTTAAGATCATTGGCCTTGTTTTTAAAATCCGAGGGGTCAGAGCAATTGCGCTTCAGCCTAATTAGTTGGCCTTTTGCTATCACGAACCTTATCTGCTTTGGATGGCAGCTCTGGCCATGGAGTATAGTATTGCCTGTTATGGGTTTGTGATACACACATGTGGACACTTTTTGTCCCAAGGTACCTCTGAGCGATAAATCCAAAAAATGTGTTTCCACAGGATTGATTTCATGAGTGAATCTCAAACCCATATCATTGTTGTTTATGTAAGTCATAAACAATTCAATGCTTTCCTCTGACCCCTTCCAGACCAACAACAGGTCATCTATATACCTGTAATAAAGTTGTATGTTGTGTTTGTGAGGGTTGCTATCTCCATTGATGCGGCACAGCTCCCACCAGCCTAGATATAAATTGGCGTAGGATGGGGCAAATTTCGCTCCCATAGCTTTGCCGCACCTCTGGAGATAGCAATTGAAAAAAATTGAGTCAGAAGAAACTTAATCACTCTCAGGAGAAAGGCCTGAAAATCAGTACTGTAGTTGGAATAATTATGTAGAAAGAATTGTATTGCTTCCAGTGCTTTGTTGTGGGGAATGGAAGAATACAGTGCGGCAACATCCACAGTGAGCCACATATAACCACTTGCCCACTCGAACTGTTCTACAATGTTGATGACATGTTTAGTGTCCTTCAGATGGGATGCCAATTGTATCACCAGAGGCTGCAGGATCGAATCAGTCCATTGTGACAGGTGTTCCAAAAGTGAGCCAATACCGCTCACTATGGGCCTTCCCTGTACATTGGTGACAGATTTGTGAACTTTGGGAAGATGGTGGAAACAGGGGATCCGTGGATGCGATACATAAAGATATGCCACTATCTGGTCATCCAGAAACCCCTGTTTCCTACCATCGTCCAAGATATTTTTAAGTTCTAACTGGTAAGCTCGTGTAGGATCTCTGTCCAATTTAACATAATCATGTGGATTATGTAATTGGCGATGGGCCTCAGCTACATAATCGACCCTATTCATCACAACCACCGCACCGCCTTTATCTGTGGTGCGTATGACCAAGTTATTGTTGTTCTCTAGGTCATTCAGTGCTTTTCTTTTATTAAAGGACAGGTTGTGTTTGATGTCAGCGCATGTAGCGGCCAGATTAATCAAATCTGTTTCAACCCTTTGTTGGAAGGTTTCCAAAATGGTTCCTCTATTTTGAATTGGGTAAAATGTTGAATTGTTTTTAAAGCTTGATGCCCTACTGGTAGTGTTAGAATGAATTCTAGACTCATTCTCCAAGGAGTGTAGGGCCACCACATCACAGAGTTCATTAAAATCGTGGAGAGTATCTTTCTCTTGATTCTGTGAGGTTGCTCCTTCCACATTACTTGGAGTCGTGTCTGTCACACCAAAATGTTTTTTCAAAGTTAAATTCCTGATAAGGCGATTCACATCCAACAAAGTTTGGAACAGATTAAAATTACTCGTAGGTGAAAAACCCAGTCCTAAAGACAACACCTGTACTTGTTCATTAGAAAGTGTATTGGAAGAAAGATTTAACACATTATGAATCATTTGTACTTGGTTTGCGGGCGATTGCCCCCCCGTTGGTATCTCCCTGACCCTTCCCCTTGCGTCTGCTGAGATCCCCCCATATGATCTTGAGTTTCTCGAAAAACCTGAGGGAATACCTGTTCAAGATCAGAGTTTGCAGTCCCTTGAGCATTTGTGGTTTGCATAGAATCCTGTACATGTAATATACTATGTGTCTGCATAGGTTCGTAGTGAGTTACATGTTGCAATTGTTTATTTTCTTTCTGTCTAACAGATGACCCACCTGATGGCCTTGCCATAGGACCTGTGTGTGTAACAGAAGTAATAGCCAAATTATGGGGTGCAGAAGGGACTCCAGTATTGGAGGCAATCGTAGGTGCAGTGCACTCTGTTAATCCTTCTTCAGAGGAATATTCTGAGTCACTTCCTGAGAATGTGACTTTTTTTGTTGTTTTATGAGGAAACTGAGTACGTCTGAATTCTCCCCTCTTCTTTCTATTCCAAATGTATACTCTGTCTGATAGTCTGATCTATCCCTTAGAAACTTAGAGTGCTTATTTTCCATTACAACACTTTTACCCCTAGCCACAATGCCTCTGAGTATGGTGTCAAATTTCCCAAACTGTGGATCATTTATACGTTTATCCATCTCAGTTTGTAACTCTGAGATTTCATTTTTTATCCCAATTAACTGTCTTGATTTAAGATCTTTTAACATATTCATCAGTTTCATTGAGCAATCAGTTAGAGTCAAATTCCAGTCCTTAATAAAGTCTTTTTCATTTAAATCCACATCAAATGTTGGGAATTTAAAAAGTCTCAATCCTCTGGGAATCATTCCCAACTCAAGGTATTTCTCGAATGTCCAGATATCCCACTGAACTTTGCATTCTTTCAAAAGTAGTGACTCCATCATTTCAAATAGAGAACTAAGAGATAATACTCCTTTGTCTTCTGAAAAGATGTGTTCATGATCTTTAGTCTTGTGTTCTCGTTCAATTGCTGGCATAAGTGAGAAATAGTCTCTATTGTATTGTACCATATTTCCCTGCTGCTGAATTGCCTCCATTTTAACTGCTGTGCAACTGTGAAAATGGTGATTCAAGCACTCCACTGGTACCTCCTGTTGGTACCTAAAACCTTGGTTACACAACAGAGAAATAGTGCGAATCACACAAACCACTTGCACTTTTTTGTGTGTATGTGCCTTTCCTGTAATAACTCAGTCAATACCCAAGCCAGTGTGTATGCATTCAAATCCCTGGGGTATCCGTTACTTATAATTCGGGTAACACAAATAAACTTTAGCACTATCAATGTGCTTTCTTACCCCACACCTCAGATCTTCCAGCTTCCGAGAAAATAGGGTCCGTGTGTTCCGTGTAGGAACGCTGCTTCTTGGTACCCTTCGCCTCCCTCAGCGTCTCCAGACGGAAGTGTTCCACAGGTGGCCCAAGAGTCCCAGGTGACTTCACTTTCAGTTGGGGATTTGCGAATTGGCTGGCTTACAGGGCTCACAGTGCACAGCAGTACCTTGGCGTCGGATCCCAGGATATGGCAACAGATCATCAAAAAGAAGTATACGATCCACGCCAGGGTAAAGTAAAACTTGACTTTTATTCTTATATTAAAATGTTACAATGATGGAGGAATCAGCAGCTTTGCAGAGTAGACGCAGCACTGGGCTTACGCGTTTCAGCTGTTAAGCCGTAGTCATAGCCTATAGTGCTGTGTTTGCTACTGCTATTTAAAATAAAGACACAGTAATCCTATTGGCTTTAAGTTAATTGATAATTAAAAACACACAAAGTTGCTACTCTTGCTGAATGCCAGCAAGAATGAATATATTCGAACACGTTTTATAATTGCATAGTTACTTATTGCAATATTTTGATCATAGAAACTAACTTATAGTTGAGAAAAAAAATTAAAATAAATAAATAATAATTTATTTCTTTTCTATTAGCAATGTTAAGTGAGAAAATTATTATGGTAATTTATGTTATGTGTCAAGTACCCCATATATGGTGTAATAAAAAATGCAGATTACAGATGCACTCAGCAGCAAGTGGAATGGGGTTCAAACCCCTCCTCTTAATGTTTGCTGTGTAAAATAAGCTATATATTTCTATATTTCTATATTCAGTCTCCACCCAGCTTAAGATGTTGCTCCACAGATCAGCCCCCCCCCCCCACTTAAAAATATGAGGAGATAGGAAGGCAAAATTGATTTTTGAGCTTTATATAGTACTAGGCAATACTAGTCTATGTTTAAAAAATACAAATCCCCAAGCTAAAGATACCAAAAATAAAAAAAGTAAAATTACAGAAACAAATAAACAAAGCTATCCAAAATAAAAAAATTGAACCCAAACTAATACCCCTATAAAAATAAAAACACCCCCTAATCTAATACTAAACTACCAATAGCCCTTAAAAAGGCCCTTTGTAATACCCCCCAACCCACCAAACCCCCCAAATTAAAACAAAACTAAAATTAAAAAAAAAACTAAACTACCCATTGCCCCTAAATGGGCATTTGTATGGGCATTGCCCTTAAAAGGGCATTCAGCTCTTTTACTGCCCTTAAAAGGGCAATCAGCTCTTTTCCAGCCCAAAAAACCTAATCTAAAAAAAAAATATAGCCAACCCCAAAAAATAAAAAAAAAAAGCCTAAGACTAAGCCCCAAATAGATACTCACCATTCCTGAAATCTGGCGGAGAAGGTCTTCTTCTAGGAGGCTCCATCATCTTCTATATTCATCCAGAACAAAGGCGGCATGAAGCAGAGGTGTCTTCCCATGTGTGGATCCTCAGCAGCATTTCTCAAAGGTGTTCCCTGCGGCAGCATTCCTCAGTGGCATGGAGGCTCCTCTTCATCTGATGTCTGTCGTACACTGAAGATTGAATGCAAGGTACCACAATCAATTTGGGGAACCTTGCATTCCTATTGGCTGAAATTTTGAAATCAGCCAATAGGATTAGAGCTACTGAAATCCTATTGGCTGTTCAAATCAGTCAATAAGATTTCAGTAGCTTTCATCCTATTGGCTGATTTCAAAATTTCAGCCAATAGGAATGCAAGGTACCCCAATACATATCTTCAGTGTGCGACGGACAATTGCATGAGGAGGAGCCTCTACCCTGCTGAGGACTGACGCTGCCATTGAGGACCGCTGCCGCTGAGGATCCATGCATCGGGGAAGCCAGCTCTGCCCCTCCGCTCAGTGCCACCTTTGCTCCAGATGAAGTTATAAGATGATAGAGCTGCCTGGAAGAAGACCTTCCTGCATGACTTCATGAACAGTGTGTACCTATTTGGGGCTTAGTGTTAGAATATTTTTTTATTTTTGGGGGGGTTTATTTTTAAGATTAGGGATTTAATTGGGTGGAAAAGAGCTGATATCTCTTTTAAGGGCAGTAAAAGAGCTGAATGCCCTTTTAGGGGAATGCCCATACAGATTTTTTTTTTAGTGTTAGGTTTTTTTTTTATTTTGAGGGGGTTTGGTGGGTGGGGTTTTTTTTACTGTTAGGGGGTTTTAGAGTTTTTTATTTCTTGTAATTTTATATATATTTTTTTTAATTTAATATTAGGTTATTGAGATTAATTTAAGGGGTGTTAGGTTAGGGGGCATAGTAATTAAATTAGTTATTTGCATTGTGGGGGGTTGGCGGTTTAGGAGTTAATAGATTAATTAGGTTTATTGAGATATGGGGGTTTGTCAGTTTAGGGGTTAATAGGTTAATTAGGTTAATTGCAATATGGGGGTTTGTCGGTTTAGGGGTTAATATGTTAATTAGGTTAATTGCAATGTGGGGGTTTGTTGGATTAGGGGTTAATAGGTTAATTATTTGTGGATTAGGGGTTACTTACTTTATTATTTTGCAATGTGGGGTTTGGCGGTTTCGGTATTTGTTAATACTTTGTGCAGGAGGTTAGGTTGTTTTTGTTATACTTCGTGCGGGCGGTTACGTGTTTTTTATTTATTTCTTGTGGGCGGTAATGTGTTTTTTCGTTATTTTGTGCAGGCGGTTGCATGTTTTTTTGTTTTTTTAAGGCTTCAGGTTTGCCTGCGCTGCATCCAGGTGGATTGTTTTGGCTGTGCACACAGCCAACATTCTTTTGGCTGCCTAGCGCAGCCAACATTCCTTTGAGGATGCATGTGCAACTGGTGACACAGACGGATGCGTTACAAACGCGATTATAATATAAATACCCAAGTGGGCTTAACAATTTTATTTTCATGTTACTTTTCAAATATATTTAAACCATTGGAAAAGTTTGGTTAATATTTATAGGTGTGTTTTGTTTTTTATACTGTTTAATACAATTCTGTTAACAACTGGTAACCCTCTGATAATAGTAAGAAAAAGTACAAGAAATAAGCACAGACTGCAGTGTTCACATGTTACACACTTATACAAAACATCTCTGTCATTTAGTGCTGAGGAAGTGATTTTGTCTGGGAGTTACTGGAGTCAGGGCCATCTTTAACACAGGGCAAAAGGGGCAGCTGCCCAGGGCCCAGTCTTTGTTGAGGTACCCAAGAGTCCTAAAAAAAAAATATATTTTGGTTCATACCAGACTGCTGATGTCATGTGACATGGAGGACACACACAGTCAGTCCTAATACTGTCACAGTCGAAAGTTCTCTGCTTATATTTATTTGTCAGAAACTGTGCCAGACCGTGTCGGTGTCATGTGCCATGTGCTGTTTTAGATGTGCACTGTGCAGCACTGAATATTAACTCGGCATCCAGCCAATCCCACTGCACCAGAAAAGGTCCTGCTGGGTTTACCACTGTTACCAGGTAACTGCTCTGGTGGTGAGGATTGTTTCTGGGTAGGGCAGCAGCAGAAAGCTAGAGCGGCAGGCACGTGAGGATTTGAGCATCTGTGCAGCTGCATACACTGCTCTCTTCAGTCTTGAGGCTGTTTGACTCATCTCACACTGTATCCATGCAGCCTTGGACAGACAGCATCCAGTCTGCTGGTCCCCTTAGCCCTGCTCTTTCTGCTGTGGCCCTAAGATCAAGTAACTGAAGTTTGTTAGAGGAACAGTGCTTTGTAGAAAAGTGTCAGTGGGAAGAATAAGTGAGTGCACACAGGCCCCTTCCCCATGCAGCATCGTCTAGAGCAGGGTGAGATGGAACTTGTTCCTAGCAGAGAATTGACATGTGCTGTTGTGGCTGATGTATAGTGTCATGCTGATACTTTACACATTAAGGTAAGGTTTATTTTTATAGTTTTTTTTTTTCTCCCTGTCTCAAATTTTACAGCTTCCCATAGTAGTTCTGCTGTTCCAGTCAGTAAACTTATATTTTTCTGCACCCCCATGCTTCCTCCTCAGTCTTTACCTTGCATTGCTCCTGTTAGCTGCCCTAAATCTCTTTAATCATAACTTCACTGTATTCCAGCTTAAACCGTGTTGGACAGTCCATGGAGTTCAAACATGACACCCATTGTTCCAATTCATCTCTGCTGCCCCCCTCCCCACTGATATCTCTTTTAAGGGCAGTAAAAGAGCTGAATGCCCTTTTAGGGGAATGCCCATACAGATTTTTTTTTTAGTGTTAGGTTTTTTTTTTATTTTGAGGGGGTTTGGTGGGTGGGGTTTTTTTTACTGTTAGGGGGTTTTAGAGTTTTTTATTTCTTGTAATTTTATATATATTTTTTTTAATTTAATATTAGGTTATTGAGATTAATTTAAGGGGTGTTAGGTTAGGGGGCATAGTAATTAAATTAGTTATTTGCATTGTGGGGGGTTGGCGGTTTAGGAGTTAATAGATTAATTAGGTTTATTGAGATATGGGGGTTTGTCAGTTTAGGGGTTAATAGGTTAATTAGGTTAATTGCAATATGGGGGTTTGTCGGTTTAGGGGTTAATATGTTAATTAGGTTAATTGCAATGTGGGGGTTTGTTGGATTAGGGGTTAATAGGTTAATTATTTGTGGATTAGGGGTTACTTACTTTATTATTTTGCAATGTGGGGTTTGGCGGTTTCGGTATTTGTTAATACTTTGTGCAGGAGGTTAGGTTGTTTTTGTTATACTTCGTGCGGGCGGTTACGTGTTTTTTATTTATTTCTTGTGGGCGGTAATGTGTTTTTTCGTTATTTTGTGCAGGCGGTTGCATGTTTTTTTGTTTTTTTAAGGCTTCAGGTTTGCCTGCGCTGCATCCAGGTGGATTGTTTTGGCTGTGCACACAGCCAACATTCTTTTGGCTGCCTAGCGCAGCCAACATTCCTTTGAGGATGCATGTGCAACTGGTGACACAGACGGATGCGTTACAAACGCGATTATAATATAAATACCCAAGTGGGCTTAACAATTTTATTTTCATGTTACTTTTCAAATATATTTAAACCATTGGAAAAGTTTGGTTAATATTTATAGGTGTGTTTTGTTTTTTATACTGTTTAATACAATTCTGTTAACAACTGGTAACCCTCTGATAATAGTAAGAAAAAGTACAAGAAATAAGCACAGACTGCAGTGTTCACATGTTACACACTTATACAAAACATCTCTGTCATTTAGTGCTGAGGAAGTGATTTTGTCTGGGAGTTACTGGAGTCAGGGCCATCTTTAACACAGGGCAAAAGGGGCAGCTGCCCAGGGCCCAGTCTTTGTTGAGGTACCCAAGAGTCCTAAAAAAAAAATATATTTTGGTTCATACCAGACTGCTGATGTCATGTGACATGGAGGACACACACAGTCAGTCCTAATACTGTCACAGTCGAAAGTTCTCTGCTTATATTTATTTGTCAGAAACTGTGCCAGACCGTGTCGGTGTCATGTGCCATGTGCTGTTTTAGATGTGCACTGTGCAGCACTGAATATTAACTCGGCATCCAGCCAATCCCACTGCACCAGAAAAGGTCCTGCTGGGTTTACCACTGTTACCAGGTAACTGCTCTGGTGGTGAGGATTGTTTCTGGGTAGGGCAGCAGCAGAAAGCTAGAGCGGCAGGCACGTGAGGATTTGAGCATCTGTGCAGCTGCATACACTGCTCTCTTCAGTCTTGAGGCTGTTTGACTCATCTCACACTGTATCCATGCAGCCTTGGACAGACAGCATCCAGTCTGCTGGTCCCCTTAGCCCTGCTCTTTCTGCTGTGGCCCTAAGATCAAGTAACTGAAGTTTGTTAGAGGAACAGTGCTTTGTAGAAAAGTGTCAGTGGGAAGAATAAGTGAGTGCACACAGGCCCCTTCCCCATGCAGCATCGTCTAGAGCAGGGTGAGATGGAACTTGTTCCTAGCAGAGAATTGACATGTGCTGTTGTGGCTGATGTATAGTGTCATGCTGATACTTTACACATTAAGGTAAGGTTTATTTTTATAGTTTTTTTTTTTCTCCCTGTCTCAAATTTTACAGCTTCCCATAGTAGTTCTGCTGTTCCAGTCAGTAAACTTATATTTTTCTGCACCCCCATGCTTCCTCCTCAGTCTTTACCTTGCATTGCTCCTGTTAGCTGCCCTAAATCTCTTTAATCATAACTTCACTGTATTCCAGCTTAAACCGTGTTGGACAGTCCATGGAGTTCAAACATGACACCCATTGTTCCAATTCATCTCTGCTGCCCCCCTCCCCACACTAGAAACACATCATCAATGTACCATACATAGTATATGATGTGGGGTGAGTGAATGGTTTCATGGCCACTTGTTCGTACCATGCCATATAAAGATTGGCATATGTGGGTGCCATGTTTGAACCCATGGCTGTCCCCGAGATCTGTAAATAATAGTCCTTCTCGAATCTAAAGAAATTATTTACAGGCATAGTGTTAATATATATATATATATATATATATATATATATATATATATATATATATATATATATATATATATATATATATATATATATATATTTGGATGTGTGTGTATATATATATTTTTTCTCACAACTGCAAATTCAGACAGACATTATACTTCACTACTACAGGCAATACAGACTCCCATCTTTCCTGCAAGCAAATTCAGACAGACACTATGCTTCACTACAACAAGCAATACAGACACCCACCTTTCCTGCAAGGTAACCTCACTGATTCCTGTCTGATATATATATATATATATATATATATATATATATATATATATATATATATACTGTATATATCCTATATAATAAAAGGCCAAGTGTGTTTGTCCGAAGCTGTCATGCGCAGTAGAGACTGTGCACGAGGACAAACAGATCTGGCCTTCCAACTGACCTGGCGTCATGTGGTGGAGTGGGCATGACCTGTCGGGTGTGGAGTGGGCGTGACCATGTGGGTGTGGCATTGGCGTGATCAGCATGTGGGTGTGGTTGGGTGTGACGGGGCTGGGGTGGGTGGGGCCAGATACTGGGGCGGCTGCAGAGAGACAGAGAGCTCTAAAGAAGGGGGATAAAGAGAGCAGAAGAGGGTGGATAGAGAGAGCAGAAGAGGGGGGATAGAGAGACAGCAAAAGAGAGAGGGGAGAGAGACAGCAAAAGAGAGAGGAGGAGAGAGACAGCAAAAGAGAGGGGGGAGAGAGACAGCAAAAGAGAGGGGGAGAGAGACAGCTAAAGGGAGGGGGGAGAGAGACAGCTAAAGGGAGGGGGGAGAAAGACAGCAAAAGGGAGGGGGAGAGAGACAGCAAAAGGGAGGGGGGAGAGAGACAGCATAAGAGAGGGGGGAGAGACAGCAAAAGAGAGAGGGAGAGAGACAGCAAAAGAGAGGGGGGAGAAACAGCAAAAGAGAGGGGGAGAGAGACAGCAAAAGAGAGAGGGGGGAGAGAGACAGCAAAAGAGAGGGGGGAGAGAGACAGCAAAAGAGAGGGGGGGAGAGAGCAATAGAAAGGGGGTAGAGAGACAGCAAAAGAGAGGGGGAGAGACAGCAAAAGAGAGGGGGGGAAAGACAGCAAAAGAGAGGGGAAGAGAGACAGCAAAACAAAGGAGGGAGAGAGACAGCAAAAGAGAGGAGGGAGAGAGAGACAGCAAAAGAGAGGAGGGAGAGAGACAGCAAAAGAGAGGGGGAGAGAGACAGCAAGAGAGAGAGGGGAGAGAGACAGCAAAAGAGAGGGGGGAGAGAGACAGCAAAAGAGAGGGGGGAGAGAGACAGCAAAATAGAGAGGGAATAGAGACAGCAAAAGAGAGGGGGAGAGAGCACAAAAGAGAGGGGGGAGTGAGCACAAAAGAGAGGAGGGAGAGTGCACAAAAGAGAGGGGGGAGAGTGCACAAAAGAGAGGGGGAGAGAGCACAAAAGAGAGGGGGGAGAGAGTGCAAAAGAGAGGGGGAGAGAGCGCAAAAGAGAGGGGGAAAGAGTGCAAAAGAGAGGGGGAGAGAGCGCAAAAGAGAGGGGGAGAGAGCAGAAAAGAGAGGAGGGAGAGTGCACAAAAGAGAGGGGGGAGAGTGCACAAAAGAGAGGGGGGGAGAGAGCACAAAAGAGAGGGGGGAGAGAGTGCAAAAGAGAGGGGGAGAGAGCGCAAAAGAGAGGGGGAGAGAGCGCAAAAGAGAGGGGGAGAGAGTGCAAAAGAGAGGGGGAGAGAGCACAAAAGAGAGGGGGAGAGAGCACAAAAGAGTGGGGGAGAGAGTACAAAAGAGAGGGGGAGAAAGAGCAAAAGAGAAGAAGAGAGACAGCAAAAGAGAGGAGAGAGAGGGCAAACGAGAGGAGAGAGAGCAAACAAGAGGGGGGAAGAGAGAGAGAGCAAAAGAGAATGAGAGAGACAGCAAAAGAGTGGGAGAGAGAGAGAGCAAAATAGAGGAAGAGAGACAGCAAAAGAGGGGGGGGAGAGAGCAAAAGAGAGGGGGGAGAGAGAGAGCAAAAGAGAGGGGGAAGAGAGAGCAATAGAGAGGGGGTAGAGAGAGCAGAAGAGAGGGGGGAGAGAGAGCAAAAGAGAGGGGGGAGAGAGAGAGCAAAAGAAAGGGGGGAGAGAGAGAGCAAAAGAGAGGGGAGAAAGAGAGAGCAAAAGAGAGGGGGGAGAGAGAGAGCAAAAGAGAGGGGGGAGAGGGAGAGCAAAAGAGAGGGGGGGAGAGAGAGCAAAAGAGAGGGGGGAGAGGGAGAGCAAAAGAGACGTGGGAGAGAGAGAGAGTAAAAGAGAGGGGAGAAAGAGAAAGCAAAAGAGAGGGGGGATAGAGAGAGAGCAAGGAGTAAATTAGAAAGTTGCTGAAAATTGCATGCTCTATCTGAATCATGAAAGAAAAAAAAATGGGTTTAGTATCCCTTTAAGAAATTCTGAAAAACATATTTTTTCCATTTGATATATCTATGTGTAATTATATATGTCCTAATAACTAATGATATATAGTAAAAGTAAAAATGACGTATATACCTGTAACAAGAATATATGGCAGTTGTATTTGTATTGCAACACTGTGGAGGCCATCTTCGAAACTTTGCAACTTTATTGTAAAGGCAAATGATTGCACTTTCTTTAAAATGTGAGATCTGTAGCAATACCACTATTGATTGCAGGACAAGATGGGCCCCTTAGAGGTGTGTGCCCAATCTTAATGGAAACCTCTTAAACCCCTATGGTTATGCCCCTGATATGGACCATTAATATATTTATATAATTCCAAATTCTTATTTAGGAGAAAATATATCAAAGTATCTGTTCATAATAACCTATCCTCAGTATACAGTATTGCATTTACAAATCCATGGTGGCAATCTAAAAGGGTTAGGAAAGTCAGGTAAATGAAGTTTACTACTACTTTATCCTGTATTTCTAGCATCATAACTTAGTTACAGTAGAAATTATCCTCCTTTTTAAATAAAAATCTTTAAAGATGTTTTGTCTCTAAAGGTCCCAAAAACAGTTCTTTCGAAAAAACTTGCCCCAACATCTTATAATTGTTCATTTAACTACTTTTTCCCCCTCACAATTAGGAACTTTGAGCGCTCTTCCTGATGCTTGCTCATTGTGACATTAGACTAATTGTTTTCATAATCATATTATTTTAATTATCAAACAGCACCAGCATAAAAAGTGTGGTGCTGTTTGATAATTAAAATAATATGATTATGAAAACAAAAGTAAATTCCTGGAACACAGAGAGAAAATTCTCATCAGATATTGCAGAGAACTGAATAACAGCGAGTTAAAAAAACGGCTTCTAGACTCTCCCCCTCCCTCTTCCCCCCTACCCTCTGCCTCTGAACATCGGGCGATTGAAACTGAACTTAGTGAACAGTGAAACACACAGACTGTAAGTAGTTCAGTACATAAAACATTTAAAATATGCTTGATAAAAGAAGATGCAACTACTGTATATCACATATAAAATAGATCTTTGTCCTCATACACTGTAATGCATGCTTTGCATTACAGTGAATTAGCATTGACAATTTGACTGCCTTCTATAACATCAGTGAGAGAAGCTGCCGTGCACACATGTCATGTGACTGCAGTGCCTGAAATGAACATGCATTACAAGATGGCACCCTGCATAGGAAAACACAAGCTGAGGATAAGCATAGAAAATATGAGGAGTCTTCATGAAGAGTTTTATAGTAAGATGAACATACAGCATTGAGAACAGTGTATTAATTTATTTTGATTCCTCAGCAACTGTTAGTTCAGAAAATCTTAAGCAGGTGTTAAGTGTCCCTTTAAGGACAAAGGCTTTTTAGTTTCTGTACTTAAATGAGATGCACTTTTGCCATTTTTGCTCTTTATTGGCTCACAATAATCATCTGCTCTTGCATTAAGTGCAACCATACATATCATATAGAGTTTTTAACAGACAAACAGGATTTTCTTTTGATACCCTATATTGGAACATAAAATAACAATACATACGAATGCTGAATAAAAGTGTGGGGTTAAATGGAAAAGGTAATTCTTTATCCTGCGGTTTTCTTTACAACTTTTCTACAGAAATACTGTAATGAAAGAAAAAAATACCTCAAAATAAAATAAATAAAACACCTCATGGGGTCGATCCGATATAGATCGTAGTTTGCGGCGCAAGCGAGGGAACCCGCGTCGCCCGCAGTTTCAGCTCGCAACTCGAGCTATCCCATATACTGCTCCGTCAGATGCTAAAGTGCCGTAAGTCTGACAAACCAGCGATGTCCAGAAATCTGCGCAAGTACAAATATCTGGCGTCGCCAGTGACTTACGGCACGTTAGAAACTGCCGGCGCCTACAAAACCTGACTAAAGTCTAAATCACCCGCACTGTCTAACACGCCTCCCTAACATAGCCCGACAAGCCTAATATGCCTCCCTAACATAGCCCGACACGTCTAACCCTCTATCCGCTATCCCCCCTCACAATCCTAACAATAAAATATGTATTAACCCCTAAACTGCCGCTCCCGGAGCCCGCCGCAACCTAATAAAATTATTAACCCCTAAACCGCCGCCAGCTATACTAAATCTATAACCCCTTAAAGTGAGCCCCTAACACCGCCGCCATCTACCTTACCTACCCCCTAAAGTGAGCCCCTACCCCGCCGCTATCTATTGTAAAATTATTAATCCCTAATCTAATCCCCCTACCCCGCCGCCAGCTATATTAACTATATTAACCCTAATTATATTAGGGTTAATATAGTTAATATAGTTATATTATATATATTAACTATATTAACCCTAATTATATTAGGGTTAATATAGTTAATATCGTTATTATATTATATATATATATATATATATATATAAAGTATAATAACCCTATCTAACTCTAACATCCCTAACTAAACTCTTATTAAAATAAATCTAATATTAATATTATTAATTAAAATATTCCTATTTAAATCTAAATACTTACCTATAAAATAAATCCTAAGATAGCTACAATATATTTAATAATTACATTATAGCTATGTTAGGGTTTATATTTATTTTACAGGTAAATTGCTAATTATTTTAACTAGGTATAATAGCTATTAAATAGTTATTAACTATTTAATAGCTACCTAGTTAAAATAATTACCCAATTACCTGTAAAATAAATCCTAACCTAAGTTACAAATACACAAAGAAACTACAAATATCTATCTAAAAATACAATTAAATAAACTAAACTAAATTACAAAAACAAACAAACACTAAATTACAAAAAATAAAAAAAAGATTACAAGATTTTTAAGCTAATTACAACTATTCTAAGCCCCCTAATAAAATAATAAAGCCCCCCAAAATAAAAAAATTCCCTATCCTATTCTAAATTAAAAAAAAGTTCAAAGCTCTTTTACCTTACCAGACCTTAAAAGGGCCTTTTGTGGGGGCATGCCCCAAAGAAAACTGCTCTTTTGCCTGCAAAAAAAAACACAATACCACCCCCCAACATTACAACCCACCACCCACATACCCCTAATCTAACCCAAACCCCCCTTAAATAAACCTAACACTACCCCCCTGAAGATCTCCCTACCTTGTCTTCACCACATCGGGCCAAACTCCTCATCCGATCCGGGCGATGTGTTCCAGCAAGCGGCAGTGAAGTCTTCTTCCATCCGGGCGATGTGTTCCAGCAAGCGGCAGAGAGTCTTCTTCCATCGGCGATGTCTTCAAGCAAATCGGCATCTTCAATCTTCTTCCTTCGCTCCTCCGCCGCGGAGCATCCTTCCGGCACGACGACTTCCCGACGAATGAGGTTCCTTTAAATGACGTCATCCAAGATGGCGTCCGTCAAATTCCGATTGGCTGATAGGATTCTATCAGCCAATCGGAATTAAGGTAGAAAAATCTGATTGGCTGATTGAATCAGCCAATCAGATTCAAGTTCAATCCGATTGGCTGATTGGTTTGGGTTAGATTAGGGGTATGTGGGTGGTGGGTTGTAAAATTGGGGGGTGGTATTGTGTTTTTTTTTCAGGCAAAAGAGCAGTTTTCTTTGGGGCATGCCCCCACAAAAGGCCCTTTTAAGGGCTGGTAAGGTAAAAGAGCTTTGAACTTTTTTTAATTTAGAATAGGGTAGGGAATTTTTTTATTTTGGGGGGCTTTATTATTTTATTAGGGGGCTTAGAATAGGTGTAATTAGCTTAAAAATCTTGTAATCTTTTTTTTATTTTTTGTAATTTAGTGTTTGTTTTTTTGTAATTTAGTTTAGTTTATTTAATTGTATTTTTAGCTAGATATTTGTAGTTTCTTTAATTTATTGATAGTGTAGGTGTATTTGTAACTTAGGTTAGGATTTATTTTACAGGTAATTGGGTAATTATTTTAACTAGGTAGCTATTAAATAGTTAATAACTATTTAATAGCTATTATACCTAGTTAAAATAATTAACAATTTACCTGTAAAATAAATATAAACCCTAACATAGCTATAATGTAATTATTAATTATATTGTAGCTATCTTAGGATTTATTTCATAGGTAAGTATTTAGATTTAAATAGGAATATTTTAGTTTATAATATGAATTAGATTTATTTAATAAGAATTTAGTTAGGGGGTGTTAGGGTTAGATAGAGTTAATATAGTTAATATAAATACTATAATAACTATATTAACTATATTAATCCTAATATAATTAGGGTTAATATAGTTAATATATATAATGTAATAACTATATTAACTATAATATACTTAGGGTTAATATAGATAATATAGCTGGCGGCGGGGTAGGCAGATTAAATTAGGGGTTAATAATTTTAATATAGATGGCGGCGGTGTAAGGGGTTCACATTAGGGGATAGATCAGTTAGATGGTGGCGGTTTTAGGGGCTCACAGTAGGGGGTTAGTTTATGTAGATGGCTACGGTTTAGGGGTTAAATACTTTATTATGGATTGCGGCGGGGGATCGCGGTTGACAGGGAGATAGACATTGCGCATGCGTTAGGTGTTAGGTTTATTTTAGCAGATCGCGGTTGAAAGGGAGATAGACATTGCGCATGCGTTAGGTGTTAGGTTTAATTTCTAGCTAGTTTAGGGAGTTACGGGGCTCCAATAGTCAGAGTAAGGCTTCTTACGGCTGCTTTTTGTGGCGAGGTGAAAATGGAGTAAGATTTCTCCATTTTCGCCAAGTAAGTCCTTACGCTGCATATTGGATACCAAACTGCGCTGGTTTGGTATACCTGCCTATGGCCCAAAAAACTACGGGCGACGGCAGAAATATACGGGAGTAGCTTCTAGGTTACGCCGTATATAGGATACCAAACCAGCGCAAATATTGGCGTCGCCGGCTTTTGCGGGCGACGATTTTTATCGGATCGACCCCCATATGTCTAGGTTTTCTTGTAATTTCAAGTAATTTATAGCAAATATAGGTAAAAAAATACAAGATTAGAATTATTGGTTTGACGCTAAAACTTGCTATGCTTGGACTGTAAGCTTAACAGCAGTCACCCAATCCAAAGCTGCTAAACAAAAGTGCATATTTGGAGAAACTAGAGGTTTTTGCCTAAAGACAATTAGACATTTTTAATTTAACCCTTATATTTTCGAAGGCAGAAAATAAAACTTAGGGATTCAAAAAACCTGGATTAAAATACAATAAAAATAAACTTATAAAAATAAATGTATAAAAATACACTTTAATAAAATACATTTTAATACTTTGATTGACATAGGTGCTGACAGGGAGAAAAGCTGAGGAGTCAAGACAAGACTTTTTTTTTTACAATGAATGGCTTTTCATTTCTGATGTGATCACTGTGGCTGGCTATCAAAGTGATCACGTGACCATATGGGCATTTTATTTTGCATCATTGGACTGCCTCACTCCTGATGCATCAAATGATAGCCGAGTTAGCCTGATTCAATCATGCATTGCAGTATGCCCATATCACGGCTCCATTTCAGTATACAGCCAATGTTACTGTCTGTCACAGTAACAGTAATATTTCATTGCTATTGTACTGTTTTTGGATAGCTTCACATGCAGTCATTCAGTAACAGCATTAGATACACCCTGATCACAGCATGTATCTCAAGTAATAGAGGCATCCCAATGACAGGCTGTGACAGTGACCACATGACCAAGCGGGGAACTTTATCGGGCATCACTGGACTGCCTTACTACTGTGGCATCTAGCGTTAGTCAAGTGTGCCTGATGCCAGCCTGCATTACAGAATGTCAGCATCAATGCCCCATTTTAAGTATATAATCACTGTGACTGGCTGTCCACAGCAATGGCATACACAGTAACAGTTGTTATGTTTTTGCAGAAATAGAAGACAAATGGTTACTAATAAAAATACTTTTCCATTTGTCTTGTGTTAAAGCCTCTCCGTTTCCCATTTTTAACATAATCTGAGGGGCTGATATTTAAGCAATATTAAAGAATATTATATACATTATCTTAACATAATTTTTCTGTCTTTTGTGTGTGCAGACTAATACAGAAATTTAACAGAAAATTAGAAACCAATTTAATGTAAAGCCTAAGCCTACATCCTGCAATTCCTTAACTTTTTTTTCAAGATGCCCTTAGACAATCCTGAAAGAAATGAAACATCTTTATTAATTAAAACCAGGATTTCATTTTTTAATACTCTCCTCTAAGTTTATTTTTCTATTGTAAAATAGTGGGTTTAAACATATTGAGATTAAATGGCATTTTTTTTACTAATTTGACTCACTTATTAAAAATCCCTGACATCAAATTAGAGAATTCTATGGGCTAGATAACAAGTGGTGCACTAACTGTTGCACGTGAGCGATATCAGCTTTTTGTCTGCATTAGAAATAAAGTGCATATTACAAGTTGAAAGTAAATGCAATGGTGAGAGCGTAAATGCATTTTATGCTAGTCTGGTTAGTGGGACCGAAACCCTCATATAAAGGGTGTCGCATTAAAAAATGTTGCACTAAACACAGCATAAATACATTTAAAAATATAGTTACACTCATATAAACACTATCTGATAAAAGTAATTTATATAAATACTTAAAAAAAAGTTATAAGGGTTAAAAGGTAGATTGTATATGACAAGTTATTTCACTGCAAAAGGCTATAATGTATACATATACTTACATGTACATGTCTAAAAAGTATTACCTTTGTATTTCTATATATGTGATAATGTTTATGTAAAAGATGTATTTACCTATATATCTATAGGATTAGATATACAGGTAAAGGTATATACAGATATATTTAGAAAAATATATTTACAATAAAAATTATATTGTTTTGTATGTGACGAGCATAGGAATGTGAAATTTTAGTTTTTTTTCTATTGCACCCTCCATTGACTTCTATGAGGAGAAATCCTTTGGATGGCATGTGACAGGTTTCTCTCACCTGCAAACTTATTTACTTTCGACTTGTAATACACACTCAAACCGATGTGCACAAAACTATTACTTCTAGAGAAATATATGCATGAGTAGGAGAACTAAATAGTGCCCCACTTGCATTCTAGTCCTGTAAAAAACCTTGCTACTGAAGGGTTTTCTAGGCACCATCCGTCCTGAAATCCGCAAATCCCTACAATCCTTCAGGGACCTGGTGAGAGTATAAGAGCAGGTGAATCTGCAGTGAAATAGCTGGTTCTGGAACAAAAGTACGCTGACGTGATTGCGGCCTACCACAAAGTTGCACATCCTAACTGCGACATTGTCTAAGGAAGTGATCACAAATGATCCGGAGACTCATTGCTTAGTCGGATCCTGAGCACAGGATAACAGAAATTGGACTCCAGTTCCCTCAGACTACCACTAAATTAAAAGCGAGAAGACAGGGTAAGATCTGACACAATCACTGGGTGTCAGATCCTCTGCAGCCTATTCCCCACAGCTATGATCCAACTCACAGGCACCTAACCCTCACGCAGCATCTTGAAAAACAGAAAGAGACCCTGACTGGACGACTGAGGGTATAAAAACACCGGATTCTGCCACTTTAGATTGAGGTAACTAACCTAACAGTCCCCGCAACAGAAAGGCTCAACAATAAGTCATGTCACAGTGCCCCATATAAATGGCAGACGACATGAAAAATGGAGCTGATAGTCTTCCATTCCACAACTACACTATTGAAATAACAATACCAACACATAAGAAAAAAAAAGCACTAACAAATTAAAAATAAGTGTTAAAAGGGAAAGATAAAACTACTTTATACAAAACTTAACCCCATCAACAGAGCGATCTACTGCTATAAAGAGCTACATGCTCTGCCGCATAACATGCAAGAGATATAAGCAACTTATGTAATATGCCATACCTTAGTAACTAAATACAGATCTCCAATAGTAGAAAAAGAGGACAATGTTCCGGGCTTGAGCGCACAGCTCAGGACACCTACAAGTAAAACTCAGATCACAAGCTATCCTAAAATACTTCACCACTTATAGATAAGAAGATACAAATAACTGACAGCCCTCTCTGTTGTAAGGAGAGACTTCTACATATACATCATATTAATACCTGACTTGCTCTGACACGCCATTGAGAAGCATCTCATAATCAAAAATGAAGGCCTACATTTTTCCTTTTTAAGCATAGAAGCGAGTCTGACACTGGTGCATCAGCTATATAAACAATCCAGCACCAACACTATACCATGGCCACTAGAAATTCTATCAAACAAGATAGAAATGGAAAATCTTCTACAAATACAACTCCTTTAACCTCTTTCTTTAGCTCACAAGAACATAACAGATCTGGCTCCAATGATGCAGTTCAGGAGAGCCCCTCAAAAATACACCAAAGCCCGCCACCAGACCAAGCAGCCATGGAACAGCAACTATCTCTATTACAGGCTTCCATAGAGAAGCTACCGTCAAAGATGGATATAGTGGATCTTAAAGTGTTCATACAAACCAAGATCACAACAGTTAAAAAAGAAATAAATACACTGGGCTTTCTCTACTAGAAAAGGTTAAGGACCTTGAAAACAGGGGCAGGAGAAACAACTTAAGAATAAGAGGAATCCCTGAGGACGTCACAGCTGATATTCTCCACCCCTACCTGGTACAACTCTTCAATAGCATCACTCATAATGCTACCGGTACCGACTCCACAAAAGAGCGGGCTCATAGAGCCTTGCGCCATCAACGTAAACCGTCAGCTTCACCAAGAGACGTTATTTTCAGACTTCTCCACTTTAAGGATAGAGAAGCTATATGGAACGCAGCAAGATCAACACATCCCTTTCAGTTCCTAAACAAAGAACTGCAAATCTATCAAGACCTTTGTCCCACAACAATTGAAAAAAATATAATCACTGAAATTCATCACCTTTGTGCTGCAAGAACAGAAAATCAGATATAGATGGGGATTTCCTTTCAGTCTGATCATCCCTCATGCTGGTAAAATGTTGATCTATAAGGATATCTCTGACCTAGACAATATCACCAGATGCCTGGGACTCTCTTTTAATCCACCTTCTACCCCCAACCTATCTTCTACCCATGCTTCATTCTGTATCAAAGTTTCCAGGGATAAAGAGCAACAAAGCAAATCTTCTCAGCAGCAACCTCAAACCTGAAAAAGAGTACTTAACACATTGGTTGGTATACACTAAGAAAAGTGGCATCTGATTACGAACCACAATTGAAAGTGGAGTAGCCCCACATCAAGCTACAGAATCTATGAAGACAGATAAGTACCTTTATATTTAAACAGTTACATTCCATAACGCCTCACACTCTAGACTAAAGGACAAAATAGACTAAACCTACAAGGTTGTATCATATATTATATTTTATCATCCTCAAATACATGCCATACACTTGTTATACCTTGGGAAGCAGTCCTTTGATGCAATAGATATATACATACCATGTGTTCCTTAAGGACTTTGAATTATTAGAAAACCAATATATACAGAACTACGATTATTAAGACATGTTCTGCTAAATCTGTTGGCGCTCTACAAATACCTGTTATTAATAATAATAATAATAATAAAAAATCTAATATTATCGTATGTTTAAACTGGTTAAGCATGTTATGTATTCTTTTTCTTTCCTAGCTAACTTTAGCATAGGCATTGGGGAGGAGAAGCGATCCTCCACTTTCCTACTCTCACACATTTGAGATGTTTTCTATATGGTTTTTTTTGTATTTTTTAAAAATGTTTGAATTTTCTTCTTTGTTCATTGTTCATGTTCAACTGATAGTTCAATATGTCATTGTCAGAATATATGCACACTTAGTTTCCAAGTCAAAAATATGCTATACACCTATAAACTACTTACTTTATTTCTTTATCATAAGATACCATCATATGTTATTAGCACCTCATGGTGCCTTAAACACACACTCGTAACAACAGTAGTCTCCTGAATGTCATAACTTTTAACTCCAAAGGCCTTAATTCTCCTAGAAAAAGAACAATAGCCATAGCCGTCTTTAAACGCCAAGACATCATTTTACTACAGGAGACTCACTTTCTAAAATATAGAGAACCAAAAACATTCCTATATAAATTTAGCAAAACATTCTTCACATAACACCCCAAACAAAAGTCCAAGGAGTGGGGATTTTGATCAAAGCAAACATTCCTTTCTGGGAAATAGCCATAATTAGAGACAAAGATGGTAGATATATTCTAGTCACTGGCCTCTTATATGGTTGACCGATTGCCCTAGTGTCTTTGTATGCTCCAGCCACAAAACAACACATATTTCTGAAACACATTTTAACCCTAAATCCGATATTAGACTGCTCCTTAAACAAAACCTCCACAACTTCAAAATGCATTATGAAATCTAACAATATACATAAGCACCTCACCTGCCTAGACATATGGAGAACTATTCAACCCACATCCAAAAACTATACATTCTACTCCTTCCCTCACAAAGTATAAACAAGGATACACTACATCTTTATGGATGTCACCAGTATGAGTCTATTTCGATCTGCTACTAGATCCCCAATTACCTGGTCGGACCATGCGAGCATCAGCTGCACTTTTATGTGGCCATCCACTTGTTAGGTAACCCTAAAATTCAGACAGATCTCCAAAACAATATAAATAAAAAATTTAATACAACATTCAATCAGATACCTCTCCACATAATAACTGGGAAGCACATAAAAGTGCTATACAAGGACTTTTATTAGCATATAAAGCCAATCTTAACAAATTAAAATGAGAAGGAATCACTGCTCTTATAACAGAAATAACACAACTAGAAAACTTATACAGGTATAAAACAGACCCCAAAAATGAGGACACATTGCAGCTTCTCCAATCCAAACGCTTTACTCTAGCATACACTCTCAATAAAGAACACAACCGACAACACCTGTTCCTAAAACAACAAAATTACATAAACCTAAAAAAACAGGCTGATCCATGGCACGCTACATCATGAAAAAATCTAAATCAGCATATACACTACATACCAGGGATAGCAAAGGAAACTCCCAAAACTCCTCACAGGCCATAGCAGCAACATTTCAGAAATACTATGACAATTTATACAACTTAAATACCACAGCACCTTCTGACAGCGATACAGCGACAACCAGAATCCAAAACATTAAAAACTACCTTTCCACTCTAAACCTACCAAAATTGTCACCAACCCAAAGTGAGGAATTGGACTTACCCTTTTTATTAGAAGAACTCCAGAAAGTAATCAAGGACCTACCTAATCATAAATCCTCAGACCCGACGGATTCACTTATAAATATTATAAAATATATATAGAACAACTAGCCCCCATCTCCTGACCTACTTCAATAGTTTTGATAAATACCTCCCTTTCTCCAAAAATGACCTAGAAGCCCATATAACTGTGATTCTCAAACCGAATAAATTGTCGGATTCTACCTCTAATTACCATCCAATATCTCTTTTGAATTCTGACATTAAAATATTCGTGAAAATGATAGCAAATAGAGTTAACAATCTACTGCCAGACCTTAGATCAAGTGGGGTTTATACCTGGGAGGGAAGCTAAGGACAACACGGTCAGGGCACTATACGTGATCTTTCTCGCACAATAACATAAGATACCACTGATTATACTATCCACAGATGTCGAAAAGGCCTTTGACCATGTTGTCTGGGACATTCTTAAACTAACCCTAGAACATATGGGTTTTGGTCAAGACGTTTTACACCGTATATTTTTCTTATACTCCCTGCCAAGTGCCAAAGTATTTGTATATGGAGTGTTGTCTGACTCATTTCAGATAACAAATTGCACCAGGCAAGGGTGCCCACTATCCCCCTTACTGTTCACCTGTGTCGTAGAAACGTTAGCCGAGAGAATAAGATCGCACCTAGACATAATCGGTATACAAATAGCTGACCAAAAATATACCATTTTCTTATTTGCAGACAATATTCTATTTACACTATGAAACCCAGAAGTTTCTCTACCCATATTAATTTCTGAGTTCAGAATATTTAACCTCCGTTCTAACTTTCTAATTAACACCTCCAAGTCAGAAATTTTAAATATCACTCTGCAAACACCCAAAGTTGAATTAGCACAGAGCATGACACCATTTAAATGGAACACAACTTCTCTCAAATATTTAGGTATATACCTAACCATTTCCACGGAAAAGCTCTTTCAGCTTAATTATAAAGAAATTAAGGAGGAGATAATTAAAGATTTATCGAGCTGGAAATCCAAAAAATTGTCCTGGCTGGGACGTATAAACGTAATAAAATTCAATATTTTCCCTAGAATTTTATATATACTACAAACACTAACTATCCCACTACCTGAGAATTACATCCCATCACTTCAAAAAGCATTCAGCAACTTCACATGGAACAAGAAACATCCTAGAATTCACAAAAAATGTATGACTTTGCACAAGTTGCAAGGAGACTTAGGATTACCCAGCCTGACTACAGATATGCAATCTTCCTCCAACTCATAATAGACTGGACCCTTCACAAACAACATAAACTTTGGGTAGTTCTAGAACACTACATATAATCCAATCATCTGCATAGACCCTGTTGGTCTATTAAACAACAAATACCTCAAATAACCATCAATAACCCAATAATATTAGAAACATATAAAACCTGGGGAAAAATCACACTACACTTTACTCACCTCACCTCAAGACCCTCTCTGTTATCATCACTGATATATAACAGGGAACTTAACTTAGGATCCCATAATTCATCTCATCATTTCACCTCACATATCTCTGACTTTCCAATATTTTGGCTTATAGACCAAGAAAAAATAAACCACAAGAAATTCTTATTCAACAAGGTTTCAAATGCTTTAAAAATCGGTTTACTTATAGAAGAACATATAATTTCTTAACAATGCATCCACAAGCTAGGAATATGACTAGACTCCTAACAAAATTTGAACACTATCTATTTTATATAAGATATTAAATACGCCACTTCCAGGACACATCTTGCCATACATAGAGAGATGGGAAACAGACTTAGGACTCATCATCCCACCACAAATAAGTTCCATCATAATTCACTCCTCCCTTAAAACATCTATATCAACTGCAACACTTGAAATTAACTTGAAGCTCTTTCATAGATGGTACCATACGCCACAAAAACTACACCGTTTATTCAACATGGCGAAAAATACTTGTTAGTGCTGTGTACATGTGGGCAGAAATATCGCTCTCATGTGGTGGTGGTGCCCATTAGATATGTGCAATTCGATTCGGAAATTCTGAAAATTCGGCAAATTCGGCAATTCGGATGGAACCGAATTTCCGAATTAAAATACTGCCGAATTTACAGAATAAATCCAAATTACTTTGGATTTATTCGGTAAATTCGGATGGCCATGGATTACACTAGTATTGTACAGTATATTAGGTTATATCACTCTGCTATGGGTTACACCTAATATACAGTACATAATACTAGTCTAATCCCACCTAACATTTACCAAAATTTTTTCGTCATGCACATATCTAGTGCACATCTATCCAGAATTTCTGGAGAACTATCATAACAGAAATAGAGGATATACTTAGGGCTCCATGTACTAAGCCGTCAATTCATCCGTCATTTTAGACGCGGATAAACTCGCCGTTACTCGCCGCGGGCGAAATGGTGTCCGCTGTCACTATGTACTAATAATCCCCCAATAAATAGACAAGTCTAGCCCGCCGCGAGCAGTGGCGGATTATTGATAAATTTGACGCCTCGCTCGCCGCGACTAAGCTGATGTACTTAACTTTCAGTTGAATTGTCTGGCCAATTATTAACACGTGACATGCAAGGTGTCACGAACATCATAGTAGTCGCGGGAATAGAATTTTGCTCCTATAAAAGTTCAACTTATCTAAACAACTTTATTATTGTTCAAAATTTTTTGAAGAGTGTTAACAGAGCGATAACAGATAACAGAGTGATAACAAATATTTTTGTAATATTTATTTACAATTTGGATATGGCTTCATCTGGATCTGATAATATATAAATATTAATATAAAAATAATTATAAAGATTGACAACTATACAATACAAATTTAAAATATAGATTACTCTTTAATTACAGTCGACAAATTTGGCGCAATTTATGTTCATGGAAATGAGAGACAAATTAGACGCCAGTTATGCTGTACAATGCTGATATTACTGCCTTTTATATATGTCTAGACTGGCGTCTAGATTGACTTTCCTATTGTTTTGTACCTTGCCCGCCACCTAAAAGGTGGCGAGGCAAAAATAACGAGGTGGGAGCGGAAATTGTAGCGAGCGGACAAATAGATTTTTTAGTACATTCGTTTTTGGCGAGTTGGTGGTCAAATGTGTCTAATTACAGTGAAAAATGGAGACGTAGCGAGGTTTGGCGGATAAGTACGCTCGCAATTTTAAAGATGCGAGTTTGAACATAGTTGACGACTTTGTACATATCAGTTTGCGAGTTTTGACGCGAGATTTGTTGCGGGTAGCTCGCTGACTGCTTAGTACATGGAGCCCTTAATATCCAGATTCCATTAGATTCCTTAATTTGGCTATTAAACAAGCCTCCCAAATTAAAATATAAGCCCCTGCTAAAATTATTCTTTATAATGTCATATAGCATTACATTTTTAATAGCGAAGAATTGGAAAGCCAGGGATCCACCTACTGAGAAAATGTGGACTTTAATGAGTTTCTGAACTACTTCTACTAGAGGAGTTATACTTCTTAAAACAAGACAAAATGGATATATATGCATAAATGGTATCAATATGGGAGTCTTATCTTAAAAATGACTAATCCAAACAATGTATAATAGACCTCAAATTTAACTCACGGTAATTATCATAATGGGAACTACTTTATCACCTCACAATTTAAATTACCAAACACAAGAGGAAATGTAATCTACTATCTTGTAATAAAAATCCATTCTGGCAAAAGTACTATCTTTAACGTTGATATTCGTTTATCTTACTATTTGAAATGTTAAAAAAAGGAAAAACATTGAATTAGCCTGATTTACATTTGCAAAATCTCTAATTGTGATTTATATAGGAGATGCATCTCCAGAATTTGTAAAACCCTATTTTTTCTTAATAATAAAATTGATTAAAAAAATAAATAAAAATAAATAAATAAATAGTTGTGCAGTATTAATAGAACAATAGTGCAAATTTTAAAAACTATAGGAGCTACTATTCACATTTCTACATAATTACTTTACTTGTGATTTTCAAAATATTTTGACTTTTTTCAATAATTTATGAAGCATCAAAGATGCTCCTTCCCAGGGAGGGATCACAAGTCCCAAGATATAAGTAAGTACTGAATAGAAATGTGCGATTCGTTTCAGATCGATTCAGAAATTCGGCCGATTCGATCGATTTGAATTTACGAATTGAAAGAGTGCCGAATCTACCGAATAAATTCAAATTAGTTCAGATTTATTTGGTAGATTCGGATGGCCACTAGTATTGTACAGTATATTAGGTTATATCACTCTGCTATGGGTTACACCTAATATACAGTACATAATACTAGTCTAATACACAGCACATCCAACCTAACACATACTGAAATTCCGAATTTCCGAATCGAACCGAATCCAGCCAAATTTATTCGAATCCGAATGAATCCAAAACTAATCCGAACCGAATTGATTCAAATTTTTCCGAATTCGAATCGATCCGAACCGAAATTCGAAAAAATCCGAATCGATCCGAACCAAATTTTTTCGCCATGCACATATCTAGTACTGAACAAATTGCAAACACCTATAGTAGCTAACATTAGAGAGATGTTGGTATGTTGGTGAGGGAGAACGGAGCCCTACGTTTCACTGAAAAATATAAGTGAACTAATTTTTTTTTCCATAAAGGTTAATTCCCTCTTTATAAGTAGCTGTATCTTTTTCCTTAGGATGAAATTGATCACTGTGTGGAATTGTGATCAATAGCTAATAGTCAGCTAGATTACGAGTTTTGTGTTATGAGTGAAAAAGCATCGTTATGCTTCATAACAATGCTTTTTCCCTAACGCTGCAATTACAAGTCTTGTAGGTATAGGTGTACCGCACACCTTTTTTGCCATCACGCAACGTCAGTACCGCACTTTTAAAAAAGTCCTTTTTCAATGGGACTTTCATAGTGCCGGTATTACAAGTTTGCCTGGGAGGCCAAAAAGTGAGTGGTACACCGTATAACCACAAGATTCACAGCCATCTAAAGTCAGTAGTTATGAGTTTTACGTTACAAAGCTGTAGCATAAAACTCATAACTAAAGTGTTAAAAAGTACACTAACACCCATCAACTACCTATTAACCCCTCTTGCATCGCAAACACTAAAATAAAATGATTAACCCCTAATCTTCCACTGCGGACATTGCTGACACTTAAAAAATGTATTAACCCCTATTCCGTCACTCCCCGACATTGTCACCACTATAATAAACTTATTAACCCCTAAACTGCCGCCCTCCCACACTGCCGCTATAATAAACCTATTAACCCCTAATCCTCCGCCCTCCCCCATCACTACATAAATAGATATATACCCCTAAACCGAACCATAAAGTAACCCTAAGCCTAAGTCTAAGCATAACCCTAACACCCCCTAACTTAAATATAATTAAAATAAATCTAAATAAAACTTGCAATTATTACCTAAATATCCTATTTAAAACTAAATACATACTTACCTGTAAAATAAAACCTAAGCTAGCAACAATATAACTAATAGTTACATTTTAGCTATCTTAGGTTTTATTTTTATTTCACAGGTAAGTTTATATTTATTTTAACTAGGTAGACTAGTTAGTAAATAGTCATTAACTATTTATTAGCTACCTAGTTAAAATACATACAAAGTTACCTGTTAAATAAAACCTAACCTGCCTTACACTAAAACCTAACATTACAATAAAATAAAATAAATTATATTAAGATAATACAATTATCTAAATTACAAAAACAAATTACACAAAATAAAAAATAAATTACACAAAATAAAAAAAGAAATTAACCAAAATAAAAACGAATTACTCCTAATCTAATAGCCCTATCAAAATAAAAAAAGACCCCAAAATAAAAAACCATAGCCTACACTAAACTGCCAGTAGCCCTTAAAAGGGTCTTTTGCAGGGCATTGCCCCAAAGAAATCAGCTCTTTTACCTGTAACAAAAAATACAAACAACCCCCCAACAGAAAAACCCACCACCCACACAACCAAACCCCCTAAATAAAAACCTATTTATTTATATATATATATATATATATATATATATATATATATATATATATATATATATATATATATATATATATAAACCTAAGCTAACCATTGCCCTGAAAAGGGAATCTGGATGGGCATTGCCCTTAAAAGGTTATTTAGCTCTTTTACATTGCCCAAAACCCTACTCTAAAAATAAAACCCACCCAAAAAAACCTTAAAAAAACTTAACACTAACCCCCGACGATCCACTTACAGTTTTTGAAGATCGGACATCCATCTTCTTTCAGGCAGCAGAAGTCTTCATCCAAGCAGGCAGAAGTCCTCATCGAAGCCGGCAGAAGTCTTTATCCAAGCGGGCAGAAGACTTCATCCAGACGGCATGTTCTATCTTCATCCATCTGGCGTGGAGTGGGTCCATCTACAAGACATCCTGCACGGAGCATCCTCTTCTTTCATTGGTCACTGGCGTCTATCAGCCAATAGGAATTAAAAAGCCAATAGAATGTGAGCTCAATCCTATTGGCTAATTGGATCAGCCAATAGGATAAAAGCTCAATTCTATTGGCTGATTGCAACAGCCAATAAGAAATTTTCACCTTTAAATTCCTATTGGCTGATAGAATTCTATCAGCCAATTGGAATGTAAGGGACGCCATCTTAGATGACATCACTTAAAGGGAAACTTCATTCTTCAGCGACCATCAAAAGAAGAGGATGCTCCATGCCGGATGTCTTGAAGATGGACTCGCTCCACGCCGCATGGATGAAGATAGAAGATGCCGTCTGGATGAAGTCTTCGGCCCGCTTGGATGAAGACTTCTTCCCGCTTGGATGAAGACTTCTGCCGGCTTCGATGAGGACTTCGGCCCGCTTGGATGAAGACTTCTGCTGCCTAGGTAAGAATGGATGTCCGGTCTTCAAAAAACTGTAAGTGGATCGTCGGGGGTTAGTGTTAGGATTTTTTAAGGGTTTATTGAGTAGGGTTTTGGGCAGTGTAAAAGAGCTAAATGTCCTTTTAAGGGCAATGCCCATCCAAATGCCCTTTTCAGGGCAATGGTTATCTTAGGTTTATTTAGATAGGTTTTTATTTGGGGGGTTTGGTTGTGTGGGTGGTGAGTTTGACTGTTGGGGGGTTGTTTGTATTTTTTTTTTTACAGGTAAAAGAGCTGATTTCTTTGGGGCAATGCCCAGCAAAAGGCCCTTTTAAGGGCTACTGGCAGTTTAGTGTAGGCTAGGGGTTTTTTTTATTTTGGGGGGCTTTTTTATTTTGATAGTGCTATTAGATTAGTAGTAATTCGTGTTTTTTTATAATTTCGTTTTTTATTTTGTGTAATTTAGTTTTTTTTGTTTGTAATTTAGATAATTGTATTATCTTAATATAATTTATTTTATTTTATTGTAATGTTAGGTTTTAGTGTAAGGCAGGTTAGGTTTTATTTTACAGGTAAATTTGTATTTATTTTAGCTAGGTAGCTAGTAAATAGTTAATAACTATTTACTAACTAGTCTACCTAGTTAAAATAAATACAAACTTACCTGTGAAACAAAAATAAAATCTAAGCTAGCTACAATGTAACTATTAGTTATATTGTAGCTAGCATAGGTTTTTTTTACAGGTAAGTATTTAGTTTTAAATAGGAATTATTTAGCTAATAATTGTAAGTTTAATTTAAATTTATCTTAATTATATTTAAGTTAGGGGGGGTTAGGGTTAGATTTAGGCTTAGGGTTACATTAGGGTTAGGGTTAGGTTTAGGGGTTAATATATTTATTTAGTGTTAGTGATGTTGGAGGCCAGAGGTTTAGGGGTTAATACCTTTAGTATAGTAGCAGCGACATTGGGGGGCGGCAGATTAGGGGTAAATAACTGTAATGTAAGTGGCGGCAATGCTAAGGGCGGCAGATTAGGGGTTAATAGTTTTATTTAGGTGGCGGCGATGTTAGGAGCAGCAGATTAGGGGTTAATAACATTATGTAGGTTGCAGCGATGTCAGGGGCAGCAGATTATGGGTGTTTAGACGTGGTTTATGTTAGGGTGTTAGGTTTAAACATAACTTTTTCTTTCCCCATAGACATCAATGGGGCTGCGTTATGGAGCTTTTTTTTCTGTGATCGCAGGTGTTAGGCTTTTTTTTTTGCCGGCACTCCCCATTGATATCTATGGGGAAATTGTGCACAAGCACGTCAAAACACTGCTTGTATTTGCGTGAGGTATGAAGCTCAACACAACCATATCACCCGTACAAGCTGGGTGTTTACAAAACCGTCGTTAATTTCTCTATAGTGCTCAAAACTCGTAATCTAGCTGAGTGTTCACTAGCTTTTACAAATAATGTTTTTAGACCCCAGAGGAGATTCCTTTAGAAAGTCCCACATGCCCATCTGACATGATGGTGATTCCTACTGAATTTAGGTCACCTGCACTATTAGGTATCAAGAAGGTTTTTCATTAAGGGGAGCGGACCATTCAGAGGGCATAACACTCTTTTCTTGAAAAAGTTAGCCTTCTCCTTTTTTGGTCTCTTGCCCTTTTCTTCTAGCTATTCTACCAGGGGATATGTTTAAGAAGGAGCCTTATTTCATTTTATTTCATAATTGCATTATGTTCCATATATGCATGTTTTGTTGGGGGAAAAATAGGTGACATTTTATGAATGATGAGAACCAGATTTTTCAGTTTCAAGATATTTAGGTTTGGTGGGGTTTCTTAATTTTTTTATTATTTATTTTCTTAGCTAAGTGAGTTTGGACAGGGATAAGTTCATGCATAATTGTAAACAAACTGGCACCTCTACTTAATTTAGTATTTTCTGTAAATTAAGATGTACCTGATGTGTTATAGTTATACAGTATGTGTGTGTGTGTGAGTATATATATATATATATATATATATATATATATATATATATATATATATATATATATATATATATGTGTGTGTTATATATAACACATATCTATATATATATATATATATATATATATATATATATATATATATATAAAATAGTCATATGAGTTGTTCTAATACACCATGCTACTATTAGGTTGCATTAGATGAGATGTCTGTCAACAAGAAGTAACAATAACTCAACTTAGGCTATAACAAACCTGATAGTGAAAACAAATAGGGACTCAGAGAAAAGTAAAGAAAGAGAAACCCTTTAATGCTGATTTTTAGGAATCCCCTATTAAATCTGTCAAAAGCATTCCCACATCAGTGAAGACCAGGACAGTTTTGAGATTATTAATTTGACAAATTCCATCAGGTGTAGTACTCTAATGGTATTGTCTCTGGCTTCCCTGTGGGGAACAAAGCCTGCTTGGTCTACATGAACTAATGTGGGAAATATAACGTTGATACATGCTGCTAGTATTTTTGCAAGGATTTTGGCATTTGTATTTAAGAGAGAGATAGGGCGGTCATTACCCGGCTCAGAATTTTTGCCTGGTTTAGGTATTAAAGTAAGATGGGCTCTCATCATATCTACAGAAAGGTATAAAGTATATTTTATTCTAGTTTACCTGCATAAAAATGCAAGATAGTGGAAACATTACAAAATAAATAAAAAGTTATAATCTAATGCTAAATTATTATTTTATAAATAAGTATAGATTTTGTTGCTTTTAGATGCTAAATATTGGTTGTATCCTGTAGAAAATAATGATCTACATGCTGTTGATTTTTTTTTAACATTTTTGTATTGTATATGTTGTTGTTGTTTGTTTTTGTAATGTCTAGGTATGTCTTCCATTTCTAGGAGTTGAGAATTAAATGCAATATTGCATGCATTAGTAGTTTAGAGGTGTGTATTTTTTTTAGCTTTTTTATGGTTGATATTGGAAGTACAAGTCTGTCAGTCATTCATGGAAATGATACATGTAGAATGTCCTGTAGGTTTATTTAGTTTTTTTTATTAGTCATATTTTGTTTAACATTTGCACCACTGAACTTAAATTAGACTTCTTTTTATTTGTCAACAAAATTTGCGGTGAAGATAAATTGAAGATTTTTTTAGTTCAAAATAATCTCAGAAATGCTATTTTATGGGAATAAATTCTAAAATGTATATAATATTGCTAGACCTTAATGTGGGCTAAATATGAGAAATTGGAGAAGGTCCAACTATAGAATAATTTACTTTGTTGTATGTAAACAAGAAAAAAATAAAAATGAAAAATAAACTTCGACTTCATTATCAAAACTGAGGCTAACACTAGATAAAACAATACTAATTATTTTCCAAAATTCAGCCTAATCAGGTATGGCACTGATTAATCAATCATGTCTAAATAATCCAAATTATTTTAGGATGAAGTAAGCAGAGACATAGAGAATATCACATCTGTTTATGTGGTCAGCTTTAAATTTGTAAAAGCTTTAAATATAAAATATTTTCACACTGATTAATAACATAATTGAAGGATAGGAAACAGAGTGGTGTTATAAATGTATTGTACTCCAACTAGACTGAAATGATAATCATGGGATCACTATTGTACCAAATTATTTGTAACATATTTAATGATTAAACAAAAGAAATATAAAACAGTACTGTTTACTTCTTTGTTGGTGATACTAAAATATATAAGTATATGCATTCTGAATGTGATATAAAATATCAGTAAAGGGATTGAACACATTTAAAAAATAGTTTAAGAAATTATTTATTCTGAGACCCTTAATAATATAAATGTAAAAATATCCTATGTCAGTCTCTATTATGCGTAGCCCCTCGTATTGCTCTTACAATCCTAAATTCATCAGTAAGACTTAGAAATTGTTTAAAAAACATTAAATCACCTATAAAAAGCATAACAAATGTAACTTTAGCATCTTGAGAATGTATTTTGGCTTGTATCTAGAAACATTTCTTGGCTCTTCAAACAACTTTACTCTTTGTTATAGACTATAACTTATAGTTTCTGTATAGTCAGTTTGGATGAAAAAAAAAATAATCGATTTCTAGGTTGATTAAAGAAAAATATAAATATAGATCAATTCACATTATAAGCTATGGAATATGTGTACAGATTCAAAATTATATTAAAATGTTCTTTTATTTATTTATTTTTAAAAATTGGATATTTAAAAACAAAATATTGGTTATGATGATAATGATATGAAATTATGTCATAAAAAAATATTAATAGTTTTTTTTTAGGAAAATATATGTTGACTCCATAAACAATCCCTGAAAAAAATAAATTGAAAAGCTTGGAAACATATGTTTCTTATATGTTTTAGATGTTTAACTTTATTTTTTGAAAGTGTTGAAGTATTTCTAGACTATCCTTGATATTGAGTATTCAATAAGTTTTTGATTGTTACTTTAAATGTGTTCTATTTGTATATTAAACAAAAAACTATGTTTGTGCGCAGGGTGTTTTACGTTCTTTTGCATGCAGATTAAATTGCACTGCTATTGCAAGCTGAAGTAAATGTGTGTCAGGTAAACAAGTGACCAGACAGAAACAGAAAATGCAGGTTTAGAAAATAAATAGAGTTTATTTAAAATAACATTAAACAACAATAGGGGTTTCCAGGACAAAGTCAGTAACAAGCCAGGGGACAGATGCCAAAGCAGGTAGTCAGCCGAGCCAGGTCAGGGTAAACAGAGAACAGGTATTACCGGAACAATTGCCGGATCGATAAACCAGGAAAACAGTCAGTCAAAGCGAGAGTTATACACTGAGAACAGGAACAAAGTACAGGAGTGTAGATCTGGACTCATGCAAGGACGGAGACAAAGTGGACTGGGTGATGGTTATATAGTAAACTGGCATTACATGATCCCTGAGAGACAGGAAGTTGCCAAAAGTTTTCAGCATTTGCAGAGTGATGATGTTAACAAGTTTGTCCATAAGAGAGTGTGTGGGAGGAATGCACAGTGTCAGAAACACTGCAAGAGAAACCAGAAACAGGCCTGCACTACAAGTGAAACAAGAAAAGGTAAGTAACCCTGACAGTACCCCTCCCTCAACAACCCCTTATCGGGAAAATGGGCATGCAAAACACATAGAAGGATGGGAGTGTGAACATCAGAAGAGGAAACCCAAGAGTGTTCCTCTGGACTGTAACCCTTCCATTGGACCAGGTATTGATTTATTAATTTAATATTGATTTCCATTTTATGAGTAAAGATGAAAAAAATCCTTGATACAAAGGAAGTACTATTTCAGTTTATATCTGTCCTGAAAAATTATTTTAGGTTTAACTTTACAAAGGGTATAAAGGGAGCAGAGGTGGTAAAAGAAACACAACTTGATAAAGGCCCTGATCGGCTGAAACATGCAGATGTGGATTTGAACAACCTGTTGTAAGAACAGAGCACTCTGTCCACAAAATGGACTTTTTTACATTTGTGGATTCAAAAAACCTGCTAAAGGAAGCAGCAATAATGGAGAGTGCACAATGGATAATAGGAAACACATGACCACAGCCTACGGAAGACGGATTAGGATCCCCAGGAGAAAGTACGCTTAAGCGGTATACCTGCCAAACAAATGACCAGATTGCAAGGCAATCAGTGTCAGCACGTATACTCAAATTAAGGTGGGGAGAGCAGAGTACGTTTCCAGTACCTAATGAGTTATATACTGAAAAATTGAAGAGGTATGGATCTCCACATATAATACACATAAACTTTCCTTAAACAGGCTTATCATCTCTGACTTTTTACCCTTTCCAGATGCCTTTATGGTTCATTGGACATTCTTAGTTTATTTCTATGGTACTGCTTTTTAGTTTATTTCTATTATACTGCATTTTAATGTTTTATTATTAGCACTACCGGTCGTGACTTTGTTTGCATATATTAAATTGTGTTAACATATATAGTGTTATTTTAATTTTATTATTAGATACCTTGTTCCATTTTATTGATAGACACTTTCGGCTAGATTACGAGTTGTGCGTTAAGGTAAAAAATCAGCGTTAAGAGGTCCTAACGCTTCTTTTTTACGCCCGCTGCTATTACGATTCTTGAAGGCTTAGGGTCACCGCATACTTCTTTGGCCTTACCGCAAAACGACTTACGTAAACTTCGCAAAGTCTTTTTTCTATGGGACCTCCATAGCGCCGGTATTACGAGTCTGTCCTGGGAGGCCAAAAAGTGAGCGGTATACCCTACCCCGTCAAGAGTCCTAACGCATTTAAAAGTCAGTAGTTAAGAGTTTCATGGTACAAAGCCATAACATAAAACTCATAACTAAAGTGCTAAAAAGTACACTAACACCCATAAACTACCTATTAACCCCTAAACAGAGGCCCTCCCGCATTGCAAACACTATAATAAAATTATTAACCCCTAATCCGCCACTCCGACAACGCCGCCACCTACATTATACTTATGAACCCCTAATCTGCTGCCCTCAACATCGCTGACACCTACATTATATGTATTAACCCCTAATTTGCCGCGCCCAATGTCGCCGCAACCTACCTACACTTATTAACCCCAATCTGCCGCCCCCAACGTCGCCGACACTATAATAAACATATTAACCCCTAAACTGCCGCACTCCTGCCTTGCAAACATTAGTTAAGTATTATTAACCCCTAATCTGCCGTCCCTAACATCGCCACCCACATACCTACATTTATTAACCCCTAATCTAATCTGCCACCCCCAATGTCGCCGCCACTATACTAAATGTATTAACATCTAAACCTAAGTCTAACCCTAACCCTAACACCCCCTAACTTAAATATAATTACAATAAATCTAAATAAAATTACTATCATTAACTACATTATTCCTATTTAATTCACCAAAAGAGAAAAACCAACACTAATGGCACTACTATTAAATGTTCTTGGGATGCTCTGTAATTAATAAAGAAAGGTTATAAACCTTGCAGTGGTAGACAGAGTTAGGTGCTGTGTACTGGTTTATTCTGAAAAAAGAAGGGTGTTTCAATTCTGAGATTGAAAGAAGTGTACACTTATTTAGCCCTCACATCTAAAGGAAAGTGGCTTCTGTATTAGAACAATTCGCTCCAGAGAGATGACGGTCTAAACCGTAGCAAATTAAAATATAACCTTTATTAGGAATTGAATTAAAATAATTGTCCACAAACAAACATAAAAATTCTTATTAAAAACACAAAATGTTGATGAGGATATGAAGTACAACGTATTTGTACTAGGTATAGAAAATTGCTGGAGGGATTAACTCTTAACCTAGGATGAAAAATCCCTAATCAAAACGGAATTCCCTTTATATTAGGGGTTAATGTACGATATTATTGGTTATTAGCACTGGTGTTAGTAATACTTTACATAGATGTATAGTTTACAGAAATTGCTGTAATAGCATTTTAATTAAATAGTAGGGATGGGCGAATGTGTAAATTTTCGAATTTCGAATGTAGAACGAATGTTATTACCGAAATTCGAATTCTAAATCCGAATGTCGATAAGAACGAATATTCCTAAAAATTCGAAAATCGAATGTTATTTACAGTTTTCGAATGTCACTTTCGAATTCGAATGTTTATAATTATATTGAATGTTCACATTCGAAATTTCGAATTTAACATTCTATTTAACAAATACTATTCAGAAGTTCAATAGTTCATGTGGTAGGGTGGGAATCTAGTAAATTGATACATAATAGATACAAATATAAAATTTTGAATGTTTCCATATAGAATATTGCATAATTTGAATATTACATTTAAAGAAAGCATTAGAAATACTATTACAAACATATAAATTCGAATTTTTCGAATTCGAATATAAATTCAAATTTTTCGAATTCGAATATTGCATAATTCGAATATTACATTTAAAGAAAAAGCATTAGAAATACTATTACAATCTAAATTCGAATTTTTCGAATTCGATTATTGCATAATTCGAATATTACATTTAAAGAAAAAGCATTAGAAATACTATTACAATCTAAATTCGAATTTTTCTAATTCGAATATTGCATAATTCGAATATTACATTTAAAGAAAAAGCATTAGAAATACTATTACAATCTAAATTCAAATTTTTCGAATTCGAATACACGTATTGCATAATTTGAATATTACATTTAAAGAAAAAGCATTAGAAATACTATTACAATCTAAATTCGAATTTTTCGAATTCGAATATTGCATAATTCGAATATTACATTTAAAGAAAAAGCATTAGAAATACTATTACAATCTAAATTCGAATTTTTCGCAAATAATATTTTCGAATGTAATCGTAAACTTCGAAATCGAACATTCGAAAATCGAATGTTAGCATGTTATGTAAACATTCGAAATTCGATTCGAACGAATGAATGTGTTAAAATTTGTGCCGTTTTTCGAATGTTGCGAAACATTCGCCCATCCCTATTAAATAGTGACAAATACTTATCACCTTGGTGTGCTTTTAACATTTGTTGAAGGTTCAATATCATATGGGGTTAAATCTATATTCCTATTGTGGCCACAGGTAATGCTGTTGTAAACCTCCTTACTGGATTGTTGTAAGTAATTACAGGAGTTACTATTATTAGGAATAATGTTCTATACGTTCCCATATAATATTTTGAAACTTGTACATCACTTGTTTCTGCCACTCATGATATTATAAGATAAATATAGATAGTATATAATCTCCCCCTTAGTGATTGTCCGTGTAGATAATAGTATAATAATAGCTATTGCATGATACCACACATGCAGATGGACTGCTGAATATTTACCCAAGTGTTTCTCTATCACATCACAATTACACGTATAATCATAAGCCCAGATTTAGCTACAATATGTTTCTTTAATTATCAATTGAGGCAGGTTATTTTTCCTGCATTGTAATGAAACAAATATCTGTTGTAGCTAATACTGTAAGTTCCTAAAATAGATACATTTAATATGTGTATAATCTGGGGTGTAGCAATTCTAAAAATCCATCTGCAGTAATCTTGTAATTAGATTGTACTATCATATCTGCCGGTACATTTCTAAGGTACACAGTGACTTCACATATTTAGTTATAAGTTTGTTAATAATAATATCGATAAATCGTACTGTTTTGCAATTGACTAAGGTGGGCATGTTTTCCAACAAAGCTAGCAGGACATTGTTAAAACTGGAGTTAAGCTAACCTTGCAGAAACAAAATTGGCTGCAAAGTGACAGCAAATGTATATTTCTATAAATAATTGTGCATTATGTATGAAATTGAAAGAAGACTGTAACTTCTATTTTTAGGCAACCAAAATTCCTATCATAGACCTCCTGCCTAGCTCTGCATATTTTTATTTTTTAAACGTGTCATGGGATTGCTGTCTAATCACAACCTGCCCAGTTGCACCATACAATTTTAATGTTGTGAGCTCTGGTGCTGGATAAGTCTGTAAACTACTTTATCCAGAGCAGGAATGCACTACGTTAAGGTGAACGGCGAGCTGGGCCTTAGAGCATGAACACTGGCAGATCTCTCAATGGTGTACGGTAATATCCAGTGTTTAATTATTATATCCTGTTATAGATGTTGTACTTTAGAATCAGTGAAGGCAATGCAGGAAAATATGCAGCTTTATTTTTTTATTGACAATGATTTGCATGTAATGGATGTAATAAATGGATTGGTCTCTCATAAATTACAGGGATATTGAACAATAAATAAATGGTAGACATAATGATGTACTTAAAGCAAATATTTATATGTAGATGTATTTTTACAAATATATTAGTTGTTTAGATATTGAAGATATAAGATTAAGGGCTAGATTACAAGTGTAATGTGCACCGTAAAGAGGCAAATTTGCCCAGGAAATGTGTTGCAGTATTTTATTATTGTTTTTAAAATTCTAATAAACAAATTCCCTGTGCTTTAGGTTGTTTTTTTTACACTAATCTCATTAGTTTGGTTATTTAATATACGCATTTGATATTAGTGGAGTCTATCTCTATTCCTGAGTAAGCTGTGTTAACCAGATGAAGCTTGCTGGGGGGGCTCTGATTCACCCAGTCTGCCTATATTGCACTTATTTTAGTGCATTTCAAATTGTGAGTATTCTTCCTTGTGTATGAGAAGCTGTTTGTTTGGAGTGGAGCGCCTTCACTTTTTATTATTTTGCAGTATCTTGTATTTACATTTGGAGAAGAGCTGATCCTTGATGTTATTTTAACCTTTGGATGGAAGCTAGAACTGATGCCTTTATCATGTGAACCTCCTTATAGTGGGATACATTTTTTATATTCTTTGATGTACGTTAAAGGCAAGATAAAGTTCGGTACATTTGCAAACACCTATAGTGTGGTATTTAACACTGAAATGCAGTCGCTAACTTTTTATTAACTTTGCATAACGTATTTTGATGAAAAATAAATTATTTTATCCCTACCGTTTTGTGTAAAACTCCTCCCCCTTCTACTTCCTCTTTTCTTTGTCTCATCGTAAAGACCCAACCCACCCGCTATCGACGTCGGCATTTTGCACGTTCACGGATACAAAAACTTGTGCGCATGCGCAACTTCCGTAAGATACATTGTATTGAATGTATCAGACAGAGTCTTTTACCTTATTGTCCATGAACTATCAACTTGATTATATTTACTATTTACGAGATCTCTCTCTGCACATCTGTTTGCTAAAGTACACTGTAATTTTCACTGAGCATGCGCGACTCATGAACGCGCGCGGTCAATAATGTAGAGGATTACGGTCGGACGCATGCGCTCTGCGCTCCTATGACGTACGATATGCTGTGTTCACCACCATGTGGAGAAAGCATTGATTGGAGGACACAGTGGTAGCGAAGTGTCAATCATTTCTATAGAAAAGTCGGGCGGCCGAGGAATCGTTGATGTATGAAGTTTTAAAAATAAGAATTGCGGCTATAGATATAGATCCATAGAAAATGATGAATGAAAGTTATGCTAATTTTAAATGATATTTCAGAAATAGTTAACGAGTGCACACAAGTTTACCTTGCCTTTAAATAACCAGCCATTACAAGTGGCTGGTTAATGCTACCACAAGCTCAAGGTAGCACTTTGCGCTAGAATTTTTTAGCCAGATCAGATCTCTGGTTAATGAAAAAGATGCCCCCTGATTTCCCCAAAAATAAAGTGTACAGTTAATGTATTAATAGCAGTTATAAGAGGTTATAGTGATGGGATGTGGGGAGTTAGAAAAAAACCCAGCACTAGCGGTCTATGAGGACTGTGTTTAATACTGCAAATATATATGTATATGCTTATATCAGGGGCGGAACTACCAGTGATGCAGCAGTCGTGGTCCTGACTGGACCCCCATCAGGGGGGCCCCAGCTTCATTAAAACCATTTTTTTTAAAAAAAATTCTCCCCACGCAATCGCCAACCCCTCCATTAAAAAATTATAGTATAATTTGCCATGGTAAACTGCAACGCTCTGAATAAAACTGTCCTTTCCTGCTGAGTGGGAAAGAAGGAGCTTCCTGTGTATCCAGTTCACTTGCCACCTAGTAGTGAGTACTGTTAGTCTGGATCATGGCATTGTGGTCAGGCAACCTCCTGTGCATGTGCAGAGCAGCAGAGGGTGTCAGTGTCACCATGGCTAGCGAAGCTAACAACGGGCACAGGAGACATGCAGCGCTGCAGTCTGCACTCAGATTAAGGTATGTACTCAATTTGTTTATGGTATTGTACTCACTCTCTCCCTCCCCTGTGTCTTCCTCCCCCCTTCCCCTGTGTCTCTCTCCCACCCTGTTTCTCTCTCCCCCTCCCCTGTGTCTCTCTTTTCCCCCTCCCATGTGTCTCTCTCCCTCCCTCCCCTGTGTCTCTCTCCCTCCCATGTGTCTCCCCCTCCCTCCCCTGTGTCTCTCCCACTCCCCCCTATGCCTCTCCCTCTCTTCCCTGTGTATCTCCCTCTCTTCCCTGTGTCTCTCCCTCTCTCCCCCTCCCCCGTCTCTCCTCCTCCCTCCCTCTCTCCCCCTCTCCTCCTCTCTCCCCCTCTCTTCCTCTCTCCCCTGTGTCTCCATCTCTCTCTCCCCTGTGTCTCCCTCTCTCTCTCCCCTTTGTCTCTCTCTCTCTCTCTCTCTCTCTCTATCTATCTCTATCTCCCCTGTGTCTCTCTCCCTCTCTCCCCCTGTGTCTCCCTCTCTCTCTCTCTCTCTCTCTCTCCCCTGTGTCTCTCTCCCCCCTTCCCTGTGTCTGTCTCCCCCCCTCCGCTGTGTCTCTCCAATCCTCTGTGTCTCACTCCCCCTCGTGTCTATTTCTCCCCCCTCCCCTGTGTCTCTCTCCCCCCTCCCCTGTGTCTTTCTACTCCCCCTCCCCTGTGTCTCTACCACACCTCCGCTGTGTCTCTCTCCCCTCACTATGTTTCTCTCCCTCCCTTCCCTGTGTCTCTCTCCCTCCCTTCCTCCCTCTCTCCCCCTCTCTACCCCTCCCTCCCCTTCTCTTCCCTTCCCTCCCCATCCCTCCCTCCCCCTTCATTCCTCTCTCCCTCTCCCTACCTCTCTCCTGTGTCTCCCATGTCTCCCCCCCCCCTCTCTCTCTCTCCCCTGTGTCTCCCTCTCTCTCTCGTGAGGTCACCTTTGTGTTGCACTCAACTTGTAATACCAGTGCACATTTGCGTGCCCCAGTATTACTGAGTGGAGCGCAAATATCACGCTCGTGAAAGCACAATTTTGCACTGCACTCATAATTTAGCCCTAAAGGTTTTAGGTGCTATAAAATACTATAGTTTCTAAAAAGTAATGAACACTGCCATGTTTGAAATACTCTATTTATCTCTGTCTTCTACTGAGACCAATTAGGAACATATATAAATTACGGAATAATATATAGTTTGTACAAACAAGGCCATGTGGAAACCCTGTTAGATAATATTGTGTTGTACACAGCCTTCTTTGGACAATATTGAATTGCCTGTTTTATATCTGTCACTGTCACTAATTGTTCTCAGCAGGAGATTAATATAAAAAACATGACATTGGCAATTTCTTTATAGAAACACTGTCATATTTTGAAAAACACCAATTTTTAGTGTTATTACATGAAAAGGGGTAAAATAAGTATATTGTGATGGTTTTAAATGGAAATAAATTAAGTTGGGATAGAGACAAAATATAATAATATGAACTTTATTTACTTTACCTGCAAATTTATACTGCAGTGCCTCGTCATTAACCCTTTCTTTTTAGTTTCTGAATTGTATAGCTCTAACTCCCCCCACACATTTCCTTCTATGGCTTTATCTATATCTATTGTTGTTTTGGTAGAATGTAAAAATGCATAGGGATTATCTGCTGGAGCATGCCTAGAAGCTGTGAACTCAGTTGAAATACATGTGTCTAAACACTAATTAGGAGGTGGAGTTGGCTTCTCCAGGTAGTTTAGCTATGTAATTCATTTTGCTTGTTTTTGAAAATTATTTTAAAATACTTGCTAGCAAATTTTAAACATGTTTTTTTGCAAACTACTTTTAATTAATTAATAAATTAATTAATTAATTAGACCTTTAGGATATGCACAGATCTTAACCTATTGTATGTCTCTTTAACTACACATAATTAAACTTTTTATATTGCAATCTCATACTTTTTAATATCCCTTTACTCATGTATGCATTTTATTTTCCAAATTTAGCGTTCACCCACAATAGCTTTGTTTCTAATATGAAACCATTGTTGTATACTGCACCAAGATAAAAACTTTTTTCAAGCATTTTTTTTTATCTAAATTTACATAGTTTACCTTAAAGTACATTTTCTGAAACTAAAGTCATTGTTTTAAATAATTTTCTTAATCCCATGATTCAAATTGTAGTCCTATTATAGCAACATTAAAAATGTATATGCTTAAGTTACATGGCTTGGAGGGTGTAGGTCAGCCGCTGTCAATTATGTTTTAATACTTAATAGGTCTAAATTGAAGTTTCACATTTCATATTATAAATATGCATACATCTGTAGCGCAGACGGAATAACTGCTCAAGAAGAACAGGGAGTGCATTAAAATGGGATGATGAAGAACATCAAGCAGTTTTTTTTCCCCTGCAATATCTCAAAAGAAATTAAACTTAAAGGTCAAATCCCATATTGTCAGCTAAAACCCAGAGTCTTGTTAACAAATTCATGTTCTGAGTGATTGTTTTATTAGAATGTTTAATTTAAAAGGTTGTTTCTTAGGTATCAAACTTCTTGTGTTGAAAGCTGCAAAGTGCTCAGGAATGGTTCTCCCGTTTCTCTGGCATCATGCAATTATTCACCTGGAATATAATACTAAATATTTAATATGAATGATTATTGAGATGAACAGCCTTTCCTCAATTAACATAATTTGTTGCATTTTGCTGATGTGTTAACAAAATAGCCTGAAGTTCAAACCTCCCAACATTTCCTAGAGGCTTTCTGGGATAGGAAGGTGAGTGGACTTGTGGCTGTACTTTGTGGGAGGGGCTGTAACAGGAGGTGTGGGGCTGCAGGCGGCGACAGGTTGTGTCGTGGTGGGGCTCGGCAGAGACAGGGTGTGTCCTGGCTAGAGCTGGAGCAACCAAAAAAAATCCTGGCCAGAAACACTGCAAGGAGGAAAAAGGGGAATACCTCCATAACAATATACCATCTTAATGCTCTTTAAACCCTTTGCTGCTAAGCCTTTCTCACAACTTTGTGCTAAGCTGATTTTGGGCTAGATTACGAGTGGAGCGCAAAATTGCACTTATGCAAACGCAATATTTGTGCTCCACTCGAAATACCAGTGCACAAGTGGAGCAAGCGCACTTCCATAGGCTCCAATGGGAGCCTCGTTCTCATGCCGTGAGACACGGCATTAGAACTAGTGCAGCAAAGGGGGTTAGCCACGCGGTGATGGGCAGCAAATATAAATATATATGTATATGAATATATACAGTGGATATAAAATATCTACACACCCCTGTTAAAATGTCAGGTTTCTTTGATGTAAAAAAATGAGACAAAGGTAAATCATTTCAGAACTTTTTCCACTTTTAATGTGACCTATAAACTGTACAACTCAATTGAAAAACAAACTGAAATCTTTTAGGTGGAGCAAAGTAAACAAAAAGAAATAATAAAATAATGTAGTTAACTGGGGATGTAGCTGTGTTCAGAATTAAGCAATCACATTCAAAATCATGTTAAATTGGAGTCAGTACATGCCTGCCATCATTTAAAGTGCCTCTGATTAACCCCAAATAAAGTTCAGCTTTTCATAGTTGCATCCTACAGCGTAAGCCATGGTCTGCAGAGAGCTTCCAAAGCATCAGAAGGATCTCATTGTTAAAAGGTATCAGTCAGGAAAAGGGTACAGAAGAATTTCCAAGGCATTACATATACCATGGAACACAGTAAAGACAGTCATCAGCAAGTGGAGAAAGTATTGCGAAACAGTGACATTACCAAGAACTGGACGTCCCTCCAAAATTGATGAAAAGACAAGACGAAAGAAAACTGGTCTGGAAGGCTGTCAAGAGGCCTACAGCAACATTAAAGGAGCTGCAGGAATATCTGGCAAGTACTGGCTGTGTGGTACATGTGACAACAATCTCCTGTATTCTTCATGTGTCTGGGCTATGGGGTAGAGTGGCAAGATGGAAGCCTTTTCTTATGAAGAAAAACTTCCAAGCCCGGCAAAATTTTGCAAAAACACATCTAAAGTCTCCCTAAATCATTTGTGAAAAAGTGCTATGGTCTGATGAAACAACGGTATAACTTTTTGTCCATAATTCCAAAAAATATGTTTGGCGCAAAAACAACATTGCACATCACCAAAAGAACACCATACCCACAGTGAAGAATGATGGTGGCAGAATCATGATTTGGGGCTGTTTTTCTTCAGCTGGAACTGGGGCCTTAGTCAAGGTAGAGGGAATAATGAACAGTTCCAAATACCAGTCAATATTGGCACAAAACCTTCAGGCTTCTGCTAGAAAGCTGAACATGAAGAGGAACTTCATCTTTTAGCATGACAACGACCCAAAGCATACATCCAAATCAACAAAGGAATGGCTTCACCAGAAGAATATTAAAGTTTTGGAATGGCCCAGCCATAGCCCAGACCTGAATCTGATAAAAAATCTGTGGGGTGATCGAAAGAGGGCTGTGCACAGGAGATGCCCTCGCATTCTGACAGATTTGGAGTGTTTTTGCAAAGAAAATTGGGCAAATTTTGCCAAGTCAAGATGTGCCATGCTGAAAAACTCATACCCATAAAGACTTTATCTTTGTCTCATTTTTTTTACATAACAGAAACCTGACATTTTAACAGGGATGTGTAGACTTTTTATATCCACTATATACACATATATTTATGTTTTAAGATGTGTCTATACTTATATATTTATTATATATTTATTTTAGAATGCACACTACAATATTGTTTGTAATGGCTGGTTATTTATAGCCCCCTTGCAAATAAATTAGTGTTTCACTTGTAATCTAGCCCTTTAGCTTTTTATTGCTGCTTACATTTTAACACTATTGTAAGCCATATTTCAGTGAGTAATCTACATAAATTATATATTATTTATTTCAGCAGGCTCAGATTCAGAATATATCATTATTATATTTACTTTTCATGGCAGGTGAGAAAGCTGCAACAAAAACATTAAAAAAATTATATTTTTGTTAAAATGTTGTCTTTGGAAAATAGGGTTGAAAGAAGAGGAAAATACAATAGACTTTATACAGTATTCTGCAAACTATTGATTGTGACAAAGCCAGAGCGCGGCAACAGCCCTATCACTGTGAAAATCCAAAAAATGCCTAAGACCTAATTCTGTGCTCACTGCTGCCTGAACATTTTATCTTCTGCAAGCACTTACAATGAGTAACTGAGCTAGTGAGCTGCATCTTGTGCTTCAGTTGCTTCCTTCATCTCTGCATTTGCTACCCAGATAATCCAGCACTAGTAACAATTATTTGTGTGCTTATTGCTGCCTGCTCTGTTATCCCTGAATTTATGGTAATTTTATGGTGATAATGCAGTGAATTTACCTGGACATACATTTACAGTTACCAAGTGATTGGGATTATGTCTATTTACTAGGCATGTGTATTTGCTTTGTACAAATGCAAATTCATACTGAAAAACGGATATTCATTTTGCTTTCATGAAATGAATATCCGAATGAATGCACCAAATACAATTAAAGAAATGAAAGAAATACTGAAGAAATTTATCAGTATTCATTCATTTTCTTTAAATTACCTGTAGGGGTTAAACTACTTACCTCTAGCATGCTGATAATCCTTACCCTCCTTCCTAAAGCCCTGGACCTGGCTAGTAGGAAGCTTAGTGCATCCACTGTGCTAAACCTCCTATTAGCACAGCCCGGAGCATTAAGAAGAAGGGGAGGGGCGGAGCTTGGCCGTCCTGGGACATGGCCACAAAACACTGAGGATCAGAGCAACTCTTCCCTAACGCCACAGTAAAAGCGACTTACAGGTGACAAGTAGCAAATGCACAGGCGACAGAGCACAACAGGACCCGGAAGGACTACAATGATTGTAGAGTTATGCGACCCGGCACCTATGCCAGTGGGGATATGTGCTGAAGTGCGCATCACGGCCTACATAGATTACTCACAGTCTGGATACCGGACCTACACCAGGTGGATTCTGAGACCGGAATGTTGCATATGACATATGTTAAGTAAACTTGACATCTGACAACAGCAGAGACATGCCCAATCAAGGTACAATAACTTGCTAATAAATAAATAAAGCACACAATTCACCAGCACAGGGCTTACAACCCTAAGACACCCCCACTGGCGCAATATTAAAATCCCAAATCTATCAGAAGGATATATCTCTATGATGCTTGTATAAGAATTATATCAGCTCATTTATACATGTGAACCGTAGCTAGTATACCCTCAGCAGAGGCCATTGTGCAGCTTAGCTTTTCCCATAAAGAGCTAAAAGCCTTTTACTAGCTGTGATTTGAAAATAACGGCTGATACATATTTCAACTTAAGGCACTACTGGAATTCTGGAAATTACCTTTGCTAAATATCTGGAAACCACTCCGTTTTTAGCCTAAGCTATAAAACTACACTGCTTAGCTATCTACCAGTGAAGCAATCACAAATGTTTAACATAACCTGTAATTCATTCAGCTAAGCAGATAAGAACATACCAGAGTAACCCTTGATATCACTATAATCCAGCTGACTCTAATTATCTTACAATGGCCTCAAGAAAACCTAACAAAACTGACAAACCTTAAAAAACATCTGACAATCCTACATCTATGACCTCATTTTTCAGTCCACAAGATTCTAACAAATCTAGACCACAGGATTAATCTCAGGAAGAAATCCATACCTCTCCACAGTCCTCATATACTCTAAATATGACCCAACAGTTATCTCTCCTACAATCAACTATAGAAAAACTGCCATCTAAAACAGACATTGCAGACCTAAAACAATTCATACAAAAGGAGATTTCTACAGTTAAAAAAGAAATAAATGTACTAGGCTCCAGAATAGAAGACCTGGAAGCCAGCCAGGACTCTATTTCCACCCTAGTCTCTTCAGCGGAGTCAGGTCTGTAACAGCATGCATCCATGATAAGCTCTTTACAAGATAAGGTTGAAGACCTTGAGAACAGATGTAGGAGGAACAATTTGAGAATCAGGAGCATACCTGAAGATATAACAGAAGAAAACCTCCATCCTTACCTCATTCAAATGTTCAATGCCATTACCAACTCTACGGCATTCTCTGATTCCACCATAGAAAGAGCCCATAGATCCCTGAGGCCATGCCCTAAACTTACAGCCCCACCCAGAGATGTTATAGTTAAATTGCTTTACTTTAAGAACAGATAATTTATCTGGAATGCAGCAAGATCGAAACATCCTCTACAATTCATGAATAACGAATTGCAAATTTATCAAGACCTATGTCCTACGACTATAGAAAAGAGGAAATCCTATTTACAGGTGCACAAGATCAAATATAGATGGGGCCTGATCATCCCACAGGATGGAAAACACTGCAATACAAAGACATTTCAGACCTAGATACTATTGTGAGAACCTTGGGACTTACATTTAACCCACCATCTACCATTACAGATGAAGAGGACACCCATAACCACAACGCTCCTGCAGCAACAAAACATACATCATCCTGGACAACGGTAACTAGAGGGAAAAAATGACGACCTATCTACCTCTCTACGACACTTTTCGTTATGTGGACGAAGATGACCAATTTCATGCAGTTTGCTTTCTGCCATGTCTGTATGACCTGGCTTGACTTCCTAGGCCTCTTTATAGGCACTCTGTCCCACCTTTCAGCAGACACTAACAAGCCTTGACTTTTCCTTTCTCTCCTTTTTTGTACCATATAGACTTAAGGGGTCAAAAGGCATATAGAACCAACTCCCCCTTTTGGAACATACCTCAGCTGTTCCTGCCTTGATCCCCTCATTAATACTATGGAAAAGACAGCATAAAATTGGCGTTGGGGAGGAGAGGCATCTCCCCATTCCTTTTCTCTCAAGATGAGAGATGTTTTCAGTTGGTTTTAGTAAAGTTAACAATGTTTTTGTTTATAAGTTATATATGTTTGGTTTAAATATTGTTTGTATCAACAATCTACTATGTTAACATCAGACTGTATACTTAACTGTAATCTTATTTGAGACTAGGTTATACTGCTGCTTAAACACACTAAGATATTTCCTAGAAATGTACTACAATGACCTCACAACCTAACATTCACACTACTGACAACACATTAAATGTCTTTACAATAAATGCAAAAGGTCTCAATTCCCCTAGAAAAAGAACTGTTGCTATAGCGGACTTTAAACGACAAGCAGGAGATATACTTCTCATCCAGGAAACACATTTTCTTAAGGGAAAGGGGCCCAAAACATTTCATTATAAATATGGTAAAGCATTTTATGCCTCACACCCAAAAAAGAAAATCCAGGCGGTAGGGATCATTATTAAAGCAAACATTCCCTTTCATGAAATAACAACCATACGAGATAGAGAAGGAAGATACCTTCTTGTTACAGGGCTTTTATATGGCCGTCCAATCACTATAGTTTCCATGTATGCTCCGGACACCAAGCAACACTTATTCCTCAGGCAAGTTGCAAATCTAATTTTGGAACACCAAATATGGGCCTTAATACTAGCAGGTGACTTGAACCAAACCTTAAACCCAGAACTAGATTGCTCAGTGCATAAAACATCTACTCCATTGGCACACATCACTAAAACTAACTGCATACTTAAGGAACTTACTTGTCTAGACGTGTGGAGAACCCTTCACCCATTGTCAAAGGATTACACATTTTACTCTTTCCCACACAAATTCTATACGAGGATCGATTATGTCTTTTCAGACATCACCAGCATGAGTTTATTCCGAGCTGCAGTCATAACCCCTATCACCTGGTCGGATCATGCAGGAGTTAAATGCACACTAATGTGGCCCTCTAAACTGCTAAAAGCTTTCAGATGGAAGTTAGATGATAGCTTGTTAGCAAACCTAGATCTTCAAGTAAAACTACAAAAAAGTATATCCGAATTCTTTTAATTTAATACCCAATCAGATACTTCCCCCCAAAACAATTGGGAAGCATACAAAAGTGTAATAAGAGGAGTACTAATAGCTGAGAAAGCCCACATTAACAAGTTACAGAGAGAAGATATAGCCAATCTCATATCCGAAATAGCACAACTTGAAACAATACAAATGATAACGCATTACAGCTCCTCTAATCTAAACGCTTTCAATTAGCGGCTACCCTCAACAAACAACATACTAGACAATACCTGTTTCTCAGACAACAATCACACATAGAACAAAATAAACCAGGGAGGGCAATGGCATAATATATAAAAAAGAAATCTAAATCTTCTTATATACTACATATCAAAGATGAGTCAGGAAAATCACAACAAACTTCCTATAAAATTACAGAAACCTTCCGCACATACTATCAAAGCCTATATAACCTTCGGAAAACCGACATCATTAGGAGACATAGAGGAAAAAACTAGAATACAAAATATTAAAAAATATTTATCAACACTGAATTTACCTAAATTGGACCCTTCCCAAAAAGAAAAACTAGATGAACCTTTCTCCCTAGAAGACCTTAGCAAAGTTCTGAAGGACCTACCATCCCATAAGTCACCAGGACCCGATGGGTTTTCATATAAATATTACAAAACCCACATTGAACAATTAGCTACTCGTATGTTATCATACTTCAATAGCATTGATAGAACTCACCCTTTTTCAAAACAAGCCCTGGAAGCCCATATCACGGTAATTTTAAAACCAAACAAATCACCTGATAACACTTCAAATTACCGTCCAATATCATTACTAAACACAGATATAAAAATCTTCTCTAAAATTCTAGCAAACCGAATTAATTCCATTCTACCAGGATTAATCAGCCTAGATCAGGTAGGAGTAATACCAGGTCGGGAGGCGAAAGACAACATGGTCAGGGCCCTAAACATAATGTCTCATGCCCAAAAAAACAATATACCACTAGTCATCCTATCAACAGATGCAAAACAGGCCTTTGACCTTGTTGTCTGGGTTTATCTTGAAATGACCATAGAAGAAATGGGTTTTGGCCAAGACATCATATCACGCATCCTTTCTCTATACTCATAACCGAATGCTAAAGTTCTAATAAATTGGGTCCTTTCCGAATATTTTCCAATAACAAATGGTACCAGACAGGGCTGCCCATTATCTCCCCTTCTATTCATATCCGGAAATTTTAGGCATATAGATAAGAGGTCAACATTATACTATATCTGTTTTCGCTGATGATATCTTATTTACAATAACTAACCCAGAGATATCCCTCCCTATATTGACTCAAGAATTCAAGAAGTGTAATACCTATTCAAACTTTCTGATAAACACCTCCAAATCGGAGATCCTGAATATCACACTGCCAATCGCTAAATTAGAACTAACACAAAAACTCACATCCTTTAAATGGAACCCCACCTCCCTCAAATACTTAGGTATCCACTTAACCACGTCAATAGACTCACTATCTAGAATCAACTTGATAATATTAAAGATGAAATTATCAAAGATCTCTCGAGTTGAAGATCTAAAAAACTCTCATGGCTAGGGCGCATAAACCTGATCAAGATGAATATATTTCCTAGGATTTTATATATACTACAAACACTACCACTACCTTTACCAGAGAGATATATCCCCTCCCTACAGAAAGCATTCAGTGACTTCAAATGGAACAAGAAGCATCCCAGAATTAATAAAAAGACTATGTACATACCCAAAACACAAGGGGGACTGGGCCTTCCAGATTTGGCCAACTACAGATACGCCATCTTTTTGCAACGTATAAAAGATCTCCCTAGAACATCATATATCCCAATCCGCTGACATGACCAGACCTTGCTGGGCATTAACAAAACAAACACCTCAAAGGCATTATAATAACCCGATTATTTCAGAAACATATAAAATGTGGGACAAAGCATTACTTCACTTCCCACATCTCACCTTTAAACCCTCCCCACTTACCTCATTAATAAACAATGGAGAACTAAACCTTGGTGTGTCTACCTTATCACCCTACCCACCATCTCATTTATCTGATTTCCCAATACTCTGGGTTATAGAACAAGAACAAATAAAATCCCAGGAGAATCTAGTACAACAGGGATTTACAGGGTTTAAAAACTGGTTTACCTATAGACGAGTCCACAACTTCATAACAGCTCACCAGCAAAACAGAAACATGACTAGACCCCTGACAAAATTTGAACAATTATGAATAAAGGAACCTCCAATAAGGCACACACTATCCCTTAAATATTGAATTCTGAAAACTACTCTCCCAGGTCATACACTGTCATACTTTTAAGGATGGGAAAAGGACCTTGGAATTATCATAACCCTGCAGGCATCTTTAGAAATAACCTTTTCCTCACTTAAAATGTCTATATCTTCCTCAGCACTTGAAACTAACTTAAAGATCTTACATAGATGGTATTTCAACCCCCAAAACTCCACCTGTTATTTAGAACAGCAAGCCATAAATGCTGGTGCTGCGGTCATGTGAGTAGTGATATGGCACACATGTGGTGGTGGTGCACGCCCATACGAGACTTATGAAGATCTATAATATCAGAAATTGAAGATATCCTAGAAATCCAGATCCCACTAGACCCTCTTATATGGCTATTAAATAACCCCTAAAATAAAATACAAACCCTCCATTAAATTATTCTTTAAAATGACAAATAGTGTTAAATTTTTAATAGCTAAAAATTGGAAATCTAAAGACCCGCCCACAGAAAAGACGTGGAAACAAAGAATGTCCAAATTAGTATTATTAGAGGAATTATATTATTTAAAAATCGACAAAATGGACACTTACGCAGAAATGACTCTGCTATGGGAAACTTACCTAGACCACCCCATGACTAACGGGAGACCTGATAAACTGATCCATAAGTCTCAAATTCACTATACACACTTTCAAACCCTCAAGAACCTGGTCGCTAAGACCTAACAACTTTACCTCATATACAGTCTGTAACATCCTACATGTGTTTAATGTTATTTTTTGTTCCCTGTTTTTGTTTTCCCTTCCCCTTTGATTCTTGTTTTTTGTCAAAACTGAATTAGCTACGCATATGTTCCGGCATATGAAATATACTAACTAGGAGCTGCGTCTCCAACCATATGTAAACTTTATAATATTCCTCACAATAATGCTAATTTATTAAAATGAAAAAAAAGAAGAAAAAAAAGAAGGGTTGGGATTAGCGCGGCTCTCCAGCACACTAGAGGTAAGCAGGGCTGGATTGGCCTACCAGGAGACTATGAGATTTCCCAGTAGGCCACAGCAGCTGAGGATGGCCAGCTACAAGTTAGGGGGTGAAGCTGCTGGTGAGGAGGTTCAGCTGTATTACCTCTCTTTTCTCCTCTGAGCCATACGTATTAAGTATTCCCTTGTAAGGTTTATTTCTTAGACCATGTACCATTTAGTAGCCCTCTAAATGGTTTCTAGTGTATAATCGAGACATGCTGTGAGACAGAGTATCTTCTCCAGATCACACTTTAGATAATCATTTTTACAATGTGAAAGGGAGATATGGATGGAATTGGGTTGTAGTGTGACTAACAACAATCTGGCATTTTTTTTATAACAAATACTAAATAACCCTTATATACAAAGAAAAAGGGCTAAGACAGCGCTAAAATAAAACAAAGCAAATTTTATAATTTTTTACAACATATTTAATATATAGAAAAAGGGTAGGGAAAGGGAGGCTAGTAGAGCCAGATTAGTAATTCTTTACCTAGGACTGTATGGCAACGCCCAGGTGCAAACAAAACCTTATATGAAGGAAAAAATAATATCCAATGTGCAGACCCTTTAAATATTTAGATAATTATTATCAAAAAGGGAGATACTACAACAACCGCAATTAGATTGTTATAATGCATAGACAGGGATTGCAGCACATATTTTTTTATATAATTTTTAATTAGCTTTGTAAAATTCTAAAGCTCCGCTAAAATAGCGGTGTGTGTAGATATATACTCATTCCCCACATTCACATATGCCACCCAGCGTTAAAGTTGAATAGAAGGTAACCACTAAATTAAAGAACACATGAATCGATGGGTCAAGAAGCGTGTTTGGACAAATGCACAAGCACAGATTGGCTGTGCAATTTTATTTTAGTTCACACAGAATGAAACCAGAAAAGCAAACAGGTATCGACTGTTTAAATTGACAACACCTCCACTAGAGGGTGGTTACGTGTAGGCGTAAAATCCGCCACCATAGTGATCATTGAGGATCTTTGTCAAAACAACACATGTATATAGATAAACAAACAGTGAATTTATACAACCAATATTACTTTAAAGATGAAAAAATGTAATGCTTAAGTCATGTGCACTATACCTAAATTTGGCCAAATTGTGCAGGAAATGTCCTCAAAATTATTACTGATAGAGGACAATATAGTCTGTAGGGGGCTAGAGAAAGCAACACCTGTAACAGCGGGCACCACCAACTGAATGAGAGGTATCAGGTGTCATGTTATCACATATCAGGATCTATGTTTCTTAACCCCAGTGTATACAGACTAATTGTTGAAAACTTAACAGCATTAAGCAGTATATACTATACATGTACTAGTTGAACAGTATTTCCAAAGACCAATAGAGGTTATGGGGATAGTATATAACAACTCCAGTATTCAGCGGGCACCACCAAATATAAAGGTATCCGGTGTCATGAATGATATTGATTCTGGATCTATGTTAAAACTACCCCAAAATAACTCTTTTTCGGTCTGTTACAGTTGTATAGAGAATGGAAATGAATTACAGCGCATTACAACTCATTTAATACATGACAGTGTCTGAATAGCATAAACAAACGTGTACACAGGTAGTGGTCACCCTTTTCAGGGCTTAGGCATGTCCCATTACTAGGATCTGTGTGTACAGATGGTGCATTTAAAACACCTTCGGATGTCCAGGTAAATGAGCTGAAAATTCAGATGGTAAACGTTCAGTTAATTATACAACCGTGTCTTTGCTTTCTGTAAAAGAACTTCCAAATGGTTTCCGTGTGTAGATAGATTTCAAATCAAACATGCTACATTCTAGCACAGCGTAGACGCCACAGCGATCTGTCCTTCGTGCATGTCCGTCTCCACTTCTTACGTCACTGCCGACGTACGTTTCACCCCCCACGTGACAACCAGAGAGCACAGGGGTTTCCTCAGGGCAAAAGCAATCCCTGTCTATGCATTATAACAATCTAATTGCGGTTGTTGTAGTATCTCCCTTTTTGATAATAATTATATTTAATATATATACAGTATAAATAAAATTTATTACAATAAAATATCTTTCATATAAAAATAACAAAGAAATACTTGCACTGATAAATCTTTGGCTTAGGTCCCCAAACTGCAATCCAAAGCACAGAGCTGGTAAATCCTCAGAAAATCACTACGAATTTCAAGGAGAAATCGTCTTCATCAGATGCCACCTGAGGAAAAGGATTTCTCCTTGAAATACGTAGTAGTTTTTGAAGGACTTACTTTGCCTTTTTTATTTTAACGCTGTCTTAGCCCTTTTCTTTGTATGTAAGGGTTTTATTTAGTATTTACATTTTAAAGGTAGCTACATCCCTATAATATATATTTAGTTATCAATTATAGAGGTATAACTTAAAATTATTTATTCACAATTTTTATATAGTGGATTGCAATTATAATTATTTTACTATTTAAAACATTTTACTTAATATCTGGGATTTAGTAGGCACTCTAATCATATTGCTATGTATTTTTATATAACAAACTAATATAATTTAATTCTGAGAAAAATGGTGTGTGCATTCTATGGACTCAATGGAAAGTAAGTATACAATGCTACAGGTGAACTTTTTCACCTGTATCAAAGGAACATTTATATTTGTTTACCGAAAATGAATGTAAATATTTCATGAATATTCAATATTTGTTTCCTAAGCATTCATCTGCTAAACTATTCAGTATTCGTTTAGGATAAAACTAAACGAATTCTAAAAAGTGCAGTAGACGAATATTCAGGGTAACTAATTTCCCTAAATATTTGTTCGAAAGATTCAGATGAACCAAATTTTTCTAACGCTACACATCTCCTACTTGCTTACCCAGTTGATTAATTCTATGCTTAGTGCCCTATGCCAGCCATATAATTTCACGGGGCTCCCTCTGCAACCAGAGTTATAAAGAAATAGTGACCACAAACTCCAATGTCATTTTGTATTAATAAAAGGTGTTTTTTATTGTCATATGATTTACACATATTCATTATTGGACTTTGTGGCCAAATTGCTTTTATAAAATTACATAAACTCTGTTTAAAAGAAATCTGATAAAGTCATTAATATGTAATTTAAACTTATAAAGAAATAAAAGTGGATTTTAATATGTTTCAATTTTTGTACACATTGTAAATAATGAATTTTAGAATCAAATAAAATTCAGGTTTGTCATTCCATGGCAATACAATATATTTTAAGCCTTGGTTGAAAAATATTTCAGCGATAGACTTTCAATGACAACAATCCTCTAACTGACATAAATTTATTTTCTGTGCCTGCTGCCTATAGTACCAGTTTAAGATATTTTGCTGTGCATGCAGAACGCATCAAATATATCATGCTCCCATTGACATTTAATATAAAGATACTTTCATTCTATGGCAGTATGGCTTAATATAAACTAGTAACAGTATACAGAGTCATGTCTTTGCATCCACAATAATACTTGACCTGACTACTCTTCTACAGAACAGTCTTGTGCAAAATGAGATGTATTAAGCATGTATCACCTTAGAAGTGGATGCAGAATTTAATAAAACAAATGTAAGTGAAATAGATGTACCTATATATCTGACCGAGAAATATCTATTTCAAAATGCCTGAGAGTCTTAAATACCCAGCAAGTGACTTGTGCTGTAACAACATCAGAGAACTATAATTATGATTTTTAACGCATTGGGGTCAATTTATCACAGCTTCAACTGTGAATACGCTGTAATTCATTTTCAAATTAAGTGCAAAATTGATACGCCAAAGTTAATAATGTGTCACGCTCCAGTGAGATTAGTTCAATGCAAAATTATGCTCATTTTATTTTAGAGTACTAGTGGTAATCCACCTAGATATATGACTCTATGCAACCAAATTAAAATTTATGTAACATTCAACTGGTATGCTCGCTTCTTGATTGACGCAGCGAACCTGATTCGGGATGTTACTAGACTATAAAAGGGTGTGCCTATCAAAACAGAAAGGTTTAGTAATATGCTATTTATCCTCTCATACAGTCATTAACAACGAACATGATGAATGTTTTTACATTTGCAATACTCCTTCAATAATATATATATAAATACTGTAAATATACAAAAGTAAATTTATATAAGAATTATTGTTTGTACTAGTATAAAAATAGCTATTACAAGGACAAAACAAGTTAAATATTAAATTAAAGAACTGTTCTTATTCATAGACAAGAAAGAAATGTAAGTAAAATGGAGTACAGAGTGAAAACTGTGTGAAAACACAAGTCACATGATGAACATGTGTTGAGGATCAAACACAATTCTGGGTAGATAATTTGATAAATAGTGAAATCCGCACCATCGATGCTTCATATTTATCAACAGTACAATGCTCTTCACGTCATAGTTGACGCACGTGAGTTTGACAATTATTTTGATAAATAAGGACGTTGAATGAGATTTGCATCAGCGATGTACACCAAGCGTATTTAACACTGTGAATGCAGTCAGGTTGACTCATTGATAAATTGACCCCATCATCTAAAGGATAAAACATTTTTTAATCTATTTTGGTGATTAATAAGTTTAATATATTTTCTTGAGTAAAAGTTTATAGTGTGACAACTGATAATAAACCATAAATGTCTAGATTACAAGTAGAGTACAAAAATGCTAGCGCTATTGTGTGCTAAAGCTGCTGGAGCACAAGCTATACCTCTTCCATATTACAAGTAGTGATGTCACGAACCTAAAAATTTGCGTTCGCGAACGGCGGACATGAACTTCCGCAGCTGTTCGCGAACGGGCAAACCGGGCGAACAACCATAGACTTCAATAGGCAGGCGAATTTTAAAACCTACAAGGACTCTTTCTGGCCACAATAGTGATGGAAAAGTTGTTTCAAGGGGACTAACACCTGGACTGTGGCATGCCGGAGGGGGATCCATGGCAAAACTCCCATGGAAAATTACATAGTTGATGCAGAGTCTGTTTTTAAGCCATAAAGGGCATAAATCACCTAACATTCCTAAATTGTTTGGAATAATGTGCTTTAAAACATCAGGTATGATGTTGTATCGATCAGGTAGTGTAAGGGTTATGCCCGCTTCACAGTGACAGACCAAACTCCCCGTTTAAAGGGACAGTCTACACCAGAATTTTTATTGTTTTAAAAGATAGATAATCCCTTTATTACCCATTTCCCAGGTTTGCATAACTAACACATTTATAATAATATACTTTTAACCTCTGTGATTATCTTGTATCTAAGCCTCTGCAAACTGCCCCTTTTTTCAGTTCTTTTGACAGACTTGCAGTCTAGCCAATCAGTGCCTGCTCCCAGATAACTTCTCGTGCACGAGAACAGAGTTATCTATATGAAATACGTGAACTAACATCCTCTAGTGGTGAAAAACTGTTAAAATGCAATCTGAAAGAGGTGGGCTTCAAGGTCTAAGAAATCAGCATATGAACCTCCTAGGTTAAGCTTTCAACTAAGAATACCAAGAGAACAAAGCAAAATTGGTGATAAAAGTAAATTGGAAAATTGTTTAAAATTACATGCTCTATCTGAATCATGAAAGTTTATTTTGGCATAGAATGTCCCTTTAACGCACCGCAAACAACCGCAATCAGTCCATTTGCACAACCGCAAACTTCCCATTTGCACAAGGTTGGATACCAAGCTAGCCATGTCCCGTTCCTTGTCCTCACTGATGTCATTGAAGGTCTCTTCCTCCACCCAGCCACTTTCAACACCAAGGGTCCCCGAAAGGTGACAACAAGCCCCCTGGGATGCCTGCTGTGCTTGGTGTTCCACCTCCTCAAAGCCACCTTCCTCCTCTGACTCCTCTTCTCCAGACTCCTCTCTCTGCGTTATTATAAGGTGTGTTAAGTAGTACTATTCCTATCAGTTTAATCCCTGTTACGTCCCCTATCAGGGGACGTGTATATGGCATGGATTTTAGGAACTGGGAGATGGAAAAAGATGCTTGGTCGGTCCTCCTACTTCAAATTTGGGGCACTGCGCGTGCAATCTACTGTGTCACCAGATATGAGTGGTGTGTTAAGTAGTACTATTCTGATCAGTTTAATCCCTGTTACGTCCCCTATCAGGGGACGTGTATATGGCATGGATATGTATATGGCATGGCCGAAACACAAGTGGCTGTCAGATAACAGTCCGGCCACGAGATAGATTTGATTGATAGATAGATACATAGATTAGATAGATAGATCAATAGATGCAATAGATACATTTGATAGATACGATAGATAGATAGATTTGATAGATAAATAGATACATTTGATAGATAGATAATTTCCCAGACAGAGAATTACAAGACGTGCGGTCTGGGACCCATGGTAAGGTTCCCAGAGGCAGTTGCAGCGCCCAAGGCTCTGATTAGAACAGAGCACTCTGGAACGTATCTGCCCTTGGCCGAAATCGGAACATTCTTTAGTTTTCTGTCTGTCGGCCAAATGTCCGTCTGCCAAATGTCTGTCTGCCAAATGTCCATCTGCCAAATGTCCTTCTGCATTTTGTCAGAGCACCGCATGCAATCTACTGTGCCAACAGATATGAGTGGTGTGTTAAGTATTACTATTCTGATCAGTTTAATCCCTGTTAAGTCCCCTATCAGGGGACGCGTATATGGCATGGATTTTAGGAACCGAGAGATGGAAAAAGATGCTTGGTCGGTCCTCTTACTTCAAATTTGGGGCACTGTGCGTGTAATCTACTGTGCCACCAGATATGAGTGGTGTGTTAAGTAGTACTATTCTGATCAGTTTAATCCCTGTTACGTCCCCTATCAGGGGACGTGTATATGGCATGGATTTTAGGAACCGGGAGATGGAAAAAGATGCTTGGTCGGTCCACCTACTTCAAATTTGGGGCACTGCACGTGCAATCTACTGGGCCACCAGATATGAGTGATGTGTTAAGTAGTACTATTCTGATCAGTTTAATCCCTGTTACATCCCCTATCAGGGGACGTGTATATGGCATGGATTTTAGGAACCGGGAGATGGAAAAAGATGCTTGGTCGGTCCTCCTACTTCAAATTTGGGGCACTGCGCATGCAATCTACTGTGCCACCAGATATGAGTGGTGTGTTAAGTAGTACTATTCTGATCAGTTTAATCCCTGTTACGTCCCCTATCAGGGGACATGTATATGGCATGGATTTTAGGAACCGGGAGATGGAAAAAGATGCTTGGTCAGTCCTCCTACTTCAAATTTGGGGCACTGCGATTGCAATCTACTGTGCAACCAGATATGAGTGGTGTGGGTTTTGAAGCCATAGTGCAGCACCAGAGGCCAGAAAAATTTGGCATGTACACATGCCTGAAAAATTAGGTATTGTTGCAGCCGCTACTGTAGCAGCGGCCAGAAAAATTGATGTTTGTTTCCCTGGCAGAAAGTGCCCTAAAGCATTGCGCCTTGAACCCTAGTTGGTGGCGGATAAGTCACGCAAGTTATCCGGCATTCAAAGATAAAATACAGCAGCGTGTGGACCATTTTTATCCCAAGGCAGCTCATCTCATCAGGCCTTTTTTACTCGAATGTATCATCCAATGTCAGTTCCTTCTGGATCCATCCCTCATTCATCTTAATAAAGGTGAGGTAATCTAGACTTTTTTGACCTAGGCGACTTCTCTTCTCAGTGACAATACCTCCTGCTGCACTGAAGGTCCTTTCTGACAGGACACTTGAAGCGGGGCAGGCCAGAAGTTCTATCGCAAATTGGGATAGCTCAGGCCACAGGTCAAGCCTGCACACCCAGTAGTCAAGGGGTTCATCGCTCCTCAGGGTGTCGAGATCTGCAGTTAAGGCGAGGTAGTCTGCTACCTGTCGGTCGAATCATTCTCTGAGGGTGGACCCCGAAGGGCTGTGGCGATGCATAGGACTTAAAAAGCTCTGCATGTCCTCCATCAACAACACGTCTGTAAAGCATCCTGTCCTTGCTGGCGTGGTCGTGGGAGTCGGAGGACTACTTTCACCTCTTCCCCTGTTAGATTCCTGTTGTGCTGTGACATCACCCTTATACACTGTGTAAATCATACTTTTTAATTTATTTTGGAACTGCTGCATCCTTTCCGACTTGCGGTAATTCGGTAACATTTCAGGCACTTTATGCTTACACCCGGGGTCTAGTAGTGTGGACACCCAGTACAGGTCGTTCTCCTTCAGCTTTTTTATACGAGGGTCCCTCAACAGGCACAACAGCATGAAAGACCCCATTTGCACAAGGTTGGATGCCGAGCTACTTATGTCCGGTTCCTCGCCCTCAGTGATCTCACTGAAGGTATCTTCTTCCCCCCAGCCACGTACAACACCACGGGTACCAGATAGGTGACAACAAGCACCCTGGGATGCCTGTTGTGGTTGGTCTTCCTCCTCCTCCTCCTCAAAGCCACATTCCTCCTCTGACTCCTCTTCCTCACAATCCTCTTCCAGCATTGCCGCTGGTCCAGCAATTGATGCTGATAAGGCTGTTTCTGGTGGTGATGGTGACCACAACTCTTCCTCTTCATGCTCATCTACGGCCTGATCCCGCACTCTTCACAGGGCACGCTCCAGGAAGAAAACAAATGGTATGATGTCGCTGGTGGTGCCTTCGGTGTGACTGACTAGGTTTGTCACCTCCTCAAAAGGATGCATGAGCCTACAGGCATTGCGCATGAGCGTCCAGTAACGTGGCAAAAAAATTCCCAGCTATGCATAGGCTGTCCTAGCACCCCGGTCATACAAATAGTCGTTAACGGCTTTTTCTTGTTGGAGCAGGCGGTCGAACATTAGGAGTGTTGAATTCTAACGTGTCAGGCTGTCGCAAATCAAGCGTCTCACTGGCATGTTGTTTCGCCGCTGGATATCTGAAAAGTGCGCCATGGCCGTGTAGGAATGCCTGAAATGGCCACACACCTTCCTGGCCTGCTTCAGGACGTCCTGTAAGCCTGGGTACTTATGCACAAAGCGTTGTATGATCAGATTACACACATGTGCCATGCACGGCACATGTGTCAACTTGCCCAATTTCAATGCCGCCACCAAATTACTTCCATTGTCAGAAACCACTTTGCCGATCTCCAGTTGGTGCGGAGTCCGCCACTGAGCCACCTGTGCATTCAGGGCGGACAGGAGTGCTGGTCTGGTGTGACTCTCTGCTTTCAGGCAAGTCAACCCCAAGATGGGGTGTGGAATAGTACCTGGGGAGCTGGGGGGGTGCCGTTGATGTGGAGCAAGATGCAGCAGCAGAAGAGGACTCAGCCAAGGAGGTTATGGAAGAGGATGGAGTAGGAGAAGTAGAGGAGGTGGCAGCAGGCCTTCCTGCAAGTCGTGGCGGTGTCACCAACTCCTCTGCAGAGCCAGGCAATACATGCTTGTCAGCTATCAGCAGGTTTACCCAATGCGCAGTGTAGGTGATATACCTGCCCTGACCATGCTTTGCAGACCAGGTATCATTGGTTAGATGGACCCTTGCCCCAACACTGTGTGCCAGACATGCCATTACTTCCTTTCGCACAATCGAGTACAGGTTGGGGATTGCCTTTTGAGCAAAGAAATTTCGGCCGGGTACCTTCCACTGCGGTGTCCCAGACTCCACCAGCTTGTATGGTAAAAGCTGGTGGGCTAAGAGTTCAGACAAGCCAGCTGTCAGACGCCGGGCAAGGGGGTGACTTTGTGACATTGGCATCTTACGTTCAAACATGTCCTTGACAGACAACTGACTGTGGGCAGATGAGCAGGAAATGCTCCGGAAGAGAGACGGAGTGGGGGATGGTTGAGAGGGGGCAAGGACGACAGCAGTGGTTGACGTGGCTGAAGATGCTGGACCAGGAGGAGGATGGCGGCTTTGAGTTTGTGTGCTGCTTGTACTCATGTGTTGATCCCATAGGCGTTTGTGATGTGTGATCATGTGCCTTCGCAAAGCAGTTGTACCTAGGTGGGTGTTGGACTTCCCATGACTCAGTTTCTTTTGGCACAGGTTGCAAATGGCATCACTGTATTCAGAGACACACACAAAAAAAATGCCACACTGCTGAGCTCTGCGATGACGGCATTCTGGTGGTGGCAACAGCATGTGTTGATTGGCGTGCTGTCTGGCTGACCCCGGGTGCCGATGCATGCTGTCTGACTGTGCCACTAGCTCCTTGTGACGACCTCTCCCTGCTTCCAACTCGTCTCCTCCTCCTCCTCTCTGTCTCCCCATCTGAACTTTCCCCCTGTTCTTCTTCTCTTCTAGCGGGCACCCACGTGACATCCACAGACGCATCGTCATCATCAACCACTTCACTTGTATCTGACAAATCAACAAAGGAAGCAGCAGCGGGTACAACATCATCATCATCCTCATCACACCGTACATCTATGTCTGTAATGCTGCCTGACTGAGACATATCACTGTTATCTACATCCTCTGTCAATGATGGTTGCGCATCACTCATTTCTTCCAACTGATGTCTAAATAACTCCTCTGACAGATCAAGTGAAGCGGCTGTGGTGCTAGTGTTGGTGGTGGTGGCAGGCGGGCGACTGGTAACTAGAGAGGTGCCCGAAGATAAGCTGGAGGAAGATGGTGCGTCAAGGTTCGGAGCGGAAGCTATAGAAGATTGGGTGTCCTGTGTTAAAAAGTCAACTATGTCCTCAGAACTTTTAGAGTTCATGGTACGTGGCCTCTGAACACTGGGCATTATTCTAGGGCCAAAGGGAATCACAGCACCACGACCACGACGGCACCTGCGGGGTGGCCTGCCTCTGCCTGTCATTTTTTTTAAATGTATACTTACACTACTATTTAACAAGATATGAGTGATGCCACTGGGCAAGTGGGCACAGTATACGCTGTGAGCCTGACACAAAAAAAGCAGACTGATGTTTCACAGTCAAAAAAGTTTTTTTTTTTTTTAAATGTACACTTACACTACTATTAAACAAGATATGAGTGGTGGCACTGGGCAAGTGGGCACAGTATACGCTATGAGCCTGACACAAAAAAGCAGACTGATGTTTCACAGTCCAAAATGTTTTTATTGTTTTTATTGCAACTGCAATTAGATTACACAAGCAGACTGATGTTTCACAGTCAAAAAAGTTTTTTTTTTTTTTAATTTACACTACTGTTACACCAGATATGAGTGGTGGCACTGGGCAAGTGGGCACAGTATACGCTGTGAGCCTGGCACACACGCTGGCAGGCAGGTAACTGCAATTAGATTACACAAGCAGACTGATGTTTCACAGTCAAAATTTTTTTTTTTTTAATTTACACTACTGTTACCCCAGATATGAGTGGTGGCACTGGGCAAGTGGGCACAGTATACGCTGTGAGCCTGGCACACATGCTGGCAGGCAGGCAACTGCAATTAGATTACACTAGCAGACTGATGTTTCACAGTCAAAAAAGTTTTTTTTTTTAAATTTACACTACTGTTACACCATATATGAGTGGTGGCACTGGGCAAGTGGGCACAGTATACGCTGTGAGCCTGGCACACACGCTGGCAGGCAGGCAACTGCAATTAGATTACACAAGCAGACTGATGTTTCACAGTCAAAAACGTTTTTTTTTTAAATTTACACTACTTTTACACCAGATATGAGTGGTGGCACTGGGCAAGTGGGCACAGTATACGTTGTGAGCCTGGCACACACGCTGGCAGGCAGGCAACTGCAATTAGATTACACTAGCAGACTGATGTTTCACAGTCAAAAAAGTTATTTTTTTTAAATTTACACTACTGTTACACCAGATATGAGTGGTGGCACTGGGCAAGTGGGCCTGACACACACGCTGGCAGGCAGGCAACTGCAATTAGATTACACAAGCAGACTGATGTTTCACAGTCAAAAAAGTTTTTTTTTTAAATTTACACTATTGTTACACCAGATATGAGTGGTGGCACTGGGCAAGTGGGTACAGTATACGCTGTGAGCCTGGCACACACGCTGGCAGGCAGGCAACTGCAATTAGATTACACTAGCAGACTGATGTTTCACAGTCAAAAAAGTTTTATTTTTTAAAATTTACACTACTGTTACACTAGATATGAATCCACAGAAAGAGGCAGCACCTTGCAATATAAAAAATCTTTATTTCCACATACTGGAATAAAACAGTGACGTTTCGGGTATGGAACCCTTAATCATACAAAGCTCAAACACACTGTTCAATCCTTATAAAGGCCTACCTGTACACAGGTGTTCAATTAACACTTCTTAACAGCCCCACCTAGTGGTTACTCATTTAATTACATCAAACATTAGAACTTTACATTCTTATTTCACCTTAGTGCAGGATAGCAATTAAAATCAATACAAAAACATATGTATACATAGCAATGGCTCATACAGATATCAATATTGATATAACTTCATTACAGCATATTAATGAAAAACCAAATGCAGCAATTTTAGCAATTTTTAACTCAAATGACTACAAAAATAGAGTATAGTCCAATTCTTTATTTAGACCCAAGGGTTGCATAGCATTGAGTTTGTATATCCAAAATGCTTCTTTCTTAAGGATTAACTCCCTATTACCCCCACCCCCCGTCTAGGACGTGGCACTGCATCAATGATTTGAAAACAAACCTGACTAATGTTATGACCACATTAGATAAAATGACCATTATGAATACCAGTATGTATATTGCAGAGATTAAGAATCAGTTATCAAAGCAAGATGTGTACAGAGAGTTGCCATATGATCCTACTATATTTGTCCAAAAGGAGATTGTGTTTATGGTGAATAGAGCTTTGAAAACAGGTATAATAGCTAAAGATGTTACTGACTTTTTAATCATAGATCACCCGTGCATCCCAGTTTTTTATACCTTGCCTAAGGTGCACAAGCGGCTTGAAAATCCACCAGGTAGGCCAATTGTTGCCGGTATAGGCTCAGTCTTTTCTAACATAGCTATCTTTTTGGATAGAGTATTTCAGCCGCTTGTGCACCTTGGCAATTCATACATCAAGGACACTGGGGACTTTTTGGATAAAGTGCATAATCTAAACTTGTCAGGCAATAAATGTATACTCTTTACTTTAGACGTGAGCAGTTTATATATTGCAATAAAACATGAGAGTGGGATTTCAGCAGTCATGAAGGTGCTCTATAATGATAACAAGTACTCCCCAGCACAAAAAATGTTTTTTGAAAATCAATTGAGAGTTGTTTTGTATCAGAATTATTTCTTGTTTCAAGATACATTCTTTCTCCAGCTCCAAGGAACAGCCATGGGTTCCAATGTCGCCCCCACATACGCGAATATATTCATGAACATGTATGAGGAAACATTTATCTATGAGAATACATTATTCCTGCAGTATGCAGTGGCCTGGTGGCAGTATATAGATGATGTATTCGGTGTGTGGTGTGGCGACATTGGAACCCTGGAGGAATTTGTCGCTGAACTCAATTGCAGTACTGACTTTATTAAATTTTTCCTTACTGCAAGTGAAGTTCAGGTTGACTTTTTGGATACCACTGTATATCTTAGGGATGGTAAAATCTGTACAGATTTATATGTTAAACCTACTGATAAGAATGGTCTTCTACATTATCAGAGTTTTCACCCCAGAAGTACAGTTAGGTCACTACCCAGAAGTCAGTTCCTGAGGGTACAACGTATTGTATCAGAAAAAGACAGACTACATGAAAGATTACACAATATGGCAAAAAAATTTGAGGATAGAGGTTACCCTGTAGTGCTGGTTCAGAATGAACTAGCTAAGGTTCAATCTAGAAAAGATCCAACTCCAAAAAAGGAGGATAAGCGAATGGTAGTACTTATGGATCACAATAACCATGGTAGTGAGATCATGAGTGTTTTAAAAAAACACTGGCGTATCCTACAGGGTTGCCATCCAGGCGTTGCTGAATTTGCATTACCCCCCATGCCTGCTTACAGAAGGAGGAGAAACCTCAGAGATGAGCTTATACACACAGACATTGGAAGTGCAAATAAAAAACATCAAAGTTATATATCTGATAAAAATCATGGTTGCTATCCCTGTTTGGGATGTGGCAACTGCAATTTCGATGATTAAAGGCCCTCATTTTGTACATCCTCTCACTGGTAGAAAATTTCTAATAAAAGGTTTTTACACGTGTGATACTGCTTTTGTTATCTATCTCATAAAATGCCCATGTGGAAAAATTTATATTGGGGAGACGACCCGTCGTGTCCGTGATAGGATAGTACAACATAAAAGCAATATCAGATGTGGAAATTTAGAGGCACCAGTGTCAGGTCATTTTATCCAATGTGGTCATAACATTAGTCAGGTTCGTTTTCAAATTATTGATGCAGTGCCACGTCCTAGACGATGGGGGGGGGTAATAGGGAGTTAATCCTTAAAAAGAAAGAAGCATTTTGGATATACAAACTCAATGCTATGCAACCCTTGGGTCTAAATAAAGAATTGGACTATACTCTATTTTTGTAGTCATTTGAGTTAAAATTTGCTAAAATTGCTGCATTTGGTTTCTCATTAATATGCTGTAATGAAGTTATATCAATATCGATATCTGTATGAGCCATTGCTATGTATATATATGTTTTTGTATTGATTTTAATTGCTATCCTGCACTAAGGTGAAATAAGAATGTAAAGTTCTAATGTTTGATGTAATTAAATGAGTAACCACTAGGTGGGGCTGTTAAGAGGTGTTAATTGAACACCTGTGTACAGGTAGGCCTTTATAAGGATTGAACAGTGTGTTTGAGCTTTGTATGATTAAGGGTTCCATACCCGAAACGTCACTGTTTTATTCCAGTATGTGGAAATAAAGATTTTTTATATTGCAAGGTGCTGCCTCTTTCTGTGGATTTGTTGAGATTAAGGGATTACAGCAGCCTTCTTGGCCTGCACCTGACAGTGGAGCTGAGCTACAAAGTGTTCTAATGTTACACCAGATATGAGTGGTGGCACTGGGCAAGTGGGCCTGGCACACACGCTGGCAGGCAGGCAACTGCAACTAGATTACACAAGCAGACTGATGTTTCACAGTCAAAAAAGTTTTTTTTTTCAATTTACACTACTGTTACACCAGATATGAGTGGTGGCACTGGGCAAGTGGGCCTGGCACACACACTAGCAGGAAGGCAACTGCAATTAGATTACACTAGCAGACTGATGTTTCACACTCAAAAAAGTTTTTTTTTTTTAAATTTACACTACTGTTTAACCAGATATGAGTGGTGGCACTGGGCAAGTGGGCCTGGCACACACGCTGGCAGGCAGGCAACTGCAATTAGATTACACTAGCAGACTGATGTTTCACAGTCAAAAGAGTTTTTTTTTTTTAAATGTACACTACTGTTACACCAGATATGAGTGGTGGCACTGGGCAAGTGGCTGGGCAGGCAGGCAACTGCAATTAGATTACACAGGAAAAAAAAAAAAAAAAACAGACTGATGTTCTAGCTTTTTGGGGTGCTGTCCTTAAAGCAGAGATCAGATGAGTCCTTCAGGACTGTAGTGGACACTGAATACACTAGCCTAGCTATCAATTTCCCTATTAAATCAGCAGCAGCTACACTTTCCTTCCTCTCACTAAGAATGCAGCTTCTGAATGAATCTAAAATGGCTGCTGTCCAGGAGGTAGGAGGGTCTGGGAGGGAGGGTCTGCTGCTGATTGGCTGGAATGTGCCTGCTGACTGTGAGGTACAGGGTCAAAGTATTACTCAATGATGACGAATAGGGGGTGGATCGAACATCGCATATGTTCTCCCGCCGTTGCGAATGCGAACAAGCTATGTTCGCCGGGAACTATTCGCCGGCAAACAATTTGCGACATCACTAATTACAAGTCCAACATCATTAATTTTTCATTTGAGCAATAGCCTAGTGCATGGCAAATAGTGCCAGTGCATTAAATCCCTCACATAACAGACTTCTATGGGGCACGCTATCAAATTCTTGCTGGATGAAAAGCAGCAAATCAAGTGTGGTTCTTTACTTCTGTGCTATACTATTTCAATGAAACTTAAAGGAACAGTCTACTTTAAAAATGTTATTGTTTAAAAGATAGATATTCCCTTTATTACCCATTCCTCAGTTTTGCATACTCACTGTTGTATTAATACACATTTTACCTATATGATTAGCTGTATCTACGCCTCTGCAGACTACCCCAGTGTTTTTTACAATCTAGCATCTTAGCTAATCAGTACTGGTTCTTGCATAACCATTATTATTCTCCATGGGAGTGAGCACAATGTAATCTATATGGCGCACAAGAACTAGCACTGCCCAGCTGTAGTGCAATATTTAAAAAGCACTGAGATAAGAGGCAGCCTGCTGGGGCTTAGAAAAAGGCACATTTAGAAGTTATAAATTATATTAATATAACAATGTTGGTTATGCATGGCTGGAGAATGGGTAGTAAAGGCATTATCTATCTTTTAAAACAATAAGAAAAAATGAAAGTAGACTATCGCTTTAACCCCTTTCAGAGAAGAACTTGCCCAAAATACCAGAGAATTTTTAGTATTTTTGCTATCACTCCATTTAAACAGAAATAGAGCATTTTTTTTTTATTTATTTACCAGCCAAATATATATTTAGGCAGACAACCCAAGGTATTGATCTAGCCCATTTTGGTATATTTCATGCCACCATTTCATCGCCAAATGCGATCAAATAAAAAACATTGTTAACTTTTCCACAAACTTTGGTTTCTTACTGAAATTATTTACATACCACTTGTGCAATCATGGGACAAATGGCTGTACAATTTTATCTGGGAACCCCTTTGTTCAGAAATATCAGACATATATGGTTTTGTCATTGCTTTTAGGTAATTAGAAGGCCGCTAATTGCAGCTGCGCACCACACTTCTATCATTCCCGGCAGTGAAGGGGTTAATTAGGTAGCTTGTAAACTTAATTTTAGCTTTAGTGTAGAGATTACCCTCCGACCTGAAACTTTCCACCCCCTGATCACTACCTGATCCCTCCCAAACAGCTCTTTTCCCTCACTCACCCTTATCTTAAAGGGACACTGAACTCAAATGTTTTCTTTCGTGATTCAGATAGAGCATGACATTTTAAGCAACTTTCTAATTTACTCCTATTGTCAAATTTTCTTCATTCTCTTGGTATCTTTATTTGAAAAGCAAAAATGTAAGTTTAGATGCCGGCCCATTCTTGGTGAACAACCGGGTTGTTCTTGCTGATTGGTGGATAAATTCATCCACCAATAAAAAAGTGCTGTCCAGAGTCTAAACAAAAAAAAAAGCTTAGATGCCTTCTTTTTCAAATAAAGATAGCAAGAGAATGAAGACAAATTGATAATAGGAGTAAATTAGAAAGTTGCTTAAATTTGCATGCTCTATCTGAATAATGAAAAAAAATATTTGGGTTCAGTGTCCCTTTAAGTTCTGGCAGACAGTCTGCCAATGTGCAAATTTAAGGAATTTTTTTTGTCTTAAATGTTTTTCTGTTTTCTGCAGTGTAGGATCTCCCCTTACCCTCCAACCTTCAAGATCCCTCCCAAAAAGCATTCTTACCCAACCCCCTCTAACTAGTGCGCACCATCTTAGGTACTGGCAGCTGTCTGCCAGACTGCCAGTACCTATGAACCACATTTTTGGTTATATTTTTTATACCCCCTCCCCATCCCACAATCATTAGTTAGGGATTCTCCACACCCCCAAGCCACATTTTTCCTGTAGCGTAGGTTTCCTTTCCTTCTTCTCCCTTTATTTTTTTGCGGTGTAGGGCCCTCCACCCTCTGCTGCTTGACTGCCAACCTGCCTCCCACGATTCCCTCCTCCACCTCCCACCTGCAAAAACAGATGATCATTAAAGACGGTGACACACACAGTGCCATCGTCTGTAACGATCTGGCATCTGCCCTCATATGGAACCGGAGCACTGATCGCACTCTGGTTCCATATGCGGGCAGATGCCTGGAGCTCAGGAACTCCAGCTCTAGGCTGTAACTTAACAGTCAAGACTGCTGGAGCTTCGACGTATATATACCTTGTGTGGTATGATAAGCAAAGTACAATGTAAATATATACATGTCGGATTGGGTGAAGGATTTAAACATTAAACACTTCCCATATACACAAACACACATATATATTATATACATACACACACACATAATGTACCCACATATACAGTAGATATATATAGACACACATATATATATTTTTTTTAATTAAACCTTTGTTTCTAAAGTATTACATCTAAATATAACTTAAATCATTTACTTCCATAGCATTTTCATGTGTTTTGTTATGCAAACTAGGAAGCAATAAATGCTTACTTTAGGTCTCAAAAAGCCCTATCTTTTAGAGCAGTATTTCTAATTGTGCTTGATCGCAACACTTAAAGGGACATTAAACTGCTGAGTACCACGTCAATAGAAAAGATAATACTCACAACGCTAATGTTTTTCCTCTTGTGTCTGCAGCTGTCTTCAAAGTTGTTCTCTTATTTTAACCACTTACAATTATCAGTTAGTGAAGCTCTGCATCTTCACACTGTGTGCCGCCATTTTGTAGCTTATATTTGTCATGTAACTTCTAAACTATGCAAAAAACTGCAAAAATGTAACACTACTGCTCTTTATTAGGTGAGCTAAACTGAATTCACTTCACAGCTGTACAGCTGTCAAAAATCAGATCTGTGAAAGTGCACTGCTTCTGTCACATGATGCAAAAAGATGGCAGCGCCCAATATAAAATGCAGAGATTTAGCAGCTGGATTCTATTAGTTAAAATAAGAGAAAGACTATAAAAATGTAATAGTAGGGGGGGCGTGTCCGGGCTCAGGCTGAAGATGGCCGCAAAACTGAGAGCTCTGGCAGAGTGAATTACATTCCGCCATGTAATTGATATATTTTGAGGCCACCCAGCATAGAATCCTGAATAAATTGGAAGGGAACAGTTTGCTGGCCAAGGCAATACTTTTGTTGTACAACTTCAGGGTCTCTCAGACCGGATTGCTGTAGTTTAATTTTGGCAGCCTCTACAGAGGTAATTTCCAAATCTCCTTCCACACTACCTACAATATTGAAAATGGGAGACCTACTTGAAGCCATACAAGGTTGGATGACAGATCTCGACAACATAATGTAGGCTAGATGCGATGAACTTTTATCCCGCATGGCACATACCCGTATTAAGATGGAGGTAGCCGGGAACGAAAGATAGGCGAGCACGGAGCATTCTCAGGGGTGCGAAAATGCAAGAAAGGACATACATCCACATGTTGCTATGGACATATATGCCCGTGTGCAGCCAGGACCCTGTGTGAGCTTCTTACCTGCTTTGGTTCCTAACCGGGGAGTTGCGGCCGGCTCCCAGGGGTGGGATCGAGGAGAGGTGAGTGGATCATGGAGGAATACTTACATACCCCGCCTGAGCTATCGGCATCGGGACATATCTATTTACCTGACAAGGGAGCTTTACTGCCGAAAGAAGAGGATGATTGGTTCCCGTGGGCTCTGCCTGTCGGGCTGATGCCGCTTGAAGGAGATGTCTTCTGGTTGACCACACGAGGTCAAGATGTGCCTGTGAACTGTGCCTCCCGGACCGGCATTGGGTAACTGTATGTGGCCCCTGCCAGCGCAATGGGACAGCAGGTTAATTTGGGCTCCCTGTCTGGACTTAAATAAGAGCTACACTCTAGTGGTCAATGAGACTTTTCTTACTGGGACTAAGGATGACTGTTTGATTTAATGAGCCCCGTACAGTTCTGTTTTCCTTACACAAGCCGAGATGGATATAGTTATATATTTGGGGGGCTGCTTAAATATTATATATGCTCTTAAAGGGTAGGCCTTCTCATACCACATCACTCCGTAGCATGATATAAAAAGGGCTTTTGTAGAGGCAGTATTGCCTACAACAATAACCAGGCTAGACAAGGGTTAGTTACCTCAGTTAACCTTAAAATTACAGTTACTAAAGTGCAACATAGTGATTCCTTAGCAACAGAAGCTTACCTAATGCTTATTGTTTAGGACTGTCAGCTATAAACATTCCTCTTAATATAGTGCGTAGCTGCATAATCATGTGGAGTACTAGGTTATCATACAGACACTGGATGCATACTGGGCCATATGGATGAGCATAGGGTGACCCCCACTCTGTCCTCACTAATTATTATTTATTACCAAGCTATAGGCTCATCATATGATCTACTTGCCCCCTTGAGTCTGAGAAGTGTTTTCCCTATTGTCAGAATCTCTCTAGTGGCCTGTATTTAACTGCCCCCTATAAGCCAGACAAATGGGATATCTGCCACTGAAAGTTATAAAAAGACATGTGCGTTATTGGTCCCCTAGGCCTGAGAAGAGCGTTTCCTACCAATACAATTTGCATTCTAGACTGATTGTAATAGCTCTCCTATTAACATGAGAAGTGGGTTATGCATTGCCAAATTTATATAATCACCTGCTTATAATTGCTCTTAATCAGCAGGAAGTATATGGGACCTATTGCTAACATTGTTATACTGGCCTACATTTAGTGGCATAATACTTTAAATTTCTGTTGCATAATACAACATATAGGGGCCTAAAAGCGGCATATAGATCACTTCTTTATAAGATCAGTACATATATTTACATAGAATGTTATTAATGTGTTGGACTCTGGAGGGTCCTTGTTGTCACTATCCCCTATATGTACCTTATAGTTAGGTTTCACACCTGTGGCCCAAGAGTAGCCGCTAACTCTTACATGAAGTATATCCCACAGATGCTTTGGTATATTTTGAAGGGATTTTATGTTATGTTATGATATGATATAATGTATAAAATCTGTACTATTAATTCTATCGTTTAACTATCTCATGTTCTCATGTGAATAGTAGGGACACCTAAAGGCCTACTTTTGTTTTTTCCTAGCTCCTTTGCATGTAAGTTAGGCCGGATGATAACTATTAGTTAATGATTTTGGTTATGCTGATACCTGAGTAATATTCCTAAGCCCAATAATTCTTAAGCGAGAGGTGTAATTGGTATTCAGGATACTAACCTTACTTAGGAATACAAACCAACCTCTATGTATATAATGCATTGAATCTCTTCCCCATATCGATTGTTAGATGTTCTATACTATATACAGCTAATTGATGCTTATGTTTTACTGCCTCTCAAAGAGTGGAGGACATACCCAGAAGTTTTGTATATGATGACTCCCTTGTTAAGTGATACCAAAAATTTAGGTTATGTGTTTGATTAATACAATCCTGGAGGGGGAAAAGTTATAATATTACAGAATTATAATTACTATACTTGGTATTTAAATTTATTGGGTATGCAGGTCGAAGAGAGGTCTGTTTTACTTAAACACCCTCAGGTTAGATGTAAGAGAGATTTGAGGTCCACAATTGACCTATACTGCATGAGAAGGTAAAGAAGAGGTTGGCTCATTGGTTTGCACTTCAAATGTTAGATATTCAGCACATTTTTGTATCCTGACAAGTTCAAATTTATGCTGAAATCAATAGATATCACTGTACTTTAATGTATCAATCTGTGAAGACGGAGTCATACCCTTTGTATATATCCTGTTATAGACAACATGGACAATTGTAGGCCTAATCATTCTTATTTGGACATTTTTTTTTTACTGATGTCAGGCCCAAGGACTGCTGCAATATTTTGTAAGTTAACTGTCCACCTAAAAATGTATAAAAGAAAATGAGGTACTATACATGGCCAGACAATTTCTCTCATAATGTTAAAACCACAGTCCGGTTGATATATATAAGACATGCCTCTTGTGTGAGATGCTTATATATTATTGTTTGTCAAATAGGCGTGTTGCCATGCTGTTTTTCAGTGTATGTTTATATTTGAATTTTTTACCTCAATAAAAATTATTAAAAAAAAAATAAAAAAAATGTAATAGTAAAGTGAGTAGTAACCATGATGCTGTATTTGTGTATTTTTACGTAGCAGTGTAATGTCCCTTTAACTTAAAACGTGTAATACACATGCAAAGAGTGTACTAATGTGTTCTCTGCTCTATCCAAAAGTATAGGATGGACTAAAAAAATTATTTAAGAGGCTTTGGTTAATATTTTTTATCATCCACTTGTAATACCAAATTCTTCTCTATTGATTGCTCTGCTTCCAATCTAGCCCGAAATCAGCATAATGATAAATTAAAATAGTTTTTGTTCAGCTTCCATGTTTAAAGGTGTTTTAATACTGAAACTATATTATGTACATCATTTGATTTGACTACAGCTTTATCAAAGCAAAAAGGGAAATTTCACTACGGCACAAAAATTCAGCTTTAAAATATTTCAAATATATATATATATATATGTATATTAATAATTATCAACGTTTCATTGTTAGAGCTTAATCTCTGAATTAAAAAAAGCATTCAAAGAGCTTGACTTTACATTAGTATAAAGAGTATCTCATCACAAATTAAAGACACATTTTACTCAAAAATGCATATTGTATATTTAGTACTGCAATATTAGATTTGTACTTCCCGCCAATTGTCACTGACTGATAAGGACAATTGTCTCTGCTTCACTGGTGGGGAATGACACATCTCTGCAAGTATAAAAATATAAGATTATTCAGGATAGAAACATAAAAATTACTGAAATGTATTAGATATATTAGCTAAAACAAAAAAGTCTTCTACAATTGTCCTTTAAATTTCCCTTTAAGAACTTTTTTTTGTAAGAAAACAGAGATTGCATTAAAGTTACAATAACAGTTCTGCAGACTTATAACCACTTTGCACTGGTAATAGTCAATTAAGTATCAGCTCTGCCTATTGTCCTTTATATTATCTGTTATATCTTCTAATCATGATTATAATGATGATCCTCATTATCACAATGAAGTGGTGAGTCAGTTTTCTCTGCACTCTCTTAAAAATTCTCAGAGTATTCACAAAAATACCCATAATTATTCAACATTGTGACATGCTGCATAGAATCTGAATTAAAGTATTATTGTTAAAGAATATAATAGACAGGTCATATTAGATACACAGAGAACCATTAGCAATGCTATATTGTCTCTGACATCAGCATTTCTGTCCGCAGCTTTTTTTTTTAGTTTTCTATTTATTTCTAAAAATTGAGACGTTAAAAAGGAATATTCAATAACTTTCCTTCTTTATTAATTGTGCTTATCCTAAATCTTAGTATATTTCGCTATTTATTCAATAACTTATACAATCAAAGATCCAAACTGTGTATCCTCCTACAGTTTCCACCAAATGAAAATTAGACAACATCCAAAGGTGTACAATTAACTGTCCAGAGTATTAGGCATTTTTTTTTTTTTAGCAATATGATATTTTGAAAGTGATATTGGGATGATGCAGAAAAATTAGATTTATTGTAGATGTCATATTTTTCAAAGTATCTGTTCTTTTGGTGCCACCTAGTGGTCGTCTTGCATTTCAATAATTTAATGTGCCATTTATATATACTGTTTTGGAAAATTTGAACTAAAAATCAAAATAGCTTTTAATATTCTCTCTGTTGTAGCTTTGACCATAAAAAGTTATACAGAAGGCTTATTACAATTAAAATGTAATTTATAAACTTTTCTAAAATCTCTAAATCTTTCAAATCTCCCAATTAGATTATCCAGTAGAAGTCATAAAAAATATTTTTCAAAGTATTTTTTTATGGTAATGCAAAACATGTGTGTTATACCAGAAACATTATGAAGTTACACAACATAGTTTGGATTTGCTTTCCTTATACACTGGCCGTTCAAGCAGAGCATCCATCTTCAAATAAATATTAATCCATGATTTTCATTCAATTAATTGACCTATCAATATATTGTTATTTACATATGTGACATGAAATATTTAGTTATGTCTTACACTCTTGCACAGCACTAATGCAATATGTATCTACCTAAAAAAGAGCTACACTTGAGCATTGCCTTTTTCTTCACTGATATCAGTTGCACAATGCTTCCTTCTGTTGGTAATGTAAAATGTATGCTCTATTAGAAGAAAAGCTAAAGGTCAGATGATATCCTGTCTCACACTCTTCTATACAGTAGGTTAATAGACTATTATATAGGTATGAAAGGATAAGCTGCGGGTAGCAACATACTCCCTAGTGATTCAGCATGCATTGCCCTCAGGTTTTACTGTTACCATTTACACACAGAAGCTTAAGCAATCTATAAAAGAGAAAGATAGACAGTAAATAGCAATGTCCTCTAAATAGTTTTTGGTAAGCATGGAGGTTGCACAGGAACTACAGAAAACAAGAGATGATTGTTCATGTTGTGTGTGAAATTGGTACAATTATTTAGCTTTTGCAGTGATTGTCTACACATATTTGCAGTGATGGCGCTTTCTCAGGAGTGTTGAGGAGGTGCATACAAGGCTGGAATTGTCTACTGGGACACCAGAAGATTTCCCAGTGGGCTGCAGCAGCTTGAGTTGACTAGCTGCTGGTGAGGAAATGCAGCTTTATCCCCTCTCTTCTTTTTGACTCTGAGCTATACTTATTTCCATGTAAGTTATATTTCCTAGATACTGTATGTACCATTTTATTAGCCCTCCTTTTGTTTTTAGCATCTAGTAATGTCACACTGTGGGACAAAGTGACACACTGTTTTGAGTGTATTCTCCAGATTACACTATGGACAATATATATTTTTTTTATTATCAACTAATATAATCTAATTGTGAAAAATGGGGTGTGTGCCTTTAACAAACTCAACTGAAAATAGGGCTGGTCTTCCATTTTTTCCAGGGCTGAACTTTTTATACCCAGTCCTGCCTGGGTGCATATAAAGTAACACAATGTTAGAAGTGCTTGAGTGAGTGCATAATTGTTTAAGTGTGTCTGAGAGTTTATATGTGAGTGGGTGTGTGTTTGTGTATGTGAGAGCATGAGTGAGAATGTGTGAGTGTAAAAGTGCATGTGTTTGTTCATGAGAGTTTGCATGTGTGAGTGTGTGTGATTGCATGTGTTTGTGTTTCATTATGTGACTGTATATATACGTGCATAATGTTTTGTGTGTGTAATTGCCAAAGTGTAAGATCAAATTTGTTCATGGGAATGTGTGTGTGTTTGTGTTAATACAATTGTGTGTGTGTGTGTGTGTGAGGGAGAGTGAGAGGCATTACAAGTGTGTGTGTGTGTGTGTGTGTGTGTGTGTGTGTGTGTGTTTAGTAAGAAAAGTATGTCAGTTGCTGAAAATAATGAATACATATTTTTTGTTTCAGTACACCGAATCACAGAACATAATGAGATTTCCTTTTGCTATTTGTCAGTTTCAATGTATATGGGATAATATGATTAATATTTTTTAACCGTGAGAGATGCTGTCTCAAAGTTCCCAGACTGATGAAACTGCTTGTTTTTATTTGCTGTAAAAATCTAAAATCTAAACATCTCATTCTCTTTTTTTTTTAAAAAAGTATTATGACATTATATGAGGTTTGTATCTCCACTGAAATATGTAATTACAAACAAATTAGTATCATCAACCATAAAACAAAAATTATATAACTAGTTTATTAAGGAACCCAGTATGACACACATTCCCAGCACAGTTTTCTGACATTATCACTGCTAGCTATTTATTCATTTTATGGAGATGAAAGTAACGTTTAAACTCTCCTAACCAAAGTTAAAGGGATAGTAAAGTAATTTTCTATTTATTAATTATAAATATAAACATTGCATTGCAAAGGGTCTGCACACCAAGGGCTAGATTATGAATGGAGCGCAAATGTTTACGCCTGAGTGATAACGGTTTTTATAAGGGTAAACACGATCGCATGAGCACAATCGCAATTTACGCTAGTATGATTACTTCAGAGCTCTTGTTAACTGTTTCGCAAAAATAAAAAATTGCACAAAACACATCAAAAATACTTTACAAAGTATAATAACACTTATAATAACACTATCTAATTAAAATTATTTTTTTTTTAAATTTCACAAAAAAGGTATAAGGGCTCAAAGATATGAGGTATGAGATATGATGGCTTTAAAATTGAAATACATACATATAAATGTCTAAATATGTATATATATCTTAATATGTGTACAGATATATTTATATGGATATATATGTATTTACAGACATATATATATATACATATAAACACATAAATACATATGTAAACATATATAGGAGTGCATTGGAACCCTTTGTAGTTAAGTAGATGAAAAAATGTTAAAGCATATTTATGCAATATTCATATTTAATAAAGGTTTTAACTATGTATATACTGTAAATATTTTTCATTCCAATGTTCTGCACATAGCAGAATATGTTCTATGTATTTCTAAATAGATATTCATATATATATATATATATATATATATATATATATATATATATATATATATATATATATATATATATACCAAAATTCATTAAAATTATGGGGGGGGGGGGATAAAAAACTGAAATTAAAATCCTCCATGTCTCAAAATTAAATCAATGTAAATATCGGCATAGGAAATTAGCATATCTAGGCAAGATTCCCCGCTCGCTTTTTCCCAGAAATACCTCATATACATTGGTAACATTGTATATGAGGTATTTCTGGGAAAAAGCAAGCGGGGAATCTTGCCTAGATGTGCTAATTTCCTATGCAAATATTTACATTGATTTATTTATATATATATATATATATATATATATATATATATATATATATATATATATATATATATATATATACATATACATATATATATACTTATATAAAATTATATATTGAGCCTGAGGAGGGGGTAACTTACCCCGAAACGTTGCTCTGTATGTGCTGCTGCCTACAGTAAAGAAATTTTGATTTGAATTGATTCCTGAGTGTCTGCCTAATTTCTTTGACATATATATATATATATATATATATATATATATATATATATATATATATATATATATATATATATATATATATGAATAGATATATATTTTACCCAAATACCCTCAACTATATGTAGAAATATGTATTAATTAATAAATAGAACATATTCTTGTATGTGAAGAACATTGGAATGTGAAATATTCATATTTTAATTTCAGGTTAGCACACTTGAAAATATGAGATTGGGTTTGCGTGCGAGTAGGGTGTAGGGTTTTATTTTCAACTTTTTTTATCCATTGATTTCTATAAGGGAATAAGTGAACGTGCATGTAATATTCTAACTTCGGCATTTTGCACTAGTAGGGTTAGCACAAGAGCAAAAACAGTTAACTTTCAACTCGTAATATGAGGGAAACCCCGACAAGCGCAAAAAGCTTGCTTCTAGCTCAATTAACTCTCAAGCAGAAGTGTTAATTTTGTGCTCCACTTGTAATCTGGCCCAAAATTCAATGGTTTGTTGTAGAGGGACAAACCCCTTAAAAACTTTTTTTGAAATAGTCAGTCAGGAACAGATAAATAAAAGAATAAAAAAAACTGACCTTCATAAACCATCACTGTATAAAATCTTGCACGGTCAGTATTCTGAAACCTACATAATGCACTCAAATCTCTCTTTTGGGCAACGTAAAAATAATTTTTTCTGAGTTAAATTGCAGGGAATAATGACAAAATAAATAATGAAAGTATAATACAATTTATTGGGGAAATTCAATTATTTGTTGAATCCTCTAATTTCAGGAATTCTACTCCAGTGTTCACTTGAAGACCTATTGCTATTAAATAGATGGCCCTTACCCATGCCTTAGGTATATCAATAAACTGGGAAATATATATACTGTATATAAACTATGTCAGTGTTTATTGGAAAGATGCCAATTGCTGAAAGCTTGAATATTTAATTATCTGAACACTAAAGGCATTTTCAGCTTGAAAAATTATGGAGATTTGTTCAATAGGTCTATTAGGGAATTCAAAATCAAAAGTAAAGATGTAATTGCTAGCAGTTGAATTTTACTGAATGCAAGTTATAAAAAACAGCTATCAAAAAACAGTGCACTAAAAGAGAGTTTGAAACTTCTAATGTAGAATTTTTTTATTGAAATTGTATTGGTCAATAAATGATACATTTTATTTTTGGCACTTGAATTCGGCAATAAAACCCCTCAAAAAAGCTTTTTATGAACAAAAAGGCAGAACAGGATTTATCTATTGCATTTCTTTAGTTATAATGTACTTTACAATTACTTAAAAAGAGGAATTTATAGGTGACTGGCTGTCTAAGAGTATACTGGAAACGTATGTGATCCTATTCAAAGCTATTTTAACAAAACCACAAAGGCAATATATATTTTTCAAAGCTCTTTTTTAGAATAGCAAGCTACTGAAGGAATAATCTAAATGGCATCACAAAAGAAACATTAATGTAAGATGAAATGATAGAAAAGTAACAGGATAAAAAAAATACATTCTATATATATATATATATATATATATATATATATATATATATATATATATATATATATATATATATCTTTTTTACTTAGATTTTTTTTAAACATCTTTAATTAAATTGTAAGGTTTTATACCTACACACTGAAGATAGATTCTTCTTCTTCAAAAAAAAAAAAAATGTTGGGAGGGGTGAAGAATACCACACATCCTAAGATTTTTTTTATAGATTTGTAGAGATCACCTTAGCTTCATAATAAAGAAAGAAAGAAATAATTTATAGCTTGTAAGGCTGTAAAAGAAAAAAAAACATGGCTGATATAGAAAGTGTATAAATCAAAGTGTTTTCTTTAATATCTTCCAGTATCTTCCATTCCTGTTTGGACTCCTGATTGGTTGCAGGTGGTTTGCTAGAGCCAATGGGGGTGTAGCATGTGGAAATGCCTATATGGTGGGCATTTAGTAAAACTCAAAGTAAACACAAAATCCATTAATTCATAATATGCCTATACCCCATTAGGCCTTCCTTTCTACTTTACCTCAGACCCAAACTATCTGCCTTACTAGGAAGGTATCAGATGGATCTCTCAAAACACCCACATTTCATAAAAGAATGACAGTACTACTAGGTTACTTCCCACAGCCCCTTTTCTAACTAACTCTTCTAGCCATTAACTGTAGCCATTAACTGAATTCCAAACACACAAATAGAAAAATAAGATAAGCTGCTGCATATATCAGATATCCTGTAAATAGCATAAACTACTCATATTATAAGACCAGATCACTAACCTGAGAATATCAAGCCATATTTATATGGCAACAAAAATCAGGATCAACTCTGGCAAGATAAGAATCCTTATGCGCCAGAGGTTGGAAAATGTGGCTGGCCACAAAGCTGTTTTTCCACTTAAAAACTCTGAATTCATGCAAGCTGACCACATCTGTTAACAGATGCATGTACTGGCTGGATACTTGATCAGATACCCTCAATAAAACCCTATTAAATCTTACAAATTGTCCCTAGACAATCAAATCATCTTTCATATTCGTGGTAATCCTGATCTAATTTAGGGCTAGTTTCCATTGAGGTGTTAAAGTTTGGAAGCTAGTGGTAGCAACTATTCTCCATAGACTTTAATATAGGTAAATGTTTTACTATCAGTTTCCAAATATTACCAACTCAATGGAAACCAGCCCTTAGTCCTTGTCTTTCAGGGAGGAGTTTTCTAAACCACCTGTTTAATACCCTACACAGGAGTAATACCCTAAATGCTGAGGAGGCGTAGATTGTAGCTCCATAAGGAGCAAACAGTGAACTCCCAGCAGCCATCTGAACTTCTTCCAGGATCCTACTCCCCTTTTCAAACCCTGTTAAATGCATTCATGGCCCAAAAACACCTTCTCTACTTTGCATGGGATCATTTAAACATGGACAATACAATCAACTAGAAAAAACTTTTTTCAAAGTGTGTCAAAGTCCTTTTTTTTTTACTTTTCAATTTGTAAACCCTGAACTTCATCCCTGTTTCACGTGATATTTGTTTCACTGTTTGCATGACTTTTTGTTAAAGGGATAGTAAACACTTTGAGAATTTTAAATAAAATGCTTAATTGTGTGTAGCAAATAAGATTGGGCTATATTCATATAATTATTTTTTATTGAAATTTAATTCTGAAAATTAATAGTTTTCCAATTCTTAAAATTACTTCACTAGCATAACCCTTACACATATCAGTCACTAACTGACCTGAGCAGAGATTATTCAATAACAAACTTCAAAACAATATATGTATATAAATGTCATGATCCGATCCAAACATTGCCGTGTCGCATGATCCAATCATTGCCTAGCAACATGACACGGCCTCCCTGTGTATACCCCACACGTCACTGGACTTTAAATCTTCAGGCGGGACTTATCTCCAGTGCCCATTTGTCGCAAAGCGTTTCCTGCTACCCGTTACCTCTGGGTCCATGAGTGTATGCTCTTCTACCTGCCTAAAAAGCATATTTTGACCCTTGCCTGACTGAATACTCTGCTGCCGAATCCCTTAATCTACTTTAAATGACATTTGACCACTGCTTTGCCTGACCACTCTGCTGCCTAATCCTTAAACATGCTTAAAGGGACAATGAACATTGCTTGCCTGACCACTCTGCTGGCTAATCCTTAAACCTGCTTAAAGGGACATTGACCATTACCTTGCCTGACCACTCTGCTGCCTCATCCCTAAACCTGCTTAAAGGGACATTGACCATTGCTTTGCCTGACCACTCTAACGGATTATCCTCTGCCTGACTTAAAGTGATATTGACTTCTGCTTTGCCTGACCACTCTAATGGATCATCCTCTGCCTGTCTTAAAGTGATACTGACCTCTGCTTTGCCTGACAACTCTAATGGTACACCCTCAACCTGCTTTTAGTTCCTGTACCTTATACTTCCTCATCTCATCTAGAGACTGTTCTGTGATCCTGCATCATCTGTTAGTACTCAGTTTTTTTTATTTCCTGCATAATAACTGTTTTTGTTTCCTTCCTGAGTGGGTCACGTCCTGGTTTCCTCTCAGTGTGCTAGCATGTGTTTATAATTCACTCTAACATTTGGGTCTAATCCTGGACTGATTCTATACGGCTGACAATAAATATATATAATGTGTGTCCATTCTAGTATCAAGTCTGGATTGGACCTTAAAATAAGACAAGTGGTGGCTGGAGTTTGGCCATTACTCAACAATTATAGAGAACAAGGTAATAATTTGTTCTAAAAACATGCACACTATAATACAAATGATTTAAAATCACACTTTTTAATCTATCAAATATGCTCACAATTAAACATGATCATCTATTTTTTCAATTCTTTATTGCAGTGAAGTGGAGGTTTAAAAATGTTAAATATAAAATGAAGTAAAATGATATGATTTTATTAATTCTATACATGTCATAAATTAATATTACTGGTTAAGAGGAAACCCTGCATTGAAGCATAAATGGTAGTCATCATCATCATCATCAGATATTATCTGCATACAATACTTCTGGCATTGCATACATTTTTATCTTTCTGTAAAGGTTTGTGAAAATCCTTTAGAAAACCTGTGGTATGACCGTTTTTTGCAGGTTTTCAAGTGTTTCACAAAGACTTTTCTATTTTATTGTTTTCTAATTCAATTGCCATCTCTTCTTAGTAATTAGGATACTTTTGAAAATGATAAAAGAATAACCTAGATGCTATGTAATATTTTTGTATTCAAATTCAGACATTTTAAAATGGCAGCCTTGTTTTGAAAAACAATTGCTTATTGTTTTCTGAGGTTAAAACATTTAAAGGGTCAGTCAAGTCAAAATTAAACTTTCATGATTCAGAGAGGGCATGCAATTTTAAACAACCTTCCAATTTACTTCCATCATCAAATTTGATTTGTTCTATTTGTAGTCTTTGTTGAAGTTTAAACCTAGGAAGGCTCAAACTGATTTCTAAGCTGTGGAAGGTCACCTCTTATCTCAGTGCATTTTGACAGTTTTTTTACAGTTAAACAATGCTAGTTCATGTGTGTCATATAGATAACAATTTGCTCATTCCCATGGAGTTATTTATGAGTCAGAACTGATTGGCTAAAATGCAAGTCTGTCAAAGAACTGAGATAAGGGGCAGTCTGCAGGTCATTAGATAGAAAGTAATCACAGAGGTAAAAAGTGTATTCATATTACAGTGTTGGTTATGCAAAACTGGGGAATGCATATTAAAGGAATTATCTATATTTTTAAACAATACAAATTCTGGAGTACACTGTCCCTTTACGTTACATTATACCTGTATGCTTGCACATGGGCAATTTTTTCAGTTTTAAGTCATGACAGTTATATTGAAGCTACAGTTATAGTGATTTAAACTGTTCTAAATTGACATAACACTTAAATAGAATCTGAAATGTTATATTGATCTAGCTTTATGTTGACTCTGCCAGTTTTAATGATCTAGCATACCTGTTTCATTATAAGTTGTTACATTTATATTTGAGAAATGCATAGTTTTGGGTGACAGACAGACCCTAAAAGTATGTAAAGAAACAGCATAGTATTTCAGTACAGAAACTGAGAATTCAAACAGTTAAATTCAAAGTTGAAAGTAGTAGCTATTGTACACAATGGGCTAGATTACGAGTGGAGCATTAATAACTGCTCCTGCTCGCACACTAACACTGCTCGATTTGTGCTCTTTGCACTTTTCGGGCAGCGCTAGTATTACAAATGAAAGTAAATATTTTCATTTGAGCGATTACCCGAAGTTAGTATATCTTGAGCGCATTAACGTACTCTATAATTGACTTCAAGATAGAGAGAAAAGTGGAAAAATACTAACACTCATATTCGTACACTATCCCGAATCGCCATAAGTCCCCTTCTCTAATAACCTCTAAACTGCCACATAGCCCATCACAAAGTCCCCTCTACACTATTAACCCCTAAATCGCCACACCCCCACATCGCAAACTACCCTTCTATACTATTAACCCCTAAACCAACACATTGTCACATAGCAAAGTAACCCACTAACATCTAAACCCCTTAACCTAACAACACTCCCTAAGTTACCCCAAAACAGACTAAACTTACCTATACAAAAAGAAAAAATAACTACCTTTATAAAAAAAATAACTAAAAAAGTAAAAAAACAACAAACTTACCTTTACAAAAAAACTAACATAGCTTAAAAAATTTAAAAAGTCTGCATAATAAGAGAAATATTTCTCACACATCTAGATTCTGAGGGAAGAGCCTCGTCACCGTAGATATGAGAAATGTTTCTCTTATGCAGACTTTTGAGATCGGTTATGAGTCTATGACGGCGGTGTGTGTACTTCAGCATGCGGAATGCGGCTGTAGCTGATCTCGCTGCCCCAGCTTTGGTTACTGCCTGTCCCAAACTCTCCTACTTTTTGTCTCAAGAGCGGTCAGTCCATAGTACAGACTCTTCATGCGCCAGGCTGAGATGCTGCTCAATATCCCTGGGTTTAGAAGTTCCAGGTCTTGCTCTGTCTGATATTCTGCTGCTACTTTCTAGTTCTGCCCTCCGTTACTTGTCACCAGGCTCTGCTGGGTGAATGGTCTGGTAGTGTTTTTTCCCCCAGGGTCCCTAGAATTTGTTGTCACCAGATTGTGGTGGTCAGTGCTCTTGCTGCTATATCAGTCTCAGGTTGCTGCGTAAGGTGGTACAGAGTCTGCAGGTACTGCTGCTTTCACAACTATTTACAGTAGTCTTCAGCTAGTAGCAGATGGATGGAGAGCAGCCAACAGAATATGTCCCCTAATCAAACTGACATGGTGTCCAGCCAATAAAATTGCTTTATAGAATGAGTCTGTCTATGATTGGCTGAAAATAGTTCATTGTCATCGTTTTACCTGATCTGTGGGTTCCCCATGTGTTCTAGGCTTGACTACTCTGCTAGCCGAGCCATCTTGATTCTGAGACTACTTATTCATACGCAGGCACGGTACACAGATAAGGTTGCTTGATGGTCCCAGTGTGACATAAAGAGAGAGCTCTCACAGTCAGTAAAGAGCACGGCTATATTTATTATTAAATAGCGCGGATGATTTTTAAAGCTGTATCATTTGTAGCAAAAATAAAATTTTCAGCCAGCAGGTCCTATTTGTGGCAAAAATACAATTTTCAGCCAGCAGTTCTTATTTGTGGCAAAAATACAATTGTCAGTCTGCAACTGGTGTGTTTGTTTTTAGTTAGGTGACCACGTCACTTGGAATAAAATTAGCGGTAGCCCTTGCCTTACAAAAGTCTGCCCACCCCTGCCCTAAAGTGTCTTAGCTCTTTTTCTTAAAAAATAAAAAAACACTAAAAAACCTCTACCATTAACTCCCTCCCCCCCAAAAAAGTCTATCTAAAAAAACTACTCTCAAAAGTGCCCTGAAAAGCATTAAAAAGGGCATTTACGGTAACTCTTTTACTGCCCAGAAAAAATAAAAAAATAAAAACCCTAATTTAAAATAAAAAACACCCCAAAAAAATAAACACTGAACCTTGAAGATGGTACTGACCAAAGATTAATCAGAGCGTTGGCACTACATCTTTCTCCCAGCAGCGAACTTCTCATCTTCATCCTGGCGGTGGTCTATCTTCATTCCGGTGGTGCTACATCTTCTTATCTTCGTCGCATAGGTGGTCTTCATCCATCTTAGTATCTTTCATCCCCGACGTCCTCTTCATGCAATCACCAGCCACACACTGAATTTTGAATTCGAGGTAACCCCTTTTATATAGGGGTACCTTTGCATACCTATTAGCTGATTTTAAGTTAAAAAATTAAAATCAGCCAATAGAATTAAAGATTTTTGGCAGTTTAGGGCTTAATAGTGTAGTTTAGTGCAACTGTTTCCTCCGGACAAACTCTAAAAATTTTGAGCGGTAAATGCGATTGCATTCTAGTGAACGCATTTACTTTCAACTTGTAATACTTGTGCACATTACTGCTCATGGCTGCCCGTAGAAAATATGGGGAGCATAAATTAATTGTAGTCATTTTAACAATGGGCCACTTGTAATATGGATTTGAGTGTAACATCTGTTTCTCGCACTAACAATAGTGCTCCACTCATAATCTAGCTCAATGTTTGCCAACACATTTTACCTGTGTATATAATGATCCTAAAGTACACTGTTTTATGTAAAACTGAAAACTGTAAACATGATTACCAGGTATCCAGAGTGCACTAAAAGAGAGTATCCTGCTGCTGCACTGATTTTAAAATGATACAGGCCCAGACAAGGCTTCAAAAGGGTATTATTTAAAAAAAAAATCTAGTCATGTTTCAGATCTAAGACTGTAAATTCCAAAACTTACAAAGGAATGTTTTGCTTATGTGCGTCCATGGCTTAAGGACAAACACTCATTTGTGTAGAGAATTTTCTTACAAATAAATCTGGTCTATTTCACTCACATGTCTGTTAATATCTAACAGCTTCTACAAGAATGCAAGGGAAATAAAGCTCTTAAAGTGATGGTAAATCCAAAAGCTTAAAAAACTCTCAATAAAAATAAAGAGTAGTTTCAGTCATAACTATCTGTGCCGTAAGTAGATCGCTAAAAACAGTGCCTCCTGCCACCCACGACACAATGCTCTTTACCAATGAGGTGACGTTTATACCTCTAAACCAATAGCCATGCTAGGATGTCAGTTGACACACATGGATATTGGTTTAGAGGTGGAAATGTAATTTCATTGAAGAGAGCTGTACAGACAGAGGAACTGAGTATAGCAATCAACTGTGGCACAGATAGGGTGAGTTTAGCCCCCTTTTTTGTAATTGATGACTGAAACTACTCTTTTTTCTAGTGGCAAATCTTAACGTTTTTTAAACACTTGAATTTACCATCACTTTAAGCTCTGAAAATTAGTGTACACTTTTGTTATCTTTAAAGTTGTAGTTTAAAACCTTACTATGTTACATAATTATTTTTAATTTTGTTTGATGAATTGAGAATGTTTTAGAGAAAAAAGTGCACATGAAGGATTTAAAAACTTTATAAGTATGAAAAACAAATATAGTATATATCTGTGTGTTGGTATAACATCACAGTTTCTTTTTTGTATTAGTCTTTTTGGTCTATGATTTTATTGAACCACCTTTTGTTATTATAGTAAAAGTTTATTCTATAGGAGGGTGAGGACCTGTGCCTTTCGAAAAGTAGAACTTCTCTGGGCAAATGAAACCTAAATGTAATTTATTATACTGTACGTCTTCTACTAGTCAAGTATAGTTTTTTAATCTTGTCGAGGTACATTATTGTGAGACTAAAAGGTCTAGTAAATCAGTTGGAATAAGGTAGAATTTACAAGACATAAAAATTAAAAAAATAGGGCATGACATTAATATTACTGTGCATGATTATGAGAATATTTAGGGCCAGATTACAAGTGGAACGTTAAATATCACTTGCATTCAAGCAATATTAGCGCTCCACTTTGTAATTCCAGTGCACAATAATGGTATTACAAGTTAATCACAATGTGAACGCTAGGAAGCATTGCGCTTATGAGTGCACGCTTGATAGGCTCACAGACGGCATCAGAAACTCGCTCAGCAAAGGAGGTATGTAGCGCAGTGATGGTAGCATTTTTTAATATTTTTTTAATATATATGAATATATACATATATATTTATGTGTTAATATGTGTATAATATTAACACATAAATATATATGAATATAATCATATACATATATATTTACATTGTGGTCTGTGGGAACACACAGTTCCCATAGACTGCAATGTAAAGGCACTTTTCAGTGCGTTTTTTTTTTCTAACACCCCAATCCCACCAACTTTAAAGCCCTTAAACTGCCTAGTGCATGCTTTTTTATTTATTTTGAGGGCATTTTGGGGAACTTTAAGAAAATGAACCAAAGAGTGCTAATTGCTACCGTGAGCTTGCGGTAGCAATAACCAGCCGCTTGTAATGGCTGGTTAATTATTGCTCTCAAACGGGCAAATTTTAGTGCTCCACTTGTAACCTAGCCCTTAATTGGCAGCATAGATTTATCAACAAATTCAAAGATTTACATTTATTCTAGCAATGCAGAAATTACATAAAAGTAATCCATCTGGGCTGTCTCCCTTCTATAAAATACTGACTGTAAAAGTACTTATGAGTCATGGCAGAACCTTGAGAAGACAGACAGCATACTTCATTTGTCATAAATCATCAGGATGTTAAGAAAATAAAGTTTGCAGCAACAGTAAATAAACTCTCTCTCCCATGACCATTGCACTGCCACAAGTTAGTGGTACTTTGCAAATTTAGGGGGCGATTTATCAAGGGCCGAATAGCCCTGATGCCCTTGCTTCCGTGCGAGCCTTCAGGCTTGCCAGAAACAGCAGTTATGAAGCAGCGGTCTTAAGACCACTGCTCCTTAACTGGTCCGCTGCCTCTGAGGCTGTGGACATCAATCTGCCCGAACCTATATGATTGGGTTGATTGACACCTCCTGCTAATGGCCGATTAGCCGCAAATCTGCAGGGGGCGGCATTGCACAAGCAGTTCACAAGAACTGCTTATGCAATGTTAAATGCAGACAGCATATGCTGTCAGCATTCAGCGATGTCTGTCAGACATGAAACGCTACAGTGTATCATGTCTGACAGACATTGATAAATCGGCCCCTTAGTATCCCTGTGACTTTATAGAAGTTCACCTTAACTATTTGCTACTCACTGAGGGCGAGTGCAAAAATATTGCTTTCGCTAAAGCGATATTGGGGTCCAATTTGTAATATCAGTTCAAAAAATGAGGCAGAAAAATTAGCTGGGGACATTCTAACTAGTAACAATTACAGTATATACACACTGACTTAAAGGCTAAGTCTACTTTTTATCCGAAGCAGGAGAAAGGTCCTATATTAGAAACATTTGAGAAATTAATTTTAAGGGATATTGAAAATCTTAATGATGATACGTTAAAAAGAACATATACGGCTAGATTTAGAGTTTGGCGGCCAAAGGGGTGCGTTAGCTACGCATGTTTTTTTCTCCCGCACCTTTTAAATACAGCTGGTATTTAGAGTTCACAGAATGGCTGGGTTTTCAGTGCGTTAGGCTCCAAAAAGGGAGCGTAGAGCATAATTTAACGCCACTGCAACTCTAGATACCATCGGTGCTTACGGACGCGGCCAGCTTCAAAAACGTGCTCGTGCACAATATCCCAATAGAAAACAATGGGGCAGTTTGAGCTGAAAAAAGCCTAACACCTGCAAAAAAGCAGCGTTCAGCTCTTAACGCAGCCCCATTGTTTTCTATGGGGAAACACTTCCTACGTCTGCACCTAACACTCTAACATGTACCCCGAGTCTAAACACCCCTAACCTTACACTTATTAACCCTTAATCTGCCGCCCCCGCTATCACTGACCCCTGCATATTATTATTAACCCCTAATCTGCCGCTCCATATACCGCCGCTACTTACATTATCCCTATGTACCCCTAATCTGCTGCCCCTAACACCGCCGACCCCTATATTATATTTATTAACCCCTAATCTGCCCCCCACAACGTCGCCGCCAGCTACCTACAATAATTAACCCCTAATCTGCCGATCGGAGCTCACCGCTACTATAATAAATGTATTAACCCCTAAAGCTAAGTCTAACCCTAACACTAACACCCCCCTAAGGTAAATATAATTTTTATCTAACGAAATAAATTAACTCTTATTAAATAAATTATTCCTATTTAAATCTAAATACTTACCTGTAAAATAAACCCTAATATAGCTACAATATAAATTATAATTATATTGTAGCTATTTTAGGATTAATATTTATTTTACAGGCAACTTTGTATTTATTTTAACCAGGTACAATAGCTATTAAATAGTTAATAACTATTTAATAGTTACCTAGTTAAAATAATTACAAAATTACCTGTAAAATAAATCCTAACCTAAGTTACAATTAAACCTAACACTACACTATCAATAAATAAATTAAATAAACTACCTACAATTATCTACAATTAAACCTAACACTACACTATCAATAAATAAATTAAATACAATTCCTACAAATAAATACAATTAAATAAACTAACTAAAGTACAAAAAATAAAAAAGAACTAAGTTACAAAAAATAAAAAAATATTTACAAACATTAGAAAAAAATTACAACAATTTTAAACTAATTACACCTACTCTAAGCCCCCTAATAAAATAACAAGACCCCCAAAATAAAAAAATGCCCTACCCTATTCTAAATTACAAAAGTTCACAGCTCTTTTACCTTACCAGCCCTTAAAAGGGACCTTTGCGGGGCATGCCCCAAAGAATTCAGCTCTTTTGCCTGTAAAAAAAACATACAATACCCCCCCCAACATTACAACCCACCACCCACATACCCCTAATCTAACCCAAACCCCCCTTAAATAAACCTAACACTAAGCCCCTGAAGATCTTCCTACCTTGTCTTCACCATGCCAGGTATCACCGATCGTTCCAGGCTCCGAAATCTTCATCCAAGCCCAAGCGGGGGCTGGCGATCCATAATCCGGTGGCTGAAGAGGTCCAGAAGAGGCTCCAAAGTCTTCATCCTATCCGGGAAGAAGAGGCGATCTGAACCGGCAACCATCTTGATCCAAGCAGCATCTTCTATCTTCATCCGATGACGACCGGCTCCATCTTGAAGACCTCCACCGTGGACCCATCTTCTTCTTCCGACGACTTCCCGACGAATGACGGTTCCTTTAAGGGACGTCATCCAAGATGGCATCCCTCAAATTCCGATTGGCTGATAGGATTCTATCAGCCAATCGGAATTAAGGTAGGAATCAAGTTCAATCCGATTGGGTGATTCAATCAGCCAATCAGATTGAGCTCGCATTCTATTGGCTGTTCCGATCAGCCAATAGAATGCAAGCTCAATCTGATTGGCTGATCCGATCAGCCAATCGGATTGAACTTGATTCTGATTGGCTGATTCCATCAGCCAATCAGAATTTTCCTACCTTAATTCCGATTGGCTGATAGAATCCTATCAGCCAATCGGAATTCGAGGGGCGCCATCTTGGATGACGTCCCTTAAAGGAACCGTCATTCGTCGGGAAGTCGTCGGAAGAAGAAGATGGGTCCGCGGTGGAGGTCTTCAAGATGGAGCCGGTCGTCATTGGATGAAGATAGAAGATGCCGCTTGGATCAAGATGGTTGCCGGTCCGGATCGCCTCTTCTTCCCGGATAGGATGAAGACTTTGGAGCCTCTTCTGGACCTCTTCAGCCGCCGGATTATGGATCGCCAGCCCCCGCTTGGGCTTGGATGAAGATTTCGGAGCCTGGAACGATTGGTGATACCTGGCATGGCGAAGACAAGGTAGGAAAATCTTCAGGGGCTTAGTGTTAGGTTTATTTAAGGGGGTTTTGGGTTAGATTAGGGGTATGTGGGTGGTGGGTTTTAATGTTGGGGGGGGTATTGTATGGTTTTTTTTACAGACAAAAGAGCTGAATTCTTTGGGGCATGCCCCACAAAGGGCCCTTTTAAGGGCTGGTAAGGTAAAAGAGCTTTGAACTTTTTTAATTTAGAATAGGGTAGGGCATTTTTTTATTTTAGGGGGCTTTGTTATTTTATTAGGGGGCTTAGAGTAGGTGTAATTAGTTTAAAATTGTTGTAATATTTTTCTTATGTTTGTAAATATTTTTTTATTTTTTGTAACAGTTCTTTTTTATTTTTTGTACTTTAGTTAGTTTATTTAAATGTATTTATTTGTAGGTATTGTATTTAATTAATTTATTGATAGTGTAGTGTTAGGTTTAATTGTAACTTAGGTTAGGATTTATTTTACAGGTAATTTTGTAATTATTTTAACTAGGTAACTATTAAATAGTTATTAACTATTTAATAGCTATTGTACCTGGTTAAAATAATTACTGTTACCTGTAAAGTAAATATAAATCCTAAAATAGCTACAATATAATTATAATTTATATTGTAGCTATATTAGGATTTATTTTACAGGTAAGTATTTAGCTTTAAATAGGAATAATTTATTTAATAATAGTTAATTTATTTCATTAGATTTAAATTATATTTAACTTAGGAGGGTGTTAGGGTTAGGGTTAGACTTAGCTTTAGGGGTTAAAAAATTTATTAGAATAGCGGTGAGCTCCGGTCGGCAGATTAGGGGTTAATGTTTGAAGTTAGGTGTCGGTGATGTTAGGGAGGGCAGATTAGGGGTTAATACTATTTATTATAGGGTTATTGAGGCGGGAGTGAGGTGGATTAGGGTTTAATAACTTTATTATAACTGCGGCGCGGTCCGGTCGGCAGATTAGGGGTTAATAAGTGTAGGCAGGTGGAGGTGACGTTGAGGGGGGCAGATTAGGGGTTAATAAATATAATATAGGGGTCGGCGGTGTTAGGGGCAGCAGATTAGGGTTACATAAGTATAACGTACCTTGCGGCGGTGTGCGGACAGCAGATTAAGGGTTCAAAAATTTTAATAGAGTGGCGGCGATGTGGGGGAACCTCGGTTTAGGGGTACATAGGTAGTTTATGGTTGTTAGTGTACTTTAGAGCACAGTAGTTAAGAGCTTTATAAACCGGCGTTAGCCCAGAAAGCTCTTAACTACTGTTTTTTTTCTGCGGCTGGAGTTTTGTCGTTAGATTTCTAACGCTCACTTCAGCCACGACTCTAAATACCGGCGTTAGAAAGATCCCATTGAAAAGATAGGATACGCAAATGGCGTAGGGGGATCTGCGGTATGGAAAAGTCGCGGCTGGAAAGTGAGCGTTAGACCCTTTAATGACTGGCTCCAAATACCAGAGGGCGGTAAAAACCAGCGTTAGGAGCCTCTAACGCTGGTTTTTGACGGCTACCGCCCAACTCTAAATCTAGGCCATTGTAATTTAAGTAAGAAACAACTAAAGTCTATTAAGGAGCTAGGGGATGATGATATAATTATAAAGCCCGCTGATAAGGGCGGGGGCATTGTCGTTCTGGATAAAATAGATTATCAATCAATGTGTGAAAAGGTGATAAACGATAATGTTATTTATAAAAGATTACTAAGTGATCCTACAAAAAGATATAATGAAGAATTGGCAACATTAATAGGTGCAGCTCATGATAAAGGAATACTTAATCCCAAAGAGAGAGGTTACTTATTACCAAAATTTCCAAAAATCCCTCTACTTTACTGCCTGCCAAAGATCCACAAAACATTAATTGACCCACCCGGTAGACCGATTGTTTCGGGAATTGGTTCCCTTACAGCAAATTTATCAGAATACTTAGATATCTTTTTGCAAAAGTACGTAAAATTATTACCATCATACTTAAAAGATTCAACAGATGTTTTGAAATTGGCAGAAACTATCACGTGGCAAGAGGATTTTCTTCTTGCCACGTGTGATGTAACAGCATTATACACTTGTATTAATCACCAAGATGGTTTATTGGCCATCAGATATTTTTTAGATTCAGATGATACCCTAAGAGAAGAACAGAAGGGGTTCCTTATGGACTCCATAAAATTTATTTTGACTCATAATTTTTTCAGCTATGAATCACAATTCTTTAATCAAGAAAGAGGAACAGCAATGGGCACCAGGTTTGCTCCAAGCTATGCAAATTTGTTTATGGGTTTTTGGGAACATTTTTTTCTCATTAATAATAGCTTTGGAGCAAACCTGGTGTCCTATAAACGATATATAGATGATATCCTCATCATCTGGAGAGGTGATGAGGCTAAATTAGATGATTTTGTTGCAAGTATGAACGACAATGAGGTAAATCTCCATTTTACTTGTGAAAAGAGCCGACAAAGTGTTAATTTCCTAGATCTTGAGCTATTCCCACTAAATAATAAATTACATTCAAAAACACACTTTAAAAGTGTGGATGTGAATAGTTACATACACTATACTAGCTGCCACCACTCTAGATGGATAGATAACATCCCGAAGGGGCAGTTTTTACGTATAAAGAAAAACTGCACAAGTCTAGTGGATTATGATGACCAATCTGGAAAACTAAAACAAAAGTTTTTGGATAGAGGTTATAATAATGAAAAGATAGAGGGTATAAGACAGGAAATAAGACAGGTAAATAGAAATTTTATTATCGGTTATTTGTAGAGCGCCAACAGATTCCGCAGCGCTATAAACAAAGGGGGAGTACAACAAAACAAATTATAGGGTAGAGGGCCCTGCCAAGAGTTGCAGTGTTGTAGTCAGCTCTTAAGAAGGTGATCTACAAACAGCTGGACTTTTAGGCTTACATGCTAAGAGGGTTCAGGGGATTGCAGTGGAGGAGAGGAACTGGTATTAGGAAAGGTTAGCGTAGGTTGTATACGTCCCTGAACAGTAGAGTCTTTAGGGAGCACTTGAAGCTTTTAAAACTAGAAGAGAGTCTTGTGGAGCGAGGCAGAGAGTTCCACAAGATGGGAGCCAGTCTGGAGAAGTCCTGTAAACGGGAGTGTGATGAGGTGACAAGAGAGGAGGAGAGTAGGAGGTCATGAGCAGAGTGAAGGGGACAGGAGGGAGAGTATCTGGAGACAAGGTCTGAGATGTAGGGGGGAGCAGTGCAGTTGAGGGCTTTGTATGTAAGAGCGAGAGTTTTGTGTTTAATCCTAGAGGCAAGAGGAAGCCAGTGAAGGGATTGGCAGAGAGACGCAGCAGATGAAGAGCGACGTGTAAGGAAGATCATTCTGGCAGAGGCATTCATTATGGATTGTAAAGGAGCTAGGCGGCAGGTGGGGAGACCAAAGAGGACAGAGTTGCAGTAATCAAGGTGGGAAAGAATGAGAGAGTGGATTAAAATCTTAGTTGTGTCTTGTGTAAGGAAGTGTCTAATTTTAGAGATGTTTTTAAGGTGGAAGCGGCAGGCTGTAGCCAAGGACTGAATGTGAGGAGTGAAGGAAATATCTGAGTCGAATGTGACCCCGAGACATCGGGCATGCGGGGTAGGGGTAATGATGGAGTTGTTGACAGTTATAGAGATATTGGAGGTGGAGATTTTGGAAGAAGGAGGGAAAATGAGGAGCTCAGTTTTGGAGAGATTTAGCTTGAGGTAGTGAGAGGACATCCAGGAAGAGATGTGAGAAAGACAGTTAGTGACACGGGTTAGCAAGGAAGGAGATAGTTCTGGTGCAGAGAAGTAGATTTGGGTGTCATCGGCATACAAATGATATTGGAAACCGTTGGACTTAATAAGGGAACCTAGTGATGATGTATAGATTGAGAAGAGAAGGGGACCGAGGACAGAGCCTTGCGGTACTCTGACAGAAAGTGGTGACGGGGCAGAGGAGGCCCCAGAGAAGGCTACACTGAAGGTACGGTTTGACAGGTAGGAAGAGAGCCACGAAAGGGCTGTGTCACAGATGCCGAAGGATTGGAGGGTTTGGAGCAAAAGAGGGTGGTCGACAGTGTCAAAGGCTGCAGACAGATCAAGGAGGATAAGCAGAGAGAAGTGGCCATTTGATTTAGCTGTAAGTAGGTCGTTGGTGACCTTAACAATAGCTGTCTCTGTGGAGTGATAGGGACGAAATCCAGATTGCAGCGGGTCAAGAAGGGAGTTTAACGTAAGGAAATGGGATAGGCGTGCATATACTAGTTTTTCGAGAAGCTTTGAAGCAAGAGGGAGGAGGGAAATTGGGCGGTAGTTGGATGGGGAGGTAGGATCAAGGGAAGGTTTTTTGAGGATAGGTGTGACCAGTGCATGTTTCTTTGATGAGGGAAATGTACCAGTGCTGAGGGAGAGGTTGAAAATGTGTGTTTGTATAGGGGTAAGGGTAGCAGAGAGAGAGGGGAGCAGCTGTGAGGGGATAGGGTCAAGGGGACAGGTAGTGAGGTGAGAGCACAGTATAAGTGCTGAAACTTCGTCCTCAGTAACAGGGGAGAATGAACTAAGTTTCAGGTTATGAGGGTTGTGGTTGAGTGGGAGTATTTGAGGGGGGGAGAGAATGAAATTGTGTTGAGAGCTGATTTCATGTCTGATGGAATCAATTTTGTTAATGAAGTGACTGGAAAAGTCTTGAGCTGACAGAGAAGTTGTATTAGGAAGTGGGGGAGGGCGGAGGAGAGTATTGAAAGTGGAGAACAGACGTTTTGGGTTTGAAGAAAGATTAGAGATAAGAGTAGAGAAGTAGTGTTGCTTGTGGAGATTAAGGGCAGAGTAGTAGGAGTTCAAGATGAATTTGTAATGAAGAAAATCAGCTGAACTCCGTGATTTTCTCCAATGCCGTTCAGCAGTACGGGAACATCTGTGTAGGTACCGTGTCAGAGGAGTATGCCAGGGCTGGGGATGAGTGTGTGATATCCTAGCAGTGGTAAGAGGGGCGAGATTGTCAAGGACGGATATAAGGGTGGAATTATAGTGGCAGATAGATTGTTCAGGGCAGGAAAAGGAGGAGAAAGATGAGAGGAGCGGTATCTAGTGAATAATAATAAAAAAAGTAGAAACTCCGAAACAAATCATCTAACAAATAAAGAGAATACATTTATTCCTTTTATTACAAATTATAGTAATAACAAGTTCCATCTGGAGAAAATACTAAATAAACATTGGGGAATTCTGAAAAATGATGAGTTAATTGGCCCTATACTACCAAAAAAACCACAAATAATTTATAAAAAAGCACGTAATTTAAAATCAATTTTGCCCCCAACTGAAAATAAGAATAAAAGTAGAAATAAAGACACACAAATAAATTTAAAGGGAAAAGGTCTGAAAGTTTTTTTCCCATGTTTGACCTGCAAGTCATGCAAACACTTTAATAAAGAGAAAGAGATTAAATCAACTACAACGGGGAAATCATTTCAAATCAAGGAGACCATTAGGTGTTCGGATAAATTTGTAATTTATTTGATACAATGTAGATGTGGGAAGCAGTATGTAGGGGAATCAGAAAGACCCCTACGGGACCGTATTCGTGAGCATATATGGTCCATAGAGAAATATGACTTAGAGAGGAATAAGGAACTGCCTATACCCAAACATTTTGCTACCTGTAATAATGGGAATCTAAAATGTTTTTCTTATATGGGCATAGATAAGGTGAAGAAAAACTGGAGAGGGGGAAACACACAGTCTGAGCTATTAAAAAGGGAGACCAAATGGATTTTCGATTTAAAAACATTAAAACCAAATGGTTTAAATTTAGATTTTGACATAGGAAGTTTTCTAAGGGACTGATTGAAGTATACTTGTATTATGCAGCCCCAATTCGTGGAGATATCAGGTCTGACTACTATATGGTTATCTGACTGATGTACCAGGTTTTAAAGGGATTGTTATTAAGATATTATAAATGAAGTGCACATTATGATCCCTGTAACACTAATTTTCAATCATTGAGAGACAAGAAAAAACAATATGAAATTAAAGAGACCATCAACTGTAAGAGTACCCATGTTGTCTACCAGTTAAAGGGTCAGTAAACCTTAAAAATAATGTTATATAATTCTGCACATAGTGCAGAATTATATAACATTATATTAGCCAAACTTTGTAAATCATAATATTCCCTTTTTATTTTGTAAAAATACAGCTGTTTTACAGACCCGCTCTCTGTACTCTGCTGAGCAGGTCTGCTGTTTTTACTGAGCGCATCGGGCCAGCTGTATAGTCACAGCCCGGCCCGACCGCGCCATTAGACACAGTACAGCTCGCTTCCGCTGTCAGACAGAGCAGGAGCGAGCTGCACTGTGTCTAATGGCGCGGTTGGGCCGGGCTGTGACTATACAGCTGGCCCGATGCGCTCAGTAAAACAACAGACCCGCTCAGCAGAGTACAGAGAGCAGGTCTGTAAAACAGCGGTATTTTTACAAAATAAAAAGGGAATATTATGATTTACAAAGTTTGGCTAATATAATGTTATATAATTCTGCACTATGTGCAGAATTATATAACATTATTTTTAAGGTTTACTGTCCCTTTAACATGCTCATGTGAGAAGATTTACATAGGCCGAACCAAACGCAGTCTAAAAACTCGTTTTAGGGAACATCTGTCAAACATAGACAAAGGTATTCTCAATCATGGGGTCTCAGCTCATTTTAATCTGATTCATAATGGAGATCCTAGTGGTCTAAAAGTTAAGGCAATTGAAAGGGTTCCACTTGATAAAAGAGGTGGAAATAGATTAATTAAATTGAGGCGTAGAAAAACATTTTGGATTCATACCCTGGGTTCAATGGAGCCCCAGGGTATGAATAGAGAAATTGACCTTGCAGCATTTTTAATAGATGAGTAATATAATGTAGGAATAAATGGTATGATAGCACACATATATATTGCTTATACATAGGGTGAATCCTTTTTAGGCCAATGTATGTGCATATGTGTGTATGTGCCCTCTTATGATCTATTATGGTCTATGTACCTATATGTCTATAAATAAACTATGATAATTAATTTTGCACATCTATATTATTTAAAATGTATAATATATATGTTTTAATTTATAGGTGAGCATATGCCGCTGTACAAATATGTATATATATTTTTAAGAATGTATTTATTCTATGTGGATTTTATTGTGTACTTATAAATTATAAGTTTTAACTCTTATTAATATATATGTATATTTTTTAGATGCACTACTCTTAATTGATTACAGTATTTATAAATCAAATATCTTTTTAAAAATTCAATTTTTAAGAATTTGCATTTAACTAATATTATAAGTGTTAGAATGGATTAGCGCTTTTATGTAACATGAGAATAGCCCTAATTGTGGTTAACATTAAGCGTATTATGAGATTTATACATTATCATGTCCTGATTGGTTAATGTCTATGTATGTATTGTATAGCGTATCCTCTATAACAATGTGAAATTTGAATTATTATGCTTAATTTAACATTTTTGTATTATAGCATAAGTTTACTTTATATGCTGAACATCGATGACACAGAGATTTATATTAAGGGGATCGTATTTTATCAGACATTACCTTAACTATAACTTGCAGAGATCCAATAGGATTGTAGGAAGGACTGGTCTGGCTAATAAAAGACGGCAGAGACTAAGTGTGGGCAGCCTCTGGCGAAGTAGGAAGACGTCCTACGAAACGCGTTAGGCCCCGCCCACCGTCTTTACGCCACGCCGTACACATCAGCTGAAGGAGAGCCGTTTTTTTTTCATCCTGACAGTTTGGTGTAGTATGAGCTTTTGGCGATAATTTTAATATTTGTTTTGAACGATACATGCACTTTCTACAGTGAACTTAACAGTACTCTTTGCTATTGACTGAACATTGGAACATTTAAGGAGGATTGTTTTTATGCTGGATTGCACATATCGTTAAGGAACCTTTGAGTGCCTTATGTTTGCTGTGTTTTTACATACCTCATATGTTTGAGGGTCCTGAGTGTGAGTGTTTTATCGTGAATACCTTAATAAATTACTATTTGTACATACAGTCTGCATTTAGAGGTGTTTGCGCCTCCCTTTCTCTTTTCTTGTTTTGTATTAGCTGTATCCAGCCACCAGTGCTGTGTCTAATGGGAAGCTGCAACTCTTAACTGATGTACTAAAAACTGAAGCAAGCATATCCTTTTGTTAGTGCCGACTGGCATATATTAGTTGTGTTATTTATATGCACGCTATATGCACCTTAATTCTGTTATATGCACTTTAATTTTATTTTATCGGATGTGATATTGTGTGCACATATTGAGCGCTCCTATTTTTGCACAAGTGTTGTGTATTGCTGCTATTATAAATGAAGTATACTTGTTTTTTGATTAAAATAAATTTGTTTTATATAATCCTCTCTATAATGTTATATATACTATGAATTGAGTATTATATTAGATTTGATTGATTATTAATAGTAGATCATTTTGGGGGTTAATTTGATAGAGGAGTTTTGGCCACTAATGAAATGTTTTAAAAAATGATTTTTTTAAATGAAGTTTAATTGTTATTTTTTTTTTTATGTGCAATGGATGTCTGAATGTATTTTGCAGAAACACTATAGATATAATTTTAAGTAATACATATGAAGATTTTTATTTCGCTTTTTTATGCACAATGGATGTTTGAATGTATTTTGCCGAAAGTCTATAGATATAATTTTAAGTAGTGCATATGAAGATCTTTATTGCTATACATACATATTCTTTTAAAATAAAGGAATATCTGACATTGTGACTTTATGTACACTAAAATTATACTATTGATGTTTCTTTAAAGGTATCAAACGAGACAAAATGTTGCGAGTTAGGATACTGTCTCAAACAGCTGATGATTGGATTCGGCAAAATATATCAGGTTTGCATATAGCAACTATACTATAACTTTGTCTCAATGTGTTATATCAAAAATTTACACAATAATATAAGGATATACTCATTGTGGTTTACAAATAGTATAGTGATGAAAATAGAATATTGTATCATATATGCTAACACTATTAGAATACCCAAAAGCAGCTTAAATGTCACAACTTTGTAATAGTGGTTATGCTGAAAGAATGACCATTTGTCCATTTGTTTGAGTCACTGCCAATGGGTTGAGAGAGTGACAGTTTAAAAGGCCGGATACTCCGTCTAACAGGAGCTTGTCAAAGGCCCAGAACGGGCTGAAACGCGTTGCTCCGCCCACTTCTTTCCACTACTCAGGTGATCCTGATTCGAGATTACACGATTCACAAGGAGCGGTCCTGGTCTGTTTGCTACAAAGTGCCTGTGATAAACCGCCAAGAGAAGGGAGATTGCAGTGACGATCTTGCAAGTGCCAAAGTAAAACAGCCTGAGACTACAGAGAACCGTTATGGTGTAAGTAATAAGTGAACATCATTTTTTGTGGCTCTCTTCCTGTCTTTTGATGTGGATTTCAATTTCGTTGCAGCTCCAGACGATTCCGATCTCCTGCTGATGTGGATTTCAAATTGATTCTTTCTGGGATCTTCGTTTTTTGCATCAAATTTCAGCAATTGTTGATTGTATAGGGAGACCTTGTTTTATCATTGCTACTACACTTGTAAACGCCTGATCAGCGTATATTTTAGGTTAATGTTTTTTATTGTGTGTATGAATTGAACTGAATGTTTGAAATTTTCTTAATAGATTTGTATTTTATTTTTTATTTCATTTTCTCAGTGAGCCATTAATTCTATTTATATTTACACCTATATTGGGGTTGCCATTTACTTATTATAGATTTATATTTTCTCAAAGAGAGTACCATATTGGTTAAGCAAATTAAGCTGTGTTCAGCAGCGCCGGGGGTTTTATCGGTGTTGTCTTTTAGTCACCACTGTGTTTTGGTTTATGTCTGTTGTTTGGAGTTAGAGGAATCTCCATTTACCCATTGGCTTTTTGGTGTACACATTCCAGCGCAGTGTGATCATATCCTTTGGTGGAAATTTATTATTTAACACAGTCAATCTACACTACTGTTACACCAGATATGAGTTGCACTGGGGTGACACTGTGCCCTGGCAGGCAGGCCCTGAAACGCACACGTGTGAAGGAAACTGACTGCTATTATTTAACAAAGTCAAAAAAGTGTTTTTTTTTTTTAAATGTACACTACTGTTACACCAGATATGAGTTGCACTGGGGTGACACTGTGCCCTGGCAGGCAGGCCCTGGAACGCACACGTGTGAAGGAAACTGACTGCTAATATTTAACACAGTCAAAAAAGTTTTTTTTTTTTTAAATCTACACTACTGTTACACCAGATATGAGTTGCACTGGGGTGACACTGTGCCCTGGCAGGCAGGCCCTGAAACGCACATGTGTGAAGGAAACTGACTGCTATTATTTAACACAGTCAAAAAAGTGTTGTTTTTTTTAAATGTACACTACTGTTACACCAGATATGAGTTGCACTGGGGTGACACTGTGCCCTGGCAGGCAGGCACTGAAACGCACACGTGTGAAGGAAACTGACTGCTATTATTTAACACATTCAAAAAAGTGTTTTTTTTTTTTAAATCTACACTACTGTTACACCAGATATGAGTTGCACTGGGGTGACACTGTGCCCTGGCAGGCAGGCCCTGAAACGCACACGTGTGAAGGAAACTGACTGCTATTATTTAACACAGTCAAAAAAGTGTTGTTTTTTTTAAATGTACACTACTGTTACACCAGATATGAGTTGCACTGGGGTGACACTGTGTCCTGGCAGGCAGGCCCTGAAACGCACACGTGTGAAGGAAACTGACTGCTATTATTTAACACAGTCAAAAAGGTGTTTTTTTTTTTAAATGTGCACTACTGTTACACCAGATATGAGTTGCACTGGGGTGACACTGTGCCCTGGCAGGCAGGCACTGAAACGCACACGTGTGAAGGAAACTGACTGCTATTATTTAACACAGTCAAAAAAGTGTTTTTTTTTTTTAAATCTACACTACTGTTACACCAGATATGAGTTGCACTGGGGTGACACTGTGCCCTGGCAGGCAGGCACTGAAACGCACACGTGTGAAGGAAACTGACTGCTATTATTTAACACAGTCAAAAAAGTTTTTTTTTTTTTTAAATCTACACTACTGTTACACCAAATATGAGTTGCACTGGGGTGACACTGTGCCCTGGCAGGCAGGCACTGAAACGCACACGTGTGAAGGAAACTGACTGCTATTATTTAACACAGTCAAAAAAGTGTTGTTTTTTGTAAATCTACACTACTGTTACACCAGATATGAGTTGCACTGGGGTGACACTGTGCCCTGGCTGGCAGGCCCTGAAACGCACACGTGTGAAGGAAACTGACTGCTATTATTTAACATAGTCAAAAAAGTGTTGTTTTTTTTAAATGTACACTACTGTTACACCAGATATGAATTGCACTGGGGTGACACTGTGCCCTGGCAGGCAGGCACTGAAACGCACACGTGTGAAGGAAACTGACTGCTATTATTTAACACAGTCAAAAAAAGTGTTGTTTTTTTTAAATCTACACTACTGTTACACCAGATATGAGTTGCACTGGGGTGACACTGTGCCCTGGCCGGCAGGCACTGAAACGCACACGTGTGAAGGAAACTGACTGCTATTATTTAACACAGTCAAAAAAGTGTTTTTTTTTTTTTAAAATGTACACTACTGTGGACACCAGATATGAGTTGCAGTGGGGTGACGCTGTCCTGGCAGGCAGGCACTGAAACGCACACGTGTGAAGGAAACTGACTGCTATTATTTAACACAGTCAAAAAAAGTGTTGTTTTTTTTAAATCTACACTACTGTTACACCAGATATGAGTTGCGCTGGGGTGACACTGTGCCCTGGCAGGCAGGCACTGAAACGCATACGTGTGAAGGAAACTGACTGCTATTATTTAACACAGTCAAAAAAGTGTTGTGTTTTTTAAATGTGCACTACAGTTACACCAGATATGAGTTGCACTGGGGTGACACTGTGCCCTGGCAGGCAGGCACTGAAACGCACACGTGTGAAGGAAACTGACTGCTATTATTTAACACAGTCAAAAAAGTTTTTTTTTTTTAAATCTACACTACTGTTACACCAAATATGAGTTGCACTGGGGTGACACTGTGCCCTGGCAGGCAGGCACTGAAACGCACACGTGTGAAGGAAACTGACTGCTATTATTTAACACAGTCAAAAAAGTGTTTTTTTTTTTAAATCTACACTACTGTTACACCAGATATGAGTTGCACTGGGGTGACACTGTGCCCTGGCAGGCAGGCCCTGAAACGCACACGTGTGAAGGAAACTGACTGCTATTATTTAACACAGTCAAAAAAGTGTTGTTTTTTTAAATGTACACTACTGTTACACCAGATATGAGTTGCACTGGGGTGACACTGTGTCCTGGCAGGCAGGCCCTGAAACGCACACGTGTGAAGGAAACTGACTGCTATTATTTAACACAGTCAAAAAAGTGTTTTTTTTTTTAAATCTACACTACTGTTACACCAGATATGAGTTGCACTGGGGTGACACTGTACCCTGGCAGGCAGGCACTGAAACGCATACGTGTGAAGGAAACTGACTGCTATTATTTAACACAGTCAAAAAAGTGTTGTTTTTTTTAAATGTGCACTACTGTTACACCAGATATGAGTTGCACTGGGGTGACACTGTGCCCTGGCAGGCAGGCACTGAAACGCACACGTGTGAAGGAAACTGACTGCTAATATTTAACACAGTCAAAAAAGTGTTGTTTTTTTTTAAATCTACACTACTGTTACACCAGATATGAGTTGCACTGGGGTGACACTGTGCCCTGGCAGGCAGGCACTGAAACGCACACATGTGAAGGAAACTGACTGCTATTATTTAACACAGTCAAAAAAGTTTTTTTTTTTTTAAATCTACACTACTGTTACACCAAATATTAGTTGCACTGGGGTGACACTGTGCCCTGGCAGGCAGGCACTGAAACGCACAGGTGTGAAGGAAACTGACTGCTATTATTTAACACAGTCAAAAAAGTGTTGTTTTTTTTAAATCTACACTACTGTTACACCAGATATGATTTGCACTGGGGTGACACTGTGCCCTGGCTGGCAGGCCCTGAAACGCACACGTGTGAAGGAAACTGACTGCTATTATTTAACATAGTCAAAAAAGTGTTGTTTTTTTTAAATCTACACTACTGTTACACCAGATATGAGTTGCACTGGGGTGACACTGTGCCCTGGCAGGCAGGCACTGAAACGCACACGTGTGAAGGAAACTGACTGCTATTATTTAACACAGTCAAAAAAGTTTTTTTTTTTTTAAATGTACACTACTGTTACACCAGATATGAATTGCACTGGGGTGACACTGTGCCCTGGCAGGCAGGCACTGAAACGCACACGTGTGAAGGAAACTGACTGCTATTATTTAACACAGTCAAAAAAAGTGTTGTTTTTTTTAAATCTACACTACTGTTACACCAGATATGAGTTGCACTGGGGTGACACTGTGCCCTGGCCGGCAGGCACTGAAACGCACACGTGTGAAGGAAACTGACTGCTATTATTTAACACAGTCAAAAAAGTGTTGTTTTTTTTTTAAATGTACACTACTGTGGACACCAGATATGAGTTGCAGTGGGGTGACGCTGTCCTGGCAGGCAGGCACTGAAACGCACACTTGTGAAGGAAACTGACTGCTATTATTTAACACAGTCAAAAAAAGTGTTGTTTTTTTTAAATCTACACTACTGTTACACCAGATATGAGTTGCACTGGGGTGACACTGTACCCTGGCAGGCAGGCACTGAAACGCATACGTGTGAAGGAAACTGACTGCTATTATTTAACACAGTCAAAAAAGTGTTGTTTTTTTTAAATCTACACTACTGTTACACCAGATATGAGTTGCACTGGGGTGACACTGTGCCCTGGCAGGCAGGCACTGAAACGCACACGTGTGAAGGAAACTGACTGCTATTATTTAACACAGTCAAAAAAGTTTTTTTTTTTTTAAATGTACACTACTGTGGACACCAGATATGAGTTGCAGTGGGGTGACGCTGTCCTGGCAGGCAGGCACTGAAACGCACACGTGTGAAGGAAACACAGTCAAAAAAAGTGTTTTTTTTTTTAAATCTACACTACTGTTACACCAGATATGAGTTGCACTGGGGTGACACTGTGCCCTGGCAGGCAGGCACTGAAACGCACACGTGTGAAGGAAACTGACTGCTATTATTTAACACAGTCAAAAAAGTGTTGTTTTTTTTAAATCTACACTACTGTGGACACCAGATATGAGTTGCAGTGGGGTGATGCTGTCCTGGCAGGCAGGCACTGAAACGCACACGTGTGAAGGAAACTGACTGCTATTATTTCACACAGTCAAAAAAGTGTTGTTTTTTTTTTTTAAAAGTACACTACTGTTACACCAGATATGAGTTGCACTGGGGTGACACTGTGCCCTGGCAGTCCCTGAAACGCACACGTGTGAAGGAAACTGACTGCTATTATTTCACAATCAAAAAAGTGTTGTTTTTTTTTTTTAAATCTACACTACTGTTACACCAGATATGAGTTGCACTGGGGTGACACTGTGCCCTGGCAGGCAGGCACTGAAACACACACGTGTGAAGGAAACTGACTGCTATTATTTAACACATTCAAAAAAGTTTTTTTTTTTTTTAATCTACACTACTGTTACACCAGATATGAGTTGCACTGTGCCCTGACAGGCCCTGAAACGCACACGTGTAAAGGAAACTGACTCCTATTATTTCACAGTCAAAAAAGTGTTGTTTTTTTTTTAAATGTACACTACTGTTACACTGTGGTGACATTTTATCACTGGAATATTCGCTTAGCTGTTATTGGGATCCCTTCCCCCAGGTACACCTTTCTCTCTGAACTATAGACACTCCCATTGGTCTTTTTGAGTGGCATTTGATAAGCCACTCCCTTTTGAATTGGGTTATAAAATATTGTAACACCAGAGCCTCTGCCCCTCTCTTTTGTATCCTGGGCATGCTGTAAAGATGGATGATGTTGGACACAGAGAATCTGGCTAAGTATTTCTGGGATAATATTCTGTGTAGCACAATTGGGGTTAGTTTAGAAAAGTTGCCGTGTATCTTAAAATGTGGACTGTATCTGTAAAATATATTGATATATATATACCTGTAAATATTTATCTTATTATTAACATATATTGATTCCTAAATAAACTGTTTGACAAATAATGGAGGATCCTCATATAGTTTATTTTCACAATTTATCTGTGTTGGTTTTAGTGGTTTCACCATAGAGATTTAGTATATTATATTTAGTAGAAAGTAGAGATATTTTAAATTAATAGATAACCACATTTTGGCGGCCATGAAGTTGTAGACGAATCCATATGCCATTTAGTTTTGCAGGAATCAAATGAATGTTGATTTATTTTAAATTTAACTGCAGTAAATGTAGATTTGATGTTTTATAGCAAAGTTTTGTATGTAGTACTTTATTTAAAAAAGCGCAAATAGGGGTTGGTTTCAAAGGCCTGTTGTATGTTTTCAAGAAAAGCATGGCTTTAAAAAAAACCTGTATTTCTGGTCTGTATAAATTTGCATTTGCATAGGGGAAGGCCTGTTTTGTAGCCTGCTAAATCTTAAATAGCACCCACAGTGTCTCTTTGTGTTGAAAAGAGATTTAAAAAAAAAAAAAAAGCATGTGATAAGAGGCAACCCTAAAAGGCTTAGAAATCAGCATATGAGCCTACCTATGTTTGGCTTCAACTTAGAATACCAAGAGAAAAAAGCAAGTTTGATGATGGAAGTAAATTGTGAAGTTGATTATACTAGACTGTCCCTTTAACTCTTGTATATTTCTTGTTTTTGGAAACTGGATACTTTTATTGTTGAGCCAGTTTTCTATCAGTTTTCTAATGAATTTTAGAGACAGGTGTTGTGTTGGTCCCATCTAAATGTTTTTACAAACAAAAGCTTTACAGTACTATGTAATAGCTGCCAACAGTAAGGTTTTTTTTATTTATTTCTTTTTACAAATGATTCATTTCTGTGCATGTGTTACACCCAGAGCTGTAGCTTGCCCTATACATAAATTTAATTCTGAATTGTATGGGAAATTGTGTAGAATTTAAAGTTAAGAAATTACGGTTTAATTAAGCTTTGTTTTGGGTAACAAAGTTAAAAATTTGCATTTCCTGTGTTTGGAGCAGATCCTGGAACCAAAACTACAGTTGAAATTAGCATTTAGAAGAATCTTCCTGTACTTAAAATATTTTTATAATTTTTCCTCAATTTGGGAAAATATCAGTAAAAAGGATTCCTTGCTTTGCTTTGTTCATTTATTTTATTTAGGTTAGTATTATTGATGGTTTACATCTTTTAAAAGAGAACAATATTTAATTTTTTAATTTTGTTCTGCTTAACCCTTTAAGGACACAGCTTTCAGTTTGCTCAATTGTTTTATGACGGAAAAATTCTGTCATATGTCCTTAAGAGGTTAATTTCTGTTTAGTCTGGTTTTTCATTGCCCTATAGAGATGATAATTCCTTGCATTTGGTGCAGTTAAAATAGTCTGGCAAACTATGCTGTGAGAGACACACTATTCTAAGTCTGTTCCCCAGATTTAAAAAAAAGAATAATGAGCAGTGGTTAGAAAAACTTAACTATACTACAACCTCTGCTGGAATGCTGACCTGCTTATAAACAGATCTAATTACTCCCTTCTACATGGCTTAACTGCTATGTCCTTTGTTGTGTAAAATAAGCATCTCAATGGTATCTTGTACATCCTGTGTTAACATTTAAAAAAAAAAAAAAAAAAAAAACTACTATGCTGTGAGAGACACACTATTCTAGTATATAATATATATAGAATTTTTTTTTTTAATTATTTTAGTTCTAACGGCTATCTGTTAAAAATGTCTGGAAAAAACTATATTTCACAGGAAATCTGTGATTACTTTAACAATTACATTCATAAATATAATGGTCCATTCCTCATCCCAGAAGCTAAAAACAACAAGTGTGAAAGTGTTTTAGATATACTAACACAGGTATTAACTCTTAAAAAGATGAATAATAATAAAAGAAAATGTATGATAGCACAGGCAGTGATTTCAACTATAAAGAGATTAACGGACATTATTGGAGAACTTACAGAGCAAAATAAAGACCTTAAATTAAAGTTAGATAACACACAGACTGACAGAGATTGTATTAAGCTTTCTGCTTTAACTAACACCATACAGATCAGTAAATTACAACGAAAATTAAAATCAACAGAACACATCAGTAACGAATACTCAAACAAAATTACTGAGTTACAGATGAAAATTGAACAAAAAGAAAAAATAATTAGTGATATTTCTGGGAACAATGCAGATAGTGATAACTTACTGCCACAAAGGAAAGAGCCAAAACAATTAGTAAAACAAGATAAAATGCAAATGGGCCCCACTAAAAACCCCAGTTCTGTTCCAATTGCCCCTGTCATAATTTCTGAGAATTTTAACAACCTGAAAGTTCCTACAGGTTTTTCAAATCAGACTAGGCCAATGACTGTAGCAGATAAAGACATTTTTAAGAAATGGTGGGGCACAATCCCCACAAACAGCTTTAATAACTTTTCACATTGGTTTCACAAGGGGGCTGAAAAAGCCATAAAATTAGGTATGAGCATGCCGGAATGGACCAAATTGCTTCAAGATGCCATGGGCCCCTATGCCAACAGGTTATTAGGATTTAATTCAAGTATATGTGATCAGGCTGGCAGGATAGCTAAAACCTTTTTCAATTTTACTAGTCTAGAGAAAGAGATTAGTGAAATTACCATGAGACCACTAGATGGGCCATTTGAAGTAGCAAAAAGAGTTTTATTTTGGTGTGTGCTGCGCCAGCCACAGACCCAAATGGTCTGGGGGTCACCAGCTCACATACAGAGGGTACTTGAAGCTCTCCCCAAAAAATGTCAGGAGTTTGTAAAGCTGTATGATCCAAACTCCACAAACCTACATATGGTGCTCACTAGAGCTGAGAAGTGGTGGAATTATCACCCATACACCATTAAGGCAAATTCTGCAGTGAAGCAGTCAATGGAGAATAATCTGAATATTCACAGGCAGGAATCAGAGAGGGGTAATAGAAGGAATGTTTGTGGATATCAGAATAGTAGAGCATCAAATACAGGAAACTGGAGAGACAGGAATTTAAATGGTGATATTAACAGAGGAGAAAATTGGAGGCTGAGGTCAAATGAGATAAACAATAAGGCCAACTTAAGTTATTGGGAACTCAAACAAAAAAACAGGAGAATGAGAGATCAAATTGGGTTTCTAAAGAAGCAACTGACAGAGCTGGAGGGCTCAAATTAAATCATTCATTGTTTTTATAAGCATATTTGTTTGCAGTACATTTGTATCGTGTAATGTGTACTTTAGTTTTAAGTTCAATTAATAATTTTAAGTGTTTTTCATTATTAAGTTTTAAATGCCAATATTAAGAATGCATAGTTAATTGATGCATTCTCTTTCTAAAAAAAACAATAACAGATACCTCCATTGTGATTAGTTTTGGGAGGCCACATGCAATACCATTTCTATGTAAACTGTCTGAAGTCTTATCTTGCAGGAAGAAAACCAATGAAGATAGAAGGCTTCTCACCTTTCCTTCCAGTTTTTCCCCAATAACACATATTATAGATTGTTGTTTTTCAGGTGTCTTCAGGACTGATCTTACCATGAAGCTATGATGGTGGCGTTGGAAATTAAATAAGTATAATGTATCACAATGGAGATGTAAAATGGTGCATTAGGCCAAAATAATATATATATATATATATATATATATATATATATATATATATATATATATATATATATATATATATATATATATATATATATATATAGCATAAAGGGGTAAATAATCATATAAATCAAGCAACATAAGTTAAGTAAGGGTGCGAGTGGGATGATGCAATAACAGAAGCACTTTCCAACTTGAAGTTAATAACTGTGAATGTGGTTTCTACTGCAGATGGAGTGTTGTAGTGTGAAGTAAATATATGCCTGGTTTTAATCTTTTTTTTCATTCCTTTGAGGGTCTTGGAAAAAAACTAAATGGTTCAAAGAGAGAGATTTGGTAAAGCAAAAGCAAGGACCAGATGCCAAAAAGCAAGGACCAGATGCCAAAAGATGACAACAAAGAACTTCAGTGAACCATTATAACTTTTGTTTTACAGGCACAATTCACACTTTCTTAATAAAGATTTTACTACACACATACCCATCTAGTGTACCCACACTCACACACTCATACAGGAACTTTTCCCAATATTTAAGACCATTGTATAAATGTTGCTAATGGGGTTTAGAATAGGATTTTGTGTTTCTATGTATAATTTTAAATTAATTTTTCTAATGAATTGTATAAAGTTAGATTAGGAATTGACAGTCCTAGGAAAGTACAGAAGAGCTCATATCGCCGAGGGAATTATTTCGAAGGGATGGTGGGAGAATTTCTCCTGTAAGGTTTTCGCTCCCACTGTGTTCTTCTGTACTAGTGGGGATAACTAGAAAACGGGGCAACATAGGAGAAGAAAAAGTGAGGGAATGTGGAGACATTTTATCACTGGAATATTCACTTAGCTGTTATTGGGATCCCTTCCCCCAGGTACACCTTTCTCTCTGAACTATAGACACTCCCATTGGTCTTTTTGAGTGGCATTTGATAAGCCACTCCCTATTGAATTGGGTTATAAAATATTGTAACACCAGAGCCTCTGCCCCTCTCGTTTGTATCCTGGGCATGCTGTAAAGATGGATGATGTTGGACACAGAGAATCTGGCTAAGTATTTCTGGGATAATATTCTGAATAGCACAATTGGGGTTAGTTTAGAAAAGTTGCCCTGTATCTTAAAATGTGGACTGTATCTGTAAAATAGATTGATATATATATACCTGTAAATATTTATCTTATTATTAACATATATTGATTCCTAAATAAACTGTTTGACAAATAATGGAGGATCCTCATATAGTTTATTTTCACAATTTATCTGTGTTGGTTTTAGTGGTTTCACCATAGAGATTTAGTAGAAAGTAGAGATATTTTAAATTAATAGATAACCACATACACCAGATATGAGTTGCACTGGGGTGACACTGTGCCCTGGCAGGCAGGCCCTAAAACGCACACGTGTGAAGGAAACTGACTGCTATTATTTAACACAGTCAAAAAAAGTGTTGTTTTTTTTAAATCTACACTACTGTTACACCAGATATGAGTTGCACTGGGGTGACACTGTGCCCTGGCCTGCAGGCACTGAAACACACACGTGTGAAGGAAACTGACTGCTATTATTTAACACAGTCAAAAAAGTGTTGTTTTTTTTTTTAAATGTACACTACTGTGGACACCAGATATGAGTTGCAGTGGGGTGACGCTGTTCTGGCAGGCAGGCACTGAAACGCACACGTGTGAAGGAAACTGACAGCTATTATTTAACACAGTCAAAAAAGTGTTGTTTTTTTTTAAATGTACACTACTGTTACACCAGATATGAGTTTCACTGGGGTGACACTGTGCCCTGGCAGGCAGGCACTGAAACGCACACGTGTGAAGGAAACTGACTGCTATTATTTAACACAGTCAAAAAAGTGTTTTTTTTTTTAAATCTACACTACTGTTACACCACATATGAGTTGCACTGGGGTGACACTGTGCCCTGGCAGGCAGGCACTGAAACGCACACGTGTGAAGGAAACTGACTGCTATTATTTAACACAGTCAAAAAAGTGTTGTTTTTTAAAATCTACACTACTGTTACACCAGATATGAGTTGCACTGGGGTGACACTGTGCCCTGGCAGTCCCTGAAACGCACACGTGTGAAGGAAACTGACAGCTATTATTTCACAGTCAAAAAAGTGTTGTTTTTTTTTTAAATCTACACTACTGTTACATCACATATGAGTTGCACTGGGGTGACACTGTGCCCTAGCAGGCAGGCCCTGAAACGCACACGTGTGAAGGAAACTGACTGCTATTATTTAACACAGTCAAAAAAGTGTTGTTCTTTTTAAATCTACACTACTGTTACACCAGATATGAGTTGCACTGGGGTGACACTGTGCCCTGGCAGGCAAGCACTGAAACACACACGTGTGAAGGAAACTGACTGCTATTATTTAACACATTAAAAAAAGTGTTTTGTTTTTTTAATCTACACTACTGTTACACCAGATATGAGTTGTACTGGAGTGACACTGTGCCCTGGCAGGCCCTGAAACGCACACGTGTAAAGGAAACTGACTCCTATTATTTCACAGTCAAAAAAGTGTTTTTTTTTTTTTTTAAATCTACACTACTGTTACACCAGATATGAGTTGCACTGGGGTGACACTGTGCCCTGGCAGGCAGGCACTGAAATGCACACGTGTGAAGGAAACTGACTGCTATTGTTTAACACAGTCAAAAAGTGTTGTTTTGTATAAATGTACACTACTGTTACACCAGATATGAGTGGTGGCACTGGGCAAGTGGGCACAGTATACACTGTGAGCCTGACACACACACTGGCAGGCAGGCAGGCAACTGCAATTAGATTACACAGGAAAAAAAAAAAAAAAAGAAGCAGACTGATGTTCGGGGTGCTGTCCTTACAGCAGAGATCAGATGAGTCCTTCAGGACTGTAGTTGACACTGAATACACTAGCCTAGCTATCGATTTCCCTATTAAATCAGCAGCAGTTACACTGTCCCTCCTCTCTCTAAGAATGCAGCTTCCAAATGAATCTAAAATGGATGCTGTCCAGGAGGTGGGAGGGTCTGGGTGGGAGGGTCTGCTGCTGATTGGCTGGAATGTGTCTGCTTACTGTGAGGTACAGGGTCAAAGTATTACTCAATGATGATGAATAGGGGGCGGATCGAACATTGCATATGAACTATTCGCGACATCACTATTGGTCAGACCTTCGTTCGGTTCCCTGTTCTTCTAACAGGTATGGTTTTCATGCGGCAATTGTGAATTCTTCTCTGCTCCTCTCAACATGGAGCTGTAATCCAATGTCGGCGTTTTACATGATATCCGTGTCACGTGACCGCTACTCAGTCTATAGCATACAGCTCTCTTCCAATCCGATAAGAGTGATGGTGGATATCCCTGGCTATTTCTCCGTGTCTCAACGTTCCTTGCAGCTTGCAATTGTAAAGCCAACCCGGAGCCTCAATGGGTATGTGAGCTTAGATAGCAGGAACAGTTTGTGTCTCCAAAGAATAGGGGCTAACTATAGCAAAAGTGTGCAATGTTTGATTGGTTATTGTTTTTGTGTTACCACCAATATATTTATTGGGGGGACAATTTAGTGTAGCTATATTTGTAAGACAAGAACCAATATATAAAAACACATGACCTATCTACAATTTTTTGGGCAAGTTTTTTTGGGGGCATCAATGAATGTGATAATATCAATGAAGCATACACTTTTTTATTTATATATAGACACGTGTACCATATCATGTTTGTCAAAATATATATGTTTACCTCTAGATAATTAGCAACAGATTTCACATAACAATATTTGCAATGAAGGTTCCTCTAGCATAAGCACTTATATCATGCCATACATGTTAAAACATATATACATAGACTAGGTGCTTTATAGTGTCACTCACTTATACAGTTATAGTTTTACATAGCTTCAAAAATGTGTCCCTTCAGAGAGTCATATGGACAAATATTGGTGTATTAAGCAAAGCCTTTCTAGTGGCCTATTGCCAAAAAATATAATATCACCATATATGTTTATGACTTCTGGTCTATGTATCTTTAACGTGAAGATCCAGTAGGCTTCTCTTTTGAAAATATCTTGTAGTCTATTACCACCTCTGGGTTTTCTTTTTATCAAATATATTATCATCCAATTGAATGTGCTAGTATTTCCCTGTTGTTTATATACAAAGTGTTTTGCATCTCCTGTAGTGGCTCTTCCATTCTCAATGTAATTAAGGTGTTCCCTGATCCTAGCTCTTGTTTCACGTGAAGTGCACCCCACGTATTGTTTATGACAACTGGTACACATTATCATGTATATTGCATATTCTGATCTGCAATTCATGCAGAAACTACAATTATACACTTTCTGGGTTTTGGAGGATTAAAACACTTTACTGACCCTACTTTCTGGAACTCTTTACCGTGCGCAATCAGAGAGGCACCGTCCTTACAGACTTTTAAAAAAAAGCTAAAGACCCACCTCTTCCATCAGGCATTCAGTCCGCTTATCTGACCTTCAGAAACTCCTAACTTTTATGTCTTATGTTGGTATATTTGTAAAGTGCTTTGAGTCTCACAGGGAGAAAAGCGCTATATAAATCGCAAATTATTATTATTATTGTAAATTATTATTACTGATTAGTGTTAAATCACAGGCCGTGAAACTGCAAGTGCCATATCTATAATGTCCCTTACATGTAATCCAACTGCTCTTCTTCTTAGGTTTTCTGAGAGCACTTTGGGAAATCATATTCCCTATAGTCATGTTTCTTTTATGAACAAAGCGACACTCTTTGTCAACTACCTTCTTTAAGTGATCATCTCCTTTTAAAATCGGCAGATTTTTCCTAATTATTTCACAGATGTTGTTATATTGATTATTGTAAGTTGTTACAAAGGTAATCTCACTTTTAAATTAGCGTTTGTTCATTTCCCTTCTTTTAGTTACTCTTTTGGGTCTAAGTAAATCTCCTCTGGGCATAACTAATACTTCCTTATATGCTCTCATAATCGGTTTTTCTGGATAGCCAGGTATTCTAAGTTTATTTAGTAATACTTTGAAGAGTAGCCAGAATCCTTGCACTCAAATGGATCGGTCAGGGTAAATGCCAAAAAACGAACCGGCACCAATTAGCAATAAAAAAGCTTCTTTATTTGATAGCACATAAAAAGGCATACACGCCAACACTAGGTACAGGTCAAATGCGTTTCGTAGTTCTCACTTCTTCAGTGACCTCTGACAGAACCTGTAAACTTACCCTTAATAAAGGCAAAAACCACTCCCTTAACACAGGTGTTTAAGAGTAAGTCAGATTAAGGTAAGAAAAGGAGGGTAATTCATGTACATTCATTTGAATTCATTATAAACAATAAGTCAAAGGTGAGCCAATATGGAAACAGAATATGCAGAGAGACACTAATTTGTATAATACAAAAGTTACATTCTATGGATCAATTGGCTTACTTAAATTAATTTTTAGAAAATCATTGTACTTTTTGAGTCACCTAAAGGGCCATAAATGATCAACACATGTATAACATATCTAATAAACCTCCAGAAAATACCTAATATTAAATAAATGAGGCCTGTTATAAGATTAAATTATTGTATTACCAATAATAAAGGATCATTGTTTTTCATTTGAAACTTATAATTTTATAGTAACCAAGGTGAAACTTAGGTTTCAATAATAAATATTCCACTGTTATGTTCCACCAGGTTTTGTAAGACAATTAAATAATTGTTATTAAATGATACCCTCGTCTCCAACTGTTACATAAATTCAATCCACATAGAGTTTGATGTCCCAATCTGAGTTTAACCCTCTAGGGACCCTCGTATTCAGTTGGAAAATCCAATAAACCTCCCTTTGACTCAGGAGTTTTAATCTATTGCCTCCTCTAGGTGGTCTTTTCACGTGCTGAATACCCTGAAAGCATAGTAGTTTACTATTGCCATTATGTTCAGACTTGAAATGTAATGCAAATGGAGTATCCGAGTCCTCATCACTGATGGATCTCAGATGCTCCTTAGAACCTTGTTTTGAGGGGTCTGGTCGTCTGGCCAACATATTTAATGTTACATTGTTTGCACGTGAGTAAATATATCACTTAAGACGTGTTACAATGAATGTATTCCTTTATATGAAAAGATTTTTCATTATCTGTAGATTTGAACGTATCCCCCAGCGTGGCATGGGTGCATGAAATGCATCTTCTGCTGCCACAGTGGAAGAAACCTTTCTTCAGAGTTAACCAGTTTTCACTGGCAACTGTAGGGAGCATAGATGGAGAAGGAATATTCGCCAAAGTCCTAGATTTTCTTGTTACAAATTTACATCCCCCTTCCACTATCTTATCCATGGTGTCATCTACCCTAAGTATGGGGAGGGATTTCTTGATTATTTGACAAATATTATCATATTCTTTACTATAGGCCGTAATGAATACTGGTTTTTGCTGGCAATTAACCTTTTTCTGAGTCTTATATGTAATCAAATCTTGCCTTGTCATATCATCCACTTTAGTCTTTGCTTCCTTTAAGTCATCAATTTTATATCCCCTTTCCAGGAACCGCTCAGTGGTTCTCTCAGAATGCACCTCGTATGCCCTTTCCGTGCTACAATTTCTCTTCGTCCTCATATATTGGCCCTTGGGAATTGCCTTTATTACATGTCTTGGGTGACTAGATTTGGCCATTAGCAGAGCATTACCTGCACTTTCTTTCCTATATAGTTCTACTTCTATGTGACATTCATTTGTATTTGGTTTAATAAGAACATCAAGGAAAGGCATCTCTGTTCTACTTGTATTCATGGTGAAGCGAAGATTATGCTGGTTGTCAGAGAGATATGTAAAGAAATCATTAACCATTGAATCATTTCCATTAAAAATGAACACCAGGTCGTCAATATAGTGACCATAATGTATGATGTGTTCTTTGAAGGGATTACCATCGCCAAAGACACGGGACAGCTCCCACCAACCTAAAAATAGGTTGGCATAAGTGGGTGCAAATTTTGCTCCCATAGCTGTCCCCTGTCTTTGGCGATAATAATCCCCCTCAAATAGGAAAAAATTATGAGTCAATAGGAATTCAATTGACCTTAGGATAAACTCCCTGAGTCCAGTATCATAATCTGTATATGTCTCAAGACATGACTGTATAGCCATGATGCCCTTTTCATGGGGGATCGAGGTATAGAGAGATACAACATCAATGGTCACAATACAGTAATTGTCCAGCCATTCCACTTGTTCTATCTGTCTGATAAAATCAGTGGTATCTCTAATGTAGCTCTTGAGGCCCAATACAATGGGTTGTAATAGGGTATCAATCATAGCACTCAATGGCTCATTTAATGAACCGATACCCGCCACTATGGGGCGTCCAGGAGGTAAAGTCAGGCTCTTATGAACCTTTGGGAGGCAGTGAAAGATTGGTGCAACCGGATGTTCAACCAATAAATAATCAAAATTCATTTTTGTTATTGCACCAATCATCACTGCCCAATCCAAGAGGTCATGGAGAATTCTCCTATACTTGAATGTAGGGTTAATAGGAAGTTTTTCATACACTTCCTCATCCTGCAACTGTCTGTGCACCTCTTTTATGTAGTCTGTCCTATCAAGGACGACCACATTTCCTCCCTTATCTGAATTGCGTATCACAATTGACAAATTACTCTTCAATTGTTTCATTGCAATCCTTTCTTGTTTACTCATGTTGTCATGTTTAAATAAACCCCTCATGTCTGTGTTTTTCTTATGAAGTTCAATTAACTCCTTCTCAACTGTTTTGTGAAATATCTCTATACTGTTGCTCCTAATGTGTGAGGGATAGAACTCTGATTTGCTTTTGAATTTTGTCAGAGGAATGTCACTACTCTTTACATTTTGAACATTCTCACCTGCTTCCCTCTCTAAATGGTTCAAATCCATTTCAGCACATAAATCTGCAAAACACAATATTACATTATCATTTGTTTCTTTGGTTGTCTGATCCATACATTCAGATTCATCCAAATCATTGTTACTACCTGATGTTTCAAAAAAATATTTCTTTAAATTCAGAGATCGTACAAATTTATTGATATCCACAATGGTTTGGAATAAATCGAAATGTGAACTAGGAGCAAAACCCAAACCTAATGATAGCACTTTTATCTGATTATCAGTAAGTTTCACAGATGACAAATTAATGACATTTTTAGAGGTTAGACATATTTCCTGTTCTGAGACTTTCTTTGTCTCCTTGGATAGCGGTGCATCCTCCCCTGTTGTTGTACCCCCTGGTAACCCCTGCCTCTTCCTATGCTTTCTTCCCCATCTTGTCCTACGTTTTTTCTTTTACTTTTGTCTGTAAGATGCCTTTCATGTTTTTTGAGACCTGGGAGGGAATAATATCTACATCCTCCCTATCTACAGTAGACTGTAAAACGAAAGTAGCAGTTGGATTTGCTCCATCTATAACCCCTTCAAAATCAGATGAATCGTAATCGTATTCGGTATCAGTTTCATTAAATGTTACTCTCTTTTTGTCTGGCTTATAATTACTGTTAGCTCTCTGTTTCTTCTTACCCCCTGTATGGATCCATCTATATACATTCCCTTTGTCATAATCATCTTTGTCCCTGGATATTTTAGTTTTCTTAAAAAACCATAAGTTCTCTCTAAATTCCTCCATAACTTTTTTGATCTTATCATCATAACCTTTAAACTCAGGTTTATCAGACAAAGGGCGAATGAAATCTTGTACTTTCTTAATTTCTAGAATTAAGTTAGACCTCTGTTTTTTCTTATACTCAATAAGGAGATCCATAAGGGCTAAAGAGCATTGGGTCAATAGCTCATTCCATTTTCTGATAAATTCTGGGTCTGTTACCTCAAAAGAGGGAAATTTCTTTATTCGTAAACCTCTTGGAATGCGGAGAAACTTTTTATATATATTAATCTAGTGTCCTGCTTTAACAGTCTGTCTATCTTAAAGAAAAGTGAATCCAGATTTTCTTGTTGTTCTTGTTCTAATTTATCATCATAATCCTCACAGTCATCATATGTCTCTTCAAATATCTGAAACACATAACTCTCAGAGGCCATATTTTGCACAAGTAATTCAAATCAAATGAAATATAAACAAACAGGCATATGCCATATGCTTGTTCTTGATTCGCTGATGGCAATCCCACAGTGTGTTAGGTTTTCAGTTAGATATGATCATATACTTTAAAGAGGGGGGCTATGTACTTTTTGCCTTGTATTTTCAAACAGCCAATCACTTCCTCTTTAAGAATTAGTATATTTAACAGGAATTCAAGTCCTTCAAGCAGGATGTCCCCAATACAGCCATATATAATTCAAAGCAAAAATGGCCAAAGTTTGCATAAGATGATTTCACTTTCCACCTTAAATTTCTTTAGGGAACATTCAATACATTTGGGAAGGATATGATCTGGAATTTGACTGAACAGTTAAACACTTTCTTTTTCCTCTAATGGGATAGGATCGTTAGTCAACAATAATGTTTCTCCAATTGTTATAATCCCAAATGCAGTGGCTCATTCATAAAAAACAAATAGTATAAATCCACTCCAATTTCAAAAATGTGTTTAAGCGTGATGCCTTAATATACAATGTGCTCTTATGTGCGGTAACGTAGCACTCACCCAGCCTAGACCAAATTAAACTAACAGAACTTCGGTAGTCAGACAAAATTTACACAGATAGAATGTCGAAGCTGTCCATATACAGTGTAGTGAAAGTACAAAAAAAGCGCTTCTGCTCACATCTAAAGGGTGTTCTCCACAATATAACGAACAGTTTACCCAGTGGTGAAATGAAAGCTCAATGAAACAAATTCCTTTGGTAAACGCTTCTGTCAAGAATGTGTGTGCACTCACCCGGTGTGCCGCGCTGTCTTCACTGCTATCTCAGCAGCACCGCTCTGTGTTCCCTCTTCAGCGCTCCCCACGGGAGCTAAAGCCAGGAAAGAAAGTTCCGGTTCAACAGGTGCAAACGGACAATACAGGGAAATTTCACCGGATTCCCTGAGAAAACAACAAAATGAAGAGTAGCCAGAATCCTTGCACTCAAATGGATCGGTCAGGGTAAATGCCAAAAAACGAACCGGCACCAATTAGCAATAAAAAAGCTTCTTTATTTGATAGCACATAAAAAGGCATACACGCCAACACTAGGTAAAGGTCAAACGCGTTTCGTAGTTCTCACTTCTTCAGTGACCTCTGACAGAACCTGTAAACTTACCCTTAATAAAGGCAAAAACCACTCTCTTAACACAGGTGTTTAAGGGTAAGTCAGATTAAGGTAAGAAAAGGAGGGTAATTCATGTACATTCATTTGAATTCATTATAAACAATAAGTCAAAGGTGAGCCAATATGGAAACAGAATATGCAGAGAGACACTAATTTGTATAATACAAAAGTTACATTCTATGGATCAATTGGCTTACTTAAATTAATTTTTAGAAAATCATTGTACTTTTTGAGTCACCTAAAGGGCCATAAATGATCAACACATGTATAACATATCTAATAAACCTCCAGAAAATACCTAATATTAAATAAATGAGGCCTGTTATAAGATGAAATTATTGTATTACCAATAATAAAGGATCATTGTTTTTAATTTGAAACTTATAATTTTATAGTAACCAAGGTGAAACTTAGGTTTCAATAATAAATATTCCACTGTTATGTTCCACCAGGTTTTGTAAGACAATTAAATAATTGTTATTAAATGATACCCTCGTCTCCAACTGTTACATAAATTCAATCCACATAGAGTTTGATGTCCCAATCTGAGTTTAACCCTCTAGGGACCCTCGTATTCAGTTGGAAAATCCAATAAACCTCCCTTTGACTCAGGAGTTTTAATCTATTGCCTCCTCTAGGTGGTCTTTTCACGTGCTGAATACCCTGAAAGCATAGTAGTTTACTATTGCCATTATGTTCAGACTTGAAATGTAATGCAACTGGAGTATCCGAGTCCTCATCACTGATGGATCTCAGATGCTCCAGGAACCTTGTTTTGAGGGGTCTGGTCGTCTGGCCAACATATTTAATGTTACATTGTTTGCACGTGAGTAAATATATCACGTAAGACGTGTTACAATTAATGTATTCCTTTATATGAAAAGATTTTTCATTATCTCTGCTCTCTGCTCTAAATGTGTCATCCTCTGAGCAGTTCTGTTTCACTCTAATGAGTTGGCCCTTGGCCACTCCATAGTGCATGTGTTGCGGATGACAACTCCTTGCATGGAGCAAAGCATAAGCTGAGATAGGTTTAGTATAGAGAGATGTTACAATTTTTCTTGTGAATGGATCACCTACTAATGTGACATCCAAGTATGCTACTTTTAAGCTGTCAAACATTGAGGTAATTTGCAATCCTACCCTATTCTGGTTTAGGTATGCAACAAACTGTTTACTTTCTAACTGTGTACCAGTTCATATGAATAGCAAGTAGTCAATGAAATGCTTGTATCCAACCACCAGCCTGCCAAAAGGGTTTCCATCTGCATAGACGTGGGACAGCTCCCACCAACCCATAAAGAGTTTGGCATAGGCGGGGGCAAACTTGGCCCCCATAGCCATCCCACGTCTCTGCAGATAGAAGATGCCCTCAAACTCAAAATAGTTGTGGGTCAGCAAAAATCTTACTGTCCTAAGAATATAATTCTTCAATACTGAGTCATAATCACTGAGGAGATCCATCATCTCTTTTAGTGCTTACAGACCTTCCTCATGTAGTATGGCAGAGTACAAGCCCATCACATCCACAGTGAGCCAAACATATTCTCCTGAGCATTCAACTTGATCTGTTAAGGTCAACAGATGTTTGGTGTCCTTAAAGTGACATGAAACACAAATTTTTGATTTCATGATTCAGACAGAGAATACAATTTTAAACAACTTTCTAATTTACTTCTATTAGCTAATTTGTTTCATTCTCTTGGTATCTTTTGTTGAAGGGAGCAACAATATACTAATGGTTTCTAACTGAACACATTGGTGAACCAATCATAATCAATATAGATATGCAGCCACCAATCAACAGTTAGAACCTAGGTTCTCTGCTGCTTCTGAGTTTGCCTAAATAAATCTTCAGAAAAGGATAACAAGAGAAGGAAGCAAATTAAATGATAGAAGTAAATTGGAAAGTTTTTAAAATTGTATTCTCTATCTGAATCATGAAAGACAAATTTTGGGTTTCATGTCCCTTTAAGAAAGGAGGGAAGTTTCTACACCAAAGGCTGCAGCAAGGACTCTATCCAATTAGAGAGATTCTCGAAGAGCGAGCCAATTCCCGACACAATAGGTTGGCCTCTTACATACGTGATGGACTTGTGAACCTTCAGCAGATGGTGAAATATCAGTACCATGGGATCCTCAACAAAAATATACTTGAAGGTTAACAAGTCCATCACTCCCTGCTCCAGCCTGTCATCCAGAAAATCTCTAAGCATTTTTTTTATATTGTTTGGTCGGATTAGTGTATAGGAATTCCTATACCTCCTGATCATTCAAATGCCTCAGTGCTTCTTGTATATATGTTGTCTTGTCCATAATCACTATTGTGCCCCCCCCTTGTCTGTGTTCTTAATGATTATCCCCTCCCTTTCCCTCAGTTTCTTTAGACCTGATCTCTCCTTTTGTGTGAGATTATCTCTGTATTTCTTAGTGTCATGTTTTGATTGCACTAAATCTACCTCCACCCTCCTGTGGAACGATTCCAGTGCATGCCCCCTAGTCTGTATGGGGTAAGAAATAGACCTAGGCTTAAATCCACTATTAATATTTTTCACTTTCTCTTGAGGATGACTTTCCCTTTCAAGTTGATATAGTGTTACAAAATCTACAGCGTTTCATAAAGTGGTCATGTAATACAGTCCTCTCCTCAGATTCCAACGTATCGTCAGTCTCTGCATTTTCTTCCCCATGGTATAACCAATCAATCATCAAACACTTTTGCTATAGTTAGCCCCTATTCTTTGGAGACACAAACTGTTCCTAATGTCTTGTCCGTATTTAGCAAAGAGTGAGTTGGGCAGACTGAGTAACCTAAGTTTTGCTTAGTATATTGGGATCAGGTATGTGCACAAAAATGAATACTAGTATGAGTGATGTTAGAGGTTAGACATTGATTATATCTAGGTAGAGTTCTAAGAATATTATTATCTTACAGTGCTGCGTGTGGTGACCTCTAGCTCCTGTCTATAGTGGGCCCCCCAAAGCACCCACTAGGTGAATAAGAAATGTAAGAATAGATAGATAGGAGCGCCACAAAAAGGCAAGGTCTTATATGATTTTTATTTGTAGGTCTAATGCTAGACCATGGGTTAGAATAGCATATATTAAATGTATAAAAAAGGTCTCTGTATAAGATTATGTAGCACAGGGATAGGCTCAGATGTTTGATATAAAATGTTATAAAAATGTATTACAATTTGCACAAAATATCATATAATTAGAAACAATTAAGTATAATTTGCACAAAATATCATATAATTAGAAACAATTAAGTACAATTTGCACAAAATATCATATAATTAAAAACAATTAAGTATATGGATCCATGTTGACAAAATCCTATTTTGTATAAGTATGTCCTAAATAGTCTAAAACAAATTTGACTGTCTGAATGTTAAATTATGTATGAGTCTCACACATATAGTGGTGTGGTCGCTCTGATAAGTGACCTCTCTAATGTAGTTTACACAAAAGTTATGTGATAAAAACAAAGGTACAACAATACAATGTCATATAGGGATGAAAACAGTAATTGGTATAATGAACAAAGATGTGAAAATAGTGATCAAAATATTAAAAAACAGGTCTCCAAAAAGTGAGATCTACAAAAGCAGTTGAAACAAACATGTGAATATAAATACAAATCAAATAAAAAATGTGATCCACAAAACCATATATATATATATATATATATATATATATATATATATATATATATATATATATATATATATATATATACTCAGTCCAAAGTTGTGAAAACAAATCCCAAAAATTTTAAAAAATGTGTATAAATCCCAAAAATTGTAAAAAATGTGTTGAAAGAATGCTGAAAAAAATCTTTTGTGAGCAACTAATGTGTACACAAACTAGTAAACGTGATTATGAAGTCGTTTTGGAGGCCTTTTTCAAGACTAATATATGGTGTTGGTGAGCCAAGACTTAGTAACCAAAAGATGAGGCAGCAGTCGGTTCCTTGTATGCGTAAAAAACAAATCTTTATTCTTCTGTTTAAAACATCACATCACAGCAAACAGGTAAAAGGAATGCAGGTGGTTGACTAGTTTCAGCAGTGCCGTAATCATAAACCTGCAATCACTTAAGAAGTGAACATATTTAAAGGGATTGCTTAACACAGTAATTGGTCAATGTTAATGGGAGGATACAACCCCTCCCTTACATATTAACCTCTTACTTGTAAAAAAAACAAAATACAGATTTACAAAGTGCAACCTCTTACTTGCCAAATACAAAATACAGATTTACAAAGTGCAATATTTTAGTATTCTTGAAGAAGGACCTGCTGGTTATAGCCCTATACAATGAATAAGAAACCCTTACAAATAAATACGAAACCTTTCATTTATAACTAAGATATATCAAAGTTGTGTCAGAGTTATATATATGTAGGGGAATAGCAGTAATTAATTATTCAACACTCAATAAGCTGTTGATGAACATATTTACAGAACATATTTACAGAAGTAAACATATATGAGGATACTAAATTAGTGAGGGCCATCATAATTATACACCTAGTTTAGAAAACATGAATGCCATCAATAATAGAAATATTCTCATAATAACCAGATATTGCTATAAACCTTGATGTATCTTAGCAGCTGTATGGTGATCTATAACCCCAGCAAATGCATATACTATAAAAGCAATTTTTTAGGGAGAACATGAGAAAAACTATTTGATAATGATAGTCATAATATATTTCCTAACACATGTATGTTACAATAGAATATGTTTTAACATATTCAAAATGCCCATAACAATGTATATTGTATATATAGCCTGTTTGAGGATTTATAGTCTATAGGACAGAAACCAGCATGTGAACTATAATATTACAACAATGTGTGTTTGTTCTCATAGAAACTAGTAACAGTTCTATCACGGTGGAAGATTGGCAGTTTTACAAATATGGTCTCGGTGGGCACCAGCCCAGAACACAGGAAAATACGTAAAGGGTAACGGTGTAGGTAATAGTGGAAATGTCAGCAGACCTCTGAAAAGACCCTCTACATGTAAGCTCAAAAATATAAAACTAAAAATAAGCTGTAATAAAAAATAATAAATGATAATAATAATTAATGAATGAATGAAATAAAATAAATAGAATAAGATAAAGTCAGAGTGGGAAATACTCATTAATGCCAATGATTGATGAGATCGAACTCAAAATTGAAGCCCTCCGGTACCTGTGTATGGAGTTTGAAAATCCAGAAGGCTTCCTATCTGGCTAGGATCTCATCTTTATTACCCCCTCTTGAAGGTTGCTTAATCTGTTCAATTGCCCTCCAATTGAATGTACTGACATCTCCGTCGTGTACCTCAATGAAATGCCTCGCCAAGGCCGAACATGTTTTTTCGTTTTTGATATATCGCAGGTGCTCTTGTATCCTCGTACGGACATCTCTTGTAGTCATACCTACATATTGCCGGCGATGTTGAGTGCATTCAATGAGGTACACGACGAATTGGGTTGAGCACCTGATACATCCTTTTGCATCAAATGCATCATTAGTTACATAAGAGTAGAATCTCCTTCCTTCTGTTATGAAGTCACACGCCTTACATCTACCACTGCTGCATTTATATGTATCATTCACAGCTAGCCATTTGGCAGATGTCTCCTTTTGGGGTAAAAGGGATGGAGATAAAATATTACCTAGAGTGAGACCCCTAGAGTAAACACAATTGAAACCCTTTTCCACTGTCTTTTTCAAGGCCTTATCCCCATATAATAACGGGAATTATTTTCTTATGATATTACAAATGTCGTTATATTCAGAAGAGTATTGAGTGATAAAGAGGGTTTTATTGTCACCTTTTTTGTTGGGCCTACTCCTGAGGGTATCGCGTCTGTCCACTTTCCTCACTTCCTTAGCCACATTTTCCACCATATTGGGCTGGTACCCTCTCTCTATCAATCGATTTACCATATATGCACTCTCTTCCTCAAAATCCGTTTCAGTATTACAGATACGCCTTGTCCGCAATAGCTGACCTTTAGCTATCCCTCGGAAAACATGCTTCGGGTGAGCACTCCTGCTATGCAGGAGTGTGTTACCCGAAACAGGCTTCCTATAGAGACGGGTGATGACCTTTCCTGTGTCAATAACCCCTCTAAGGGTGACATCCAGATAGTTAATGGTTGATTTATTCCACTCAAAAGTGAAGTTCACACCATTGTCACTTTCATTGAGGTAGCGCACAAAATCACCTGCCTCTGCCTCACTCGATTTCCATACCAAAAGCAAATCGTCAATAAAGCGCCTATACAGGCTGATATGTTTCCTATAGGGATTACTATCCGCATAGACAAAGTACCTTTCCAGCCAACCCATGAAGATGTTGGCATAAGAGGGGGCAAATTTTGCCCCCATCGCCGTGCCTTGTCTCTGCAGATAGTAAGTGCCCTCAAAAAGGAAGAAGTTGTGCTGCAACAGGAAAGTAGTAACCCTAAGAATATATTCCATTAGGTACTCCTCCATGTTGTAGTGTAACTCCAAAAAATATTTGATGGACTTTACTCCCAAATCTTGTGGAATACTGGAGTATAATGATATCACATCCACCGCCAACCAACTGTGGTCTGCGGTCCATGTGAAATCATCTAGGAGCTGCAATACATGTGTCGTGTCCCTGATATAGCTGTGTAAGTCAAGAACAATCGGTTGGAGGATGGCGTCCAACCATTCAGACAATGGCTCCAAAAGGGAGCCAATGCCTGAAACGATTGGGCGTCCCTTTACATCAGAAAGACATTTGTGGACTTTAGGCAGTTGGTGAAACACTGGAGTGATAGGATTTACCACATATAAATATTTCAGTGTCTCACCATCCAAAATGCCATACTGCATGCCATCGTCCAATAAGCTGTAAAGTTCCTTTTGAAACCTATTGGTTGGGTTACTAGTTAAAGTGACATATGTGGTGGTATCTTCTAGCTGCCTTTTGGCTTCTGAAATGTATGATGTTTTATCCATAACAACCACACTTCCTCCCTTATCTGCATTTTTTATGACGATAGACTCATTACTTTTGAGGTTGTTTAATGCCAATTTTTCATTTACCGTCAAATTGCGACTTCTGACTTTGTTTGACTGGTGTAGACTAGTGACATCATCGACTACACATTTGTGAAATAACTCAAGTGCTTTCCCCCGACTATGTATGGGATAAAAGGTTGTCTGTTTTTTAAACCTGGGAAAGTTTATCAGATTTGGACTTTCACCATTGTCGGTATCTTGTAAAAGACTTTCCAAAGTGATAATGTCACATGTCTCTAAAAAATCCCTGTTCTCTCTATTGCTACTTGTTACATTATATACTTCATCTATTTGTTCTGTCGTGATTTCATTCGTGTCTGCGTTTGTGGAGAAGTGTTTGTCCAGGGTCAATTTTCTAATAAATTTGTTTAGGTCGATAATGGTGTTAAACAAATTAAAATTATTATTGGGACAAAATCCCAATCCATAATTCAAAACATTGTGTTCTGCTTTCGTAAGCACATGTGTTGATAGATTAACCACACTACCTATTTTATCTTGTTGCCATTCTTGTTCTCCCTGAGGGTATACCTGTGCTGTATCTGGGTGGGGCCCTTCCCTCCTCCTGTCGGTTGTTTTAGTGCCGACCGAAAAACCTGAGTATTATCCTTTGGGGTCGCCCCCATATTTACATTACCCTTAGTTCTAGCAACATCAGTTAATACCACATGTGTATGTGATTTATGTACCATTTGGCTATTGGTCTTAGATTTGGCCCCCTTGGCTCTTATTCCTGTAGAGTTTTCATTTACATTCATCATACTGACCTGTGCTAGAACTTCAGGAGTGGGCAAGCCTAAGGCTCCCTCACTGTCTGACCCTGAATTGTCTTCACCTGAAGTGGAAGCTGCAAAGGAAGATTGTTCATCGTCTGTAGTGTCAGTTGTTACAAAAGTTACCTTCTTCTTATGTTTGTAGTTTCTGCGCTTACCCGAGGGACCACCTTTCACTTCTTCATTGTCTGACTTAATATTATTAGCTCTCTTATTTTTATTAGGTCTATTTCTAGGCCTTCTAGATTTATGCCAAATGTAAACTTTATTCTCATGGTAGTCCCTCTGATCTCGCAGAAATGTACTATGTTTTGTGTTAATCAGTTCCTTTCTAGAAGTTTCCACCACTTCAACCAACATCCTGTCAAACTCACAATACTCACTAGCTTCTTTAAATTTTTCAAGCTCTACTTGTAATACAGTGATTTCATGTCTAACTGTCTGCAGCTGTTCAGTTTTCAACCTTACAAGTACACCCATTAATCTCAATGAACAATCAGATAGAATACTGTTCCATTCACAAATCAAATCATCATTATTTCCCACTTCAAAATTAGGGAATTTTCTTACTCTCAAACCCCTACACTACAACATGGAGGAGTACCTAATGGAATATATTCTTAGGGTTACTACTTTCCTATTGCAGCACAACTACTTCCTTTTTGAGGGCACTTACTATCTGCAGAGACAAGGCACGGCGATGAGGGCAAAATTTGCCCCCTCTTATGCCAACATCTTCATGGGTTGGCTGGAAAGGTGCTTTGTCTATGCGGATAGTAATCCCTATAGGAAACATATCAGCCTGTATAGGCGCTTTATTGACAATTTGCTTTTGGTATGGAAATCAAGTGAGGCAGAGGCAGGTTATTTTGTGCGCTACCTCAATGAAAGTGACAATGGTGTGAACTTCACTTTTGAGTGGAATAAATCAACCATTAACTATCTGGATGTCACCCTTATAGGGGTTATTGACACAGGAAAGGTCATCACCCGTCTCTATAGGAAGCCTGTTTCGGGTAACACACTCCTGCATAGCAGGAGTGCTCACCCGAAGCATGTTTTCCGAGGGATAGCTAAAGGTCAGCTATTGCGGACAAGGCGTATCTGTAATACTGAAACGGATTTTGAGGAAGAGAGTGCACATATGGTAAATCGATTGATAGAGAGAGGGTACCAGCCCAATATGGTGGAAAATGTGGCTAAGGAAGTGAGGAAAGTGGACAGACGCGATACCCTCAGGAGTAGGCCCAACAAAAAAGGTGACAATAAAACCCTCTTTATCACTCAATACTCTTCTGAATATAACGACATTTGTAATATCATAAGAAAATATTTCCCATTGTTATATGGGGATAAGGCCTTAAAAAAGACAGTGGAAAAGGGTTTCAATTGTGTTTACTCTAGGGGTCTCACTCTAGGTAATATTTTATCTCCATCCCTTTTAATGGTACATATAAATGCAGCAGTGGTAGATGTAAGGCGTGTGACTTCATAACAGAAGGAAGGAGATTCTACTCTTATGTAACTAATGATGCATTTGATACAAAAGGATGTATCAGGTGCTCAACCCAATTCGTCGTGTACCTCATTGAATGCACTCAACATCGCCGGCAATATGTAGGTATGACTACGAGAGATGTCCGTACGAGCATATGAGAGCACCTGGGATATATCAAAAACGAAAAAACATGTTCGGCCTTGGCGAGGCATTTCATTGAGGTACACGACGGAGATGTCAGTACATTCAATTGGAGGGCAATTGAACAGATTAAGCAACCTTCAAGAGGGGGTAATAAAGAAGCCTTCTTGATTTTCAAACTCCGTACACAGGTACCGGAGGGCTTCAATTCTGAGTTCGATCTCATCAATCATTGGCATTAATGAGTATTTCCCACTCTGACTTTATCTTATTCTATTTATTTTATTTCATTCATTCATTAATTATTATTATCATTTATTATTTTTTAGAACAGCTTATTTTTAGTTTTATATTTTTGAGCTTACATGTAGAGGGTCTTTTCAGAGGTCTGCTGACATTTCCACTATTACCTACACCGTTACCCTTTATGTATTTTTCCTGTGTTCTGGGCTGGTGCCCACCTAGACCATATTTTTAAAACTGCCAATCTTCCACCGTGATAGAACTGGTACTAGTTTCTATGAGAACAAACACACATTGTTGTAATATTATAGTTCACATGCTGGTTTCTGTCCTATAGACTATAAATCCTCAAACAGGCTATATATACAATATACATTGTTATGGGCATTTTGAATATGTTAAAACATATTCTATTGTAACATACATGTGTTAGGAAATATATTATGGCTATCATTATCAAATAGTTTTTCTCATGTTCTCCCTAAAAAATTGCTTTTATAGTATATGCATTTGCTGGGGTTATAGATCACCATACAGCTGCTAAGATACATCAAGGTTTATAGCAATATCTGGTTATTATGAGAATATTTCTATTATTGATGGCATTCATGTTTTCTAAACTGGGTGTATAATTATGATGGCCCTCACTAGTTTAGTATCCTCATATATGTATACTTCTGTAAATATGTTCTGTAAATATGTTCATCAACAGCTTATTGAGTGTTGAATAATTAATTACTGCTATTCCCCTACATATATATAACTCTGACACAACTTTGATATATCTTAGTTATAAATGAAAGGTTTCGTATTTATTTGTAAGGGTTTCTTATTCATTGTATAGGGCTATAACCAGCAGGTCCGTCTTCAAGAATACTAAAATATTGCACTTTGTAAATCTGTATTTTGTATTTGGCAGGCAATCCAATTGATGTTCTAGAGCCACAGTTTGAATATTTCATGTTAAATGCTGCATTTAAATGTAATATGTTATTTACAAGTAAGAGGTTAATATGTAAGGGAGGGGTTGTATCCTCCCATTAACATTGACCAATTACTATGTTAAGCAATCCCTTTAAATATGTTCACTTCTTAAGTGATTGCAGGTTTATGATTATGGCACTGCCGAAACTAGTCAACCACCTGCATTCCTTTTACCTGTTTGCTGTGATGTGATGTTTTAAACAGAAGAATAAAGATTTGTTTTTTACGCATACAAGGAACCGACTGTTGCCTCATCTTTTGGATACTAAGTCTTGGCTCACCAACACCATATATTAGTCTTGAAAAAGGCCTCCTTGGCAGGCCGAAACGCGTTGACAGATATATGGTGAGTTTTATTCCTATCAATTTTAAAATACCTAAACACTATTACACTATGTCAGTATTTTCTATTTACAGGTCTTGAGGAATTCCCAGAGTATTTCTATTTTTATTTTTTTCTTATCATCATTTTTTTTTTTTTTTATCTCACTTTTACACAATTTTATATTTGATCTTCAAACATTTTTTAGGATTACAAATAAAGGAACATTCCATCAAATGGAGTAAATTCCAGGAACTTTCACACCTCCAAAACGACTTCATAATCACGTTTACTAGTTTTTGTACACACTAGTTGCTCACAAAAGATTTTTTTCAGCATTCTTTCAACACATTTTTTACAATTTTTGGGATTTGTTTTCACAACTTTGGACTGAGTATATATATATATATATATATATATATATGGTTTTGTGGATCATATTTTTGATTTGATTTTTATTTATATTCACATGTTTGTTTCAACTGCTTTTGTAGATCTCACTTTTTGGAGACCTGTTTTTTAATATTTTGATCACTACGTTCACATCTTTGTTCATTATACCAATTACTGTTTTCATCCCTATATGATATTGTATTGTTGTACCTTTGTTTTTATCACATAACGTTTGTGTAAACTACATTAGAGAGGTCACTTTTCAGAGCGACCACACCACTATATGTGTGAGACTCATTCATAATTTAACATTCAGACAGTCAAATTTGTTTTAGACTATTTAGGACATACTTATACAAAATAGGATTTTGTCAACATGGATCCATGTACTTAATTGTTTTTAATTATATGATATTTTGTGCAAATTGTACTTAATTGTTTCTAATTATATGATATTTTGTACAAATTGTAATAAATTTTTATAACATTTTATATCAAACATCTGAGCCTATCCCTGTGCTACATAATCTTATACAGAGACCATTTTTATACATTTAATATATGCTATTCTAACCCATGGTCTAGCATTAGACCTACAAATAAAAATCATATAAGACCTTGCCTTTTTGTGGCGCTCCTATCTATCTATTCTTATATATCTAGGTAGAGGTTTACTGTCTCTTTAAATCTAAGTTAAGAGACTAATACAAGCTGAGAGGCTACCAATAAGATTGTGAGGGAGCGTATTTAAGCTCCACAAGTGAGAAGAGTAATTGAGTCTATGATTAAGGCTGTCAGCAGCCGAAACACGGTTTTTATATTTATGGAGTGAAGCGCTGACCTTTACCTAAAAACAAGCCACTCTAAGTTAACTATCTCCTTCCTAGATAGTTGTTTTTATATTAAGCTAACAATTGAGATTTTTTTTTACTCCCTAATGTGTTTCAAATATTAGTTACTATTTCACAAATGAGTTTAAAGTAATAGTCACTATTACACTATTTGAGATCATAATTGAATCAATCTTTACATTAAGAAGCTATATTTAAGATTTATATTTGGGTGAATTTGTAACCATTATTAGGAAAATAAATCACTTAGACCTCAAATCTGTACTATTTAAAAGAAAGTCTGAAATTATACACAGTATATATTAAACATAGCAATCATTATATAAGGTCCCCTGTCTGTATGTATCTTTAAAATTATTTATCTCATATATAATACGAGGTTTGTAATTTTAAATTAACAGAATAACACCTAAACGCTGTAAGCACCCTCTAAAGAATCTCAATTGTTAGCAGCCGAAACACGTCTGACTACCTTGACAGTTTGTATTTTATTTTATTCTACATGTGTGCCTAATTTTTAATCCAGAAGGAATAAAGTTTTTCATATTTTTAGCAGCTTCTTGCTTGTTTTGTTCCCTTGTTCTACCAGCAGAGGAGAATGCTGACGAGTAACTGCTAGAGCTATCAAAGCTAACATACCCGTTGAGGCTCCGGGTTGGATTTACAATTGCAAGTTGCAAGGAATGGTGACACACGGAGAAATAGCTACGGATATCCACCATCACTATTATCGGAACGGAAGAGAGCGGTATGCTATAGGCTCAGTAGCGGTTCACGTGACAAGGAGATCACGTGAGATGCCGATGTTGGATTACAGCTCCATGTTGAGAGTAGCCGACAGGATTCCACAACTGCCACATGAAAACCATACCTGTTGGAAGAACAGGGAACCGCACGGAGGTCTGACCAAAGATAAAAGGTGAGAACGGCTGTTGTTATTTTTCCATATTCAAAACAATGTCACAGTAGCAGCGGGCTTACCTTGAGCAGCAGCGTGAAACCACTTGCCAGTTTTTTGTATGCACATACACTCCAACAGTGCCGCTCGGTAACCAGGCTTTAGAGTTATAAGCCAATAAGAAGTTGAAGAATTCTACATTTGGGATTGCTGTGTTAAATCAAGTGTAAATCTGTAGAATAGAGCCTGCATAATTATACACATTTACATATTTATATATGTATGGGTGTTGTCAATACATAAATATATATATTACCTGATGTCATGTGATGGGCTATTAACTGCCTGCCTCTACATCTCTGTTAATCGAAAAGTAACTTTCACGCTATGGCTCCTGTCAGCATGATTTATCTTTGTTTTTAACATGTTCACGGCGCTCATGTCTGAGCGTCTGGTTACCATGATGACCCGCATGACGTAAGCGTCATATGACATTGGGTAACTTCCGGGAGGTGGAGTGAGCTCCGCACAAATGTTTGCCGTGCAGGGTTATAAGTGGGTGAGTGTTATGTTTTAATGTCATGCTTATTTTTGAAAACGGGGTCATTCCCGAAACGTTAAATAAATAATTACTTATTTATTCTAAGCAAAACCCTGCAAGTTACTTCTTTTCTACTGACTTTACTTATGCTTGAAGTGCACCCAGGGCAAGGAGGGCTGTTTAAAGCCAAAAGGAAGCAGGAGTGCTATTACCCTCTTTACGAAGAAAATAATAATAAATATATATATATATATATATATATCGCAGTAAATGCAATTTGATACTGAGTAGAGATGAATACTAACACAAGTATGGCCACATGTAGTTTTTACTCGTTAACAAGCTTGGATGATATTGAGAATACTAGCCCAACACTTAGAGACCCTTTCAATCCTGACAATCAAGTGAAAGATATATTAGAGGTCTTTATGCACATGGAAAATGCCCTTTTAAAAGAATATCAGATCTGGTGGGATAAGAGATCACTAGAAAAGTATGTGGATATACATATGATACCTTGAGGGCTCAGATTGAGAAAGAAACCCTGTTTTCAAGTAACTGATGAAACATTTATAAATGAATGGAACAACATACTTACAGAGTGCTCAATCAGACTGATGGGCCTTAAAATTAGATACAAATACTAAAAATTGGAGGAAGCAAGATACACTATAAGGGACATACAGAAATATTTGAATATATGTATTAACCATGAACACTATCTAAATTTGGACAGTCTACTTAAAGGTACAGTAGACAATATGAAACAGGAGATTGACCGGCTCAATTATAGAAAGTTCAAAAGGGACTCTGATGATTACACAAATAACAGGGTGTACCAGTGAAACACACAGACCAATAGAAGGAGTAGACAACAGAGGAAACTAAAGAAAGGGCACTAATCTAAAAAGAAACCATCATCAGAACAAGGGAAAAAGCAAGTGACATTCTCTGATACAGATCAAGAATCTAATGAAGAAGTCTGTAGTTTTGTGGACTATATGTCAAGTGGAGCATCCTCTTAAGAGGAGAGCTATGCACAAGAGTTTAATGAGGGTCCCATAAGTGTTCCATCTGTAATAGATTTGCCCCATTCCTCCTCCTCCTCAGCAGTGATGTCAGTAGGTATTCTTAAACCTGGAGGGAGGTAGAGGGAGGGGTGCCATTAGATATACCAAAGTTCTAGGCACATAACCCCTTCCAGGTATGCAAACAAATACTGCAGAGGTCCAGGTTTTTTGGGAGGAACAGGCAAAAGGACAAGGAGGAGGGGGAATAGGAGGAAGGGGAAAAAACAAAGAACCACAGGCTCAGAGGGAACAATATGTATTGAGAAGGGGGAGACAGAACAGATACAAGATATGAAGTTGATTAACTTATCGTCAGCTAATCTTAGTTGAGAAGAACTAAGAATCCTCAAACGGGGTCTAAATTTTGTCCCCTCTACAGATTTTAATGACTTCGAAACACTGATAGATGTTAACTGATTTGTTCGAGCTCTGACCCTAAAAAACACTTCCATGGGGAAGAAAGTGCAGAGACTGAAGATACATTGGAGTCTGTGGAGAGGACTCTATTACATGACCACTTCATGTTTAGAGATGCTGTAGATTTTGTAACACTATATCAACTTGAAAGGGAAAGTCATCCTCAAGAGAAAGTGAAAAATATTCATAGTGGCTTTAAGCCTAGGTCTATTTTTTATCTCATACAGACTAGGGGGCATGTACAGGAATCATTCCAGAGGAGGGTGGAGGAAGATTTAGTGCAATTAATCTCACACAAAAGGAGAGATCAGGTCTAAAGAAACTGAGGGAAAGTGAGGGGATAGTCAGGAATGCAGGCAAGGGGGACACGATAGTGATTATGAACAAGACAGCATATATACAAGAAGCACTGAGGCAATTGAATGATCAGGAGGTATATGAAGTCCTATACACTAATACGACCAAACAATATAAAAAAATGCTTACAGATTTTCTGGATGACGGGCTGGAGCAGGGAGTGATGGACTTGTTAACTTTCGAGTATATTTTTGTTGAGGATCTGGTGTTACTAATATTTCACCATTTGCTGAAGGTTCACAAGTCCATCACAGATGTAAGAGGCTGACCTATTGTATCGGGAATTGTCTCGCTCTTTGAGAATCTCTCTAATTGAATAGGGTCCTTGCTGCAGCCTTTGGTGTGGAAACTCCCCTCCTTTCTTAAGGACACCAAACATCTGTTGACCCTAACAGATCGAGTTGAATGCTCAGGAGAATATGGCTGGCTCACTGTGGATGTGGTGGGCTTGTACTCTGCCATACCACATGAGGAAGTTCTGGAAGCACTAAAAGAGATGATGGATCTCCTCAGTGATTATGACTCAGTATTGAAGAATTATATTCCTAGGACAGTAAGATTTTTAATGACCCACAACTATTTTGAATTTGAGGGCATCTTCTATCTGCAGAGACGTGGGATGGCTGTGGGGGCCAAGTTTGCCCCCGCCTACACCAACCTCTTTATGGATTGTTGGGAGCTGTCTCACGTCTATGCAGATGAAAACCATTTTGGTAGCCTGGTGGTCGGATACAAGCATTTTATTGAAGACTTGCTATTCATATGGACTGGTACACAGTTAGAGAGCGAATGGTTTGTTGCATACCTGAACCAGAATAGGGTAGGATTGCAATTTACCTCAATGTTTGACAGCTTAAAAGTAGCATACTTGGATGTCAGATTAGTAGGTGATCCACCCACAAGAAAAATTGTAACATCTCTCTATAAAAAACCTATCTCAGCTATTGCTTTGCTCCATGCAAGGAGTTGTCATCCACAACACATGCACTATGGAGTGGCCAAGGGCCAACTCATTAGAGGGAAACAGAACTGCTCAGAGGATGACACATTTAGATCAGAGAGCAAAGTATTACTAAATAAACTGAGACTACGTGGCTATCCAGAAGAACCTATTATGAGGGCATACAAGAAAGTATCAGTTATGCCCAGAGAAGATTTACTTAGACCCAAAAGAGTAACTAAAAGAAAGGAAATTAACAAAAGCTCATTTAAAAGTGAGATTATCTTTGTAACAATTTACAATAATCAATATAACAACATCTGTGAAATAATTAGAAAAAATCTGCCGATTTTAAAAGCAGATGATCACTTAAAGAAGGTAGTTGACAAAGGGCGTTGCTTTGTTCCTAAAATGAACATGACTATAGGGAATATGATTTCCCCAAGTGCTCTCAGAAAACCTAAGAAGGAGAGCAGTTAGATTACATGTAAGGGACATTATAGATGTGGCACTAGCAGTTGCACAGCCTGTGATTTCACACTAATCAGTAAAGTGTTCTAATCCTCCAATACCCAGAAAGTGTATAATTGCAGTTTCTGCACGAATTGCAGATCAGAATATGCAATATACATGATAACGTGTACCAGTTGTCATAAACAATATGTGGGGTGCACTTCACGTGAAACAAGATCTAGGATCAGGGAACACCTCAATTACATTGAGAACAGAAGAACCACTACAGAAGCTGCAAAACACTTTTTATATGAACACCAGGGAAATACTAGCAAATTCAATTGGATGATAATAGATTTGATAAAAAGAAAACCCAGAGGTGGGGGACTACAAGATCTTTTCAAAAGAGAAGCCTACTGGATCTTCACGTTAAAGACACATAGACCAGAAGGCATGAACATAGATGGTGATATTACAATTTTTTGGCAATAGGCCACTAGAAAGGCTTTGCCTAATACACCAATATTTGTCCATATGACTCTCTGAAGGGACACATTTTTGAAGCTATGTAAAACTATATAAGTATGTGACACTATTAAAGCACCTAGTCTATGTATATATGTTTTTAACATGTACGGCATGATATAAGTGCCTATGCTAAAGGAACCTTCATTGCAAATATTGTTACGTTAAATCTGTTGCTAATTCCCTAGAGGTAAACATATATATGTTGACAAACATGATATGGTACATGTGTCTATATAAATGTGTCTATATATAAATAAAAAAGTGCATGCTTCATTGATATTATCCCTTTCATAGATGCCCACCAAAAAAACTCCCCCCAAAAATTGTAGAATGTCATGTGTTTTTATATATTGGTTCTTGTCTTACAAATACAGCTACACTAAATTGTCCCCACAATAATATATTGGTGGTAACACAAAAACAATAACCAATCAAATATTGCACACTTTTGCTATAGTTAGCCGCTATTCTTTGGAGACACAAACTGTTCCTAATGTTTTCCAAAACACAGGAATGTACCACACTCACAGACTGGACTGGGTACACATCCTAAGCCACTGTTAACTCCACAGCCCTGAACACTGACAGACAGCTGCACAGTTCCCAGAAACCCAAGCAGTTAACCCCTGAACAGCCTCGGTGACAGGCCCGTGGGGAAGCATTACAAACATTATAAACACAACACACAGAAAATCTGGCACTCGCCAGCAGATACTCAGTAATATTTAAAAGCAAAACTAGGGAAGTCAGTTATATTTGGTGCCAAAGGATCAAGCCCAGGACCACGTCAAGGTCTCCCCCTTCCTGGGACCCTAAACCAGCACCCACAAAATGCTTGGGTTGCTGGGAACTGTGCAGCTGTCTGCCAATGTTCAGGGCTGTGGATTTAACAGTGGCTTAGGATGTGTACCCAGGCCAGTCTGTAAGTGTGGTCCATTCCTGTGTTTTGTATTTACATAGAGATTACAAAAGTCTGTGTCACCTTGGGAGGTTCCCAGTTGGTTTGTTTGAAAGTATGCATTTTGTGGGTGCTGGTTTAAGGTCCCAGGAAGGGGGATACCTTGATGTGGTCCTGGGCTTGATACTTTGGAGCCAAATGTAACTGATTCCCCCAGTTTTTCTTTTAAACATTACTGAGTAACTGCTGGTGAGTGCCAGGTTTTCTGTGTGTTGTGTTCCTAATGTCTTGTCCGTATTTAGCAAAGAGTGAGTTGGGCAGACTGAGTAACCTAAGTTTTGCTTAGTATATTGGGATCAGGTATGTGCGCAAAAATGAATACTAGTATAAGTGATGTTAGAGGTTAGACATTGATTGTATCTAGGTAGAGGTGTACTGTCTCTTTAAATCTGAGCTAAGAGACTAATACAGGGTGAGAGGCTACCAATAAGATTGTGAAGGAGCGCATTTAAGCTCCACAGGTGAGAAGAGTAGTTGAGTCTATGATTAAGGCTGTCAGCAGCTGAAACGCGTCGGACTTGCTTGACATTCTGTATTTTATTTTATTCTACATGTGTGCCTAATTTGTATTCCAGAAGGAATAAAGTTTTTCATATTTTTAGCAGCTTCTTGCTCGTTTTGTTCTATTATACTATATGTATATATATATATATATATATATATATATATATATATATATATATATATATATATATATATATATATATATATATATATATATATATATATACAGTATATATACTGTATATATATATATATATATATTATTTATATATTTTTTACAGTATTTATAATCATTTTTAATCATTTTTTCATATTTAATATTTCTATAATTCCCATTGAAAAAGCAACTCTTTATGTGCCCTAACCCGACACCACTTTAGACCTAAATCTTGAACTCTGATGTGTTACACATTTTACATTCTTATGTTCTTCACATGGAAATTAATTAATTTTTATTATATATATATATATATATATATATATATATATATATATATATATATATATATATATATATTTGATAATGTTATTGTAAAATAGATATCTATACCTTTATTTCTATAAGAATAAGTATATACACACACACATATATATATATATATATATATATATATATGTGTGTGTGTGTGTGTGTGTAAATATGTATAAATATTTACAATGAAAATTACGTTATCCTGTATGTGTAGAACATGGAATGTGAACTATTAATATCTCCTGTAGGGTTAGCGCATTAGTTTTTATTTCTTCTGCTCTCTCCATTGACTTCTATGGGGAGAATACCTTAATGAGGTCACAATACAAAATAACTTATTTCTAGTGATGTTTGAGCTTAAGCAAAAGCACTAAATAGCGTGCTACTTGTAATCTGGCCCTTAGTGTGTTAAGCTAACCTCATTTTGGAATGTTTTCTAATTATAGCCCAAGTAAATATTGTCCTTTTCCTTAAAACTCTATGAACTTATTGATATAATATCACATTTAGAATCCATTAAACACAATATAGTGTTGATATAAGTGTCTGTCACATATTTATTTTTATATAAGTTAAAAAAACATGTTTCACGTCACATCACCAAATGCTTTATATACTGATGTCAGAGGTCCAGCAAAACTTTTATTTTATCAAAATAGCTTTTACAGTTTGTTAGCAGAAAGGCATACTGAGCAAATATTCCTCTTCCTGCTACATGCATTAGAGAGCTATTCACTTACCGTCTGGCTCGTTTCATTCCATAGATCATTAATATAATATGATTTTAGCTATTTTGGTAACTTTTCCATCTGAATCTTTCTATGGAGATTTATTCTTCTACCTTTAATTATAGCCTTTTCTTATTTTGCTATTTTATTGTGAAAATACAGAGTTAGAATTTATTTTAAATTGTTTCCTTTTTCAAGATTTTCCCTGTAATCTTGTGTTTTGTTACATTTTTTTTGTCTGCTTATGTTTTTAAGATTCACAAAAGTGAAGTTTTAGCTTACCCATTTTTAGGAACTTCAGGATGAGTGATTGAGTTCATTATACATGACATTCTACTGCAAAGCTGGAGCTTGGAGTTCTATATTTAGGGTCTTTTCTTTTGTTTTGGACTAACACACAGTGCTCACTTTTCACCTGTCAACACTGGAGGAGTTCATGAACATGCAATAGACTATCATAATAAAAAATGAAATATAGTGACAGTAGAAAGTAGATGAGGTGGCTGAAAAAATCAAATATGTCCATCGAGTTTAATTTAATTGGAGATATTTTCAGCTATATTTATATTGATCCAGAAGAAGGCAAACAAAAGGCCCAAGTGAAGCATTTGCAATTAAGTTTTACAGAAAAAAAAATAAAACTTCCTATCTTACTCTACTGTTGTCAATCATTTTTTTCCCTGAATCAACATTACCAATATATTTTGCTTGTATGAGACAGAAGTGAAGCCCTATATTGACTGTGATTTCATCTGGATAATGAGGAGAAACTAGTTATACCTGCCTCCCCTTCAAAAAAAAGATTTGTGCTCTTTTCTCCATTGCAGGAATTGTTTACTCTCTATTTATTATGCACATTATGGCAACTATTTAACCAGCTAAAGGTGTTATTGTTAAAACAATTGTGCTATAAGAAATGATATTGAATTTCAGCTCAATAATTACAGCTGATGCTGAAGCAAAGGAAGGTGTGAGGGATTGCAAATTGGAGGGCACAGAAAAGTCAATCGCATATATATATTAAAAAAATCTCCGGGAAAGAAATGTGTGTGGTTGTGACACAATGAGCTGGAGTAAAGGAAGATTGGATTTACAGTTTTAAGAGAGCTATCATATATAAATTAAAAATTTAAGATAAGCATTTTTTTTCCTTATACAAAACAAATGTTGTTCAACAAGTAAAAAATATTATATTTTCTTATATAAATGCATCAATGCATCAGACACTTAAGGGGCACGCTAAACATATGTTACAAAACTTAAAAGTGATGTAGCATGTCTGCAAAAAGCTGAGTAGGAAATATCACACGACTATACTTTATTTAGAAGGGACAGAAATAATAAAAGGTGGTGGAGGAATCTGCATGTATATTAAACCTAACCTTAAACCTACAATAAGGGAAGATATTTCTGATACAGGTGACAATGTAGAGACCCTGTGGGTGGAAATAAAGAGTGGGGGGGGAATCCTAAAAAAAGTATTACTAGGAACATGCTACAAGCCCCCCAACATTAGTGACCTGGATGAAACTCAACTACTAATACAAATAGCTAAGGCTGCTAATAACAGTGCTGTAATTATGGGAGATTTTAACTACCCTGATATAAACTGGGCCAATGAAACTAGTAATTCAGCTAAGGGGGATAGATTTATAAATATTCTCAGGGATAATTTCTTGTCACAATTCATAGAGGAGCCAACTAGGAGTAACGCTATATTGGATTTAGTGCTATCAAATAATACAGATATAATTTCAAACATAGAAGTCAAAGAACATTTGGGTAACAGTGATCATAACATGGTCACATTTGAAATCTCTTTTCATAAGCAGTGTCTTAAAGGTTTAACCAAGACTTTTAATTTTAAGAAAGCAAAATTCAACGATTTAAGGAAATCATTAAATAACATAAATTGGGACAAAGTATTCTCTAATAAAAATACAGAGGATAAATGGATAACATTTAAAACTTTGTTAAATAAATATACATATCAACAAATACCATATGGTTATAAAAATAAAAATAAAAAATCCAAGCCAATGTGGCTGAATATAAATGTGTTAAGAGAAATTAGGAAAAAACGTAGGGCATTTAAATTATTCAAAGAAAATAGTACAGACTCAAAATTCCATATTTAAAAGGAATGTAAGAAAGCATGCAAAAAAGCAATCCTAATTAGCCAAAATTGAAAATGAAAAATTAATTGCAAAGGATTCTAAATCTAACCCTAAAAGATTCTTTAAGTACATAAATAGCAAAAAATCTAAGAAAGACAATATAGGTACATTAAAATGCGAGGAGGGTAGCATGATTAACAGTGACAGGGAGAAGGCTGAGATACTAAACCAGTTTTTTTCTTCAGTATACACAAGAGAGGAACCATTGGATGATACTTTGGAACAAAATAGAACATGCCAGCCCATACCATTAATTGGGTTATGTATAGAGGATATCAGGAACAAATTGGATAATATTAAGGTAAATAGAAACTCCAGGCCCAGATGGAATATACCCAAGGTGTTGAGGGAGCTTAGCACTGTTATAGACAGACCTCTACTCTTACTTTTTCAAGACTCATTATCCTCAGGCATGGTACCCAAGGATTGGCGTAAAACTGATGTGGTGCCACTCTTCAAAAAGGGAAGTAGGGATGATCCAGGAAGCTATAGACCAGTTAGTCTGACATCAATAGTGGGGAAGATATTTGAAGGGATTATGAAGGATTATATTGATGAGCATATTCATGTAAACAAGATTATGAGTTCTAATCAGCATGGTTTTAGGAGAAATAGATCATGTCAAACTAATCTAATTATAGATAAAGGGGAATCAGTTGATGTGATATACTTAGATTTTGCAAAGGCGTTTGATACAGTGCCACATGAGAGATTAATGCACAAAATTAAGGGACTGGGAATAGCTGAAAATGTTAGTTTGCGGATAAATAACTGGATAAAATATAGGAAGCAACGAGTAGTAGTAAATGGATCATACTCAGATTGGACAAAGGTAATCAGTGGAGTACCCCAGGGATCAGTGCTGGGCTCTATTCTTTTTAATATTTTTATAAATGACTTGGAGCTAGGATTAAATAGCGACATCTCTATTTTTGCAGATGATACTAAGTTAAGTAAGGTCATTAGGTCAGAGCAGGATGAACTTTCGTTACAAAGGGACCTGCAAAAATTAGAAGTATGGGCAGGTAAATGGAAAATGAGATTTAATACGGGAAAATGCAAGGTTCTACATTTTGGAAGTGAAAATAAGCAGGCAATGTATTATTTAAATGGGACAAGACTTAGCCAAACACAGGAGGAAAGAGATTTGGGAGTAGTAATAGATAACAAGCTAAAGATGGGTGCACAATGCAGGGCAGCGGCTTCAAAGGCTAATAAGATACTTGCATGTATTAAAAGAGGCATTGACTCAAGGGAGGAAAGTATAATTCTGTCACTATTTAAAGCCTTGTAAGACCTCACCTTGAGTATGGAGTGCAGTTCTGGGGACTGATTGCAAAAAAAGATATTGCAGAACTAGAAAAAGTTCAGAGAAGGGCCACAAAGCTAATAAGGGGATTGGAGAATTTAACCTATGAGGAGAGGCTAGCCAAACTGGGTCTGTTTTCTTTAGAAAAAAGGCGCTTAAGAGGTGACATGATTACTTTATATAAATATATTCAAGGCCCATATACAGAGATGGCAGAAGCGCTGTTTATTCCAAGAAAATTGTTTGTGACCAGAGGTCACAATTTAAGGTTGGAGGAAAGGAGATTTAATCTCCTGCAACGGAAACGTTTTTTCCCTGTAAGAGCAATAAAACTTTGGAACTCATTACCAAAGGAGGTAGTGAATGCCAATACTCTAGATACATTTAAAAATTATTTGGATACATTTCTGTCTATAAACAAAATTCATGGATAGGATTGCTAGTATTAAATGGGTCACCTTTTAGTGGGACTATTTAAGCTTAACTGGAGCTTTTTGTATATATTTTAGATTTGTATAGGTTGAACTCGATGGACTTCTGTCTTTTTTCAACCTCATCTACTATGTTACTATGTTATTATGTATGTTACTATCTCTATGAAAAATAGACAATGTATTATATAAAAATGTGCAAGATAGCCATCTCTCATCGTACAGACTTACAAGGGAGCATGCATCTGTCATGTGCAGGCTGAGACACTTTATTTCCCTCCTCATTTTAAGGAAATAAAACTTAAGAGATTATGAAATTCATTGAGATTACACTAAAATCCCTTAAAATGACAGCAAAGCAATGTTGAACTCTTCACTGATGATGCTGACTGGTCGTTGGTTTTTGTTTCACCATGCGGATGAAAAATAAAAAGAGTAGCTGAATAATAACTGCTCACAGAGCACTTACTCTTGAGAGCTGATTTTAGTTTTAAGTAAAGAAAAGCCCAGGTATACACAGCTTAAAATGTTTTCTTTTTCACAAATGTATCAAAGATAAACGAGAATGTATGCTGAGTGACATATTCCTTTAACTGTGTTAGATTTATCCATAATGTGCAGATATGAACATAACTGACATTTAAATAGTATCTTACAATATCATAATCATAAAAACAATTGCATGTAATCTGCAACCAGTCTATTCACTTACCTTTGAAATACCTTAAATAACTTTTTCATAAAATAATCAAAAAGTGATGAGGTGAAAGAGTGCAGTGTTAGGTAAGTGGCAACATGAGGAGAAAGAGTGCAGTGTTAGGTAAGTGGCAACATGTGCATAGAAGTGTGCTGCTAACATCATCCATGTTATAAAATCAGTGAGGTAGAGGAGTATGTGGGATTTAATGCAGAAAACACAGGTGATTTGTAGAGTTTATTAGCACAAAGCAAGGGAAACAACTTTAGAAGATTCCAATTTGATACCACATACCGCATGTATTAAAAGAGGCATTGACTCAAGGGAGGAAAGTATAATTCTGTCACTATTTAAAGCCTTGTAAGACCTCACCTTGAGTATGGAGTGCAGTTCTGGGGACTGATTGCAAAAAAAGATATTGCAGAACTAGAAAAAGTTCAGAGAAGGGCCACAAAGCTAATAAGGGGATTGGAGAATTTAACCTATGAGGAGAGGCTAGCCAAACTGGGTCTGTTTTCTTTAGAAAAAAGGCGCTTAAGAGGTGACATGATTACTTTATATAAATATATTCAAGGCCCATATACAGAGATGGCAGAAGCGCTGTTTATTCCAAGAAAATTGTTTGTGACCAGAGGTCACAATTTAAGGTTGGAGGAAAGGAGATTTAATCTCCTGCAACGGAAACGTTTTTTCCCTGTAAGAGCAATAAAACTTTGGAACTCATTACCAAAGGAGGTAGTGAATGCCAATACTCTAGATACATTTAAAAATTATTTGGATACATTTCTGTCTATAAACAAAATTCATGGATAGGATTGCTAGTATTAAATGGGTCACCTTTTAGTGGGACTATTTAAGCTTAACTGGAGCTTTTTGTATATATTTTAGATTTGTATAGGTTGAACTCGATGGACTTCTGTCTTTTTTCAACCTCATCTACTATGTTACTATGTTATTATGTATGTTACTATCTCTATGAAAAATAGACAATGTATTATATAAAAATGTGCAAGATAGCCATCTCTCATCGTACAGACTTACAAGGGAGCATGCATCTGTCATGTGCAGGCTGAGACACTTTATTTCCCTCCTCATTTTAAGGAAATAAAACTTAAGAGATTATGAAATTCATTGAGATTACACTAAAATCCCTTAAAATGACAGCAAAGCAATGTTGAACTCTTCACTGATGATGCTGACTGGTCGTTGGTTTTTGTTTCACCATGCGGATGAAAAATAAAAAGAGTAGCTGAATAATAACTGCTCACAGAGCACTTACTCTTGAGAGCTGATTTTAGTTTTAAGTAAAGAAAAGCCCAGGTATACACAGCTTAAAATGTTTTCTTTTTCACAAATGTATCAAAGATAAACGAGAATGTATGCTGAGTGACATATTCCTTTAACTGTGTTAGATTTATCCATAATGTGCAGATATGAACATAACTGACATTTAAATAGTATCTTACAATATCATAATCATAAAAACAATTGCATGTAATCTGCAACCAGTCTATTCACTTACCTTTGAAATACCTTAAATAACTTTTTCATAAAATAATCAAAAAGTGATGAGGTGAAAGAGTGCAGTGTTAGGTAAGTGGCAACATGAGGAGAAAGAGTGCAGTGTTAGGTAAGTGGCAACATGTGCATAGAAGTGTGCTGCTAACATCATCCATGTTATAAAATCAGTGAGGTAGAGGAGTATGTGGGATTTAATGCAGAAAACACAGGTGATTTGTAGAGTTTATTAGCACAAAGCAAGGGAAACAACTTTAGAAGATTCCAATTTGATACCACAAATTATTACTTGCAGTAGGAAAAAAATCTAATTTGAAATTATTCATACATACATACAAATCTGATATCTATTATTGGTTTATATGGCAATAAAACATGTAGTAATCTTAGCTATGGGCTATTTTGCTTCTATTAAAATCCATGGGTGCCGTGTGCTATTTCTCACTGGTTTATATTATATTACTAGCAGATAAGAATAAATTAAACCTTTGAATTAAATCCACCTTGAGAAAATACACATTGGTTGGCAGAGGAACAGATAAAGTTTTGCAATAGCTAATTTGTAATTAGTTTGATGTTTTTTTTTTCTCACTTACACTGAGATAACACTAGCAACAGTAAACTAAGACATTTCCTCATTTTCTTCTAGGAGGTATTACAGAACACTAGAGGCTATCAAATCATGACAGATACCATCAGGTAAAAATATCCATACTGTCCTTGAAAATAACAAACAATAATGCCTTAGCAAATTTAAATATGACATTTTTAAATGAATAGTGGACATAATTAATTGAGTAATTAACTTTGGTTTGTAAGGATGAGGCAATCTGCTAAACTTGAAAATATTTGTTTGTCTGCTTGAAACTAATTTACTTTTCATCAAGTTTGTTCACCTTGAGTGACTTTTGGCAATTCCTTTTCAGGCATTAATACAATTTAATAATCTTATATAAGCAATTAAGTTCCAAATCATTATAACTAGTGTGTGTGGGAAGTTTTAGGGGCTGGAAATACAAGACTTTTAGTCACCACAACTGCTGATTTTTTTAAACATGTTTAGATTACTTTTCACTGCAACTAAAACAGCAACTTTAAACTAAATAAAAAGGAGAACATTATAGTGCTAAGCAAATACATTTATAACCTCATAGAAATTTAATGTAACAGCACAACAGCTTACCCACAAAAATAATCTAATTTACCTTCAAATACATTATTTTTTTATTTTATTTTTTTACTTTTTAGATTTTCCCAGTTTAGCGGCTGGTTTAGCCTTTTCAGGTGCAGTAGACTTGCTGGGTGCTGAAGTAGCTGCTGGTGCAGGGGGTGCAGGTTTAGTGAATTGGGTAGGTTTTACTTCAGGTAATTCTTCACCATACTTGTAAACACTTACAGTTATATCCACTGTTTCACCACCATATTTGTTTCTAACATTAATGCCGTATTTTCCAGAGTCTTCAGAAGACACATCTTTGATTGTAAGGCTGGCATATTTTCCTTGTTCCAGTGTTTTACTAAAATGTTCAGTGAATTCTAAATCTCTGTCATTCTTCAACCAGGTCACTTCAGGATCAGGATTTCCAAATACTGTGCAAGTAAGATTCAGTGTCTAAAGAAATGAGAGTAAAAAACATTACAGTATTGGCAATTACAGATTAAGAATTAAGACACCAAGATCCTTCTTTTGCATTAAAAGGACATCTTACACCCCCAAAACATATTTTCTCACGGTTGATTGACAGACCCAATCATGTGAGAGAAGGGGGCGGTATTACACATGCAAGTGATTGTGTAAGGATTCATCTGTGCAGCGGACACTGTACGTGACTGAAGCCGGACAGGCAGGTCCCCAAGTCAGGAAAGGAAAAATACAAGAATGTCATGTAAAAGGACAAATTCTAATGCTGATATTAAGGAATGAAGAAACTGTATTAAAAGATGGGTTGTGTTTTAATTAGGTAAAACATAATCAATATAGAAATTTAGATATAAACTTCCTTCAAATAAGCAAACTAATTTTCAGTTCTTGAGTATAAATTCTATATTATTGCTAACATGTAAATTTGTTTTTCAGCACAGGTTATCTGTAATTTTATGTTGCAAAATTTAAAAAATGTAAAAAGTTTGCAAAAGTACAAGAAGATATGATTACAAATAGAATAAGATATTTATATTGAGGAGAATTGTACAAAACACATTTTCCTTAGAAGTATATGAAATACATTCTCTATAAATTCACCTGCAGTCCAAGTAATGGGATTTAAATGGCAGTTGAGACCTTCTAAATACCTCATTAATGATATGGAATACTATTTCTAAATTCCTATGGCACCTCTGATAACTAGAGTACATTTAAAATGCTCTAGGCTATGTATTGAACATCTGATTGGTTCACCTTAAGATACATCGTGCACTCAGGTAGGTGTTCTACTGCAACTGCCTACATATTGAGTAGAAAAGGAAGTCTAGACTAGCAGCACCATTCAAGCCAATAACATTAAATAGTTATGAATCCTTTTTCCCAGACACTCAATGCTTTTGAAAAGTGATATCCGGGTGTATGATTATTATTATTTTTTTGTCATGTTAAACAAACTCCTTAAGCTAAAGTGTCCCTAGGACACTGCCTGCTCTTTCTTATATGGGGTCTTGGCTTGGCTAGATATTAAGGGCTGATGATTTAACCTCGCATTTTCAAATGTGTTTTTTCTTGCGGACCCTCACAGGGTCTGCCCTGCTGGAATTATCTTATAAAAGGGACAGTTCCTGCAAGTGTTTCCTGTTAAAAGAATGGATGGAGCTTGATGGAACGGGACAAAGTTAGCAGTGAGCAGGGGGGTGCACTTTAAAAATGACATCCCATAATGCTACTTTCTATGTATAGCATCTTAAAATTGCCTATTTTTTCATATGCATGTGTTTCTCTATTAGGGTTATAAATACGATTTTTGGTGAACTATTTTATTACAATTTTTGATGCACCATAACAACACATTTTTCTTCTGCTTATTTTTGTGTAAATGGTTCAATTATTCATTTTGTATGATGTTTAAAATATGAATTTTATTGTGCACTTTTCATAAGAAAATGCAGAATATGCCAATTAGCGAGACACCCTGTTTACAGGGTAAAAAGTGGTTTTAGAGCCTTCCACCAAGGAAATAGGACTGGCGAGCATTCTTTAATAATCTCGCCAGCCCAGAGAGCTTTGGATCATCAGGCCTCAAGTCTTTGTAATTAGGATGATCATGTTAATGTATTGGTAAATGTATGATTTGCAACAGTAATATTATGAATCAATGTTAAGAATAATCAATGGACATGCATTACTTGTCTTATAATACAATCTCCTATATTTAATAATCTTAATTTGAGTTACTAATAATTTATTTATTTGTGCAAGTACTTTTAATTGACTTTCATTAGCACTAGCTTCATATAAGACAGCAAACATTTATGTAGCTAACAAAAATACTTTTTTGCTACTTTTTATCCTATTTTACAATAAAAATCTATTGGTTTCATCACTGCATCATCTTTATTCAAACAGTGTGACCTATAGAGAATTTTTCTTAGAAACCGTATAATAAGACATTGTGTTTGTAAAGCTCTATGTATTATTAATGCTTACAGGAATTCCCTCAAGACAATATATTGTACAAAACAATTTAAAAGTGAGAGAAGTTAGTGACCTGTGCTACTTCAGATAAAACAAGGTACCTTCTCTTGTTTTATTCTCCTAACAACCTTTATTTCCAAGAAAATGCTGAACATTACTGTTATGCCAATACTGTGAGAACTGATACAATAGTACAATACATCCCTAATGTTTACAATGGGCATATACTGAAACCAATTTAATTTATCAACAATTCACAATTTGATAATGAGAGAAAACTTAATAAGCCAAATTTAAATGGAGTCCAAAAATTTTCCTTCATGATTCAGATAAAGAATACAATGTTAAACAACATTCCAAATTACTTCTATTTTATAATTTGCTTCATACTTTAAATATTCTTTGTTGAAGAAATAGCAATGCACATGGTGGAGCCAATCACGGGAGGCATCTAGGTGCAGCTGAGGCAAATTAGATAATAGAAGTAAATTGGAAAGTTGTTTAAAATTGCTTGCTCTTTCTAAATCAGGAAATAAAAAATGCACTGTTAAAGAAAACTAATAAATAATGATTCAGCAGTATTCATTTGTTTACTTTAAATTAGATTTTAAGGGTTAAATACTTACCTTTAGCATGCTGGAGAGCCAAACTAAGCCTGACCCTACTTCACATTACCCCAAGCTGCTGGTGAACTGCTTGTGCAATGCAGCCCCCTGTACATTCGGCCACTAGCAGGGGGTGTCAATGAACATGATTGTATTAGATCTGGCGGAATGATGTCCGCAGCCTCAGAGGCAGCAGCGGAGTTAAGGTGCAGTGGTCTTAAGACCGCTGCTTCTTAACTCCAGTTTCCGGCGATCCTAAAGGCTCGTGTGGAAACAGGAACATTGGGGCTGATACGGGGCTTGTTAAATCGGCCCCATATAACTAACTGAAAAATTCTCTCAGGGTTAAATAAATGTGCATCCTTGATCCTACTTGACATGTATATCTTTGTAGTTTTTCAGATTTTGACTGTACACGTATCATTTGTAAAGAGAATATTTAATCTCACACAAAAAAAGAGGGTTTCTGGGCAGAATATTACACCTTATAAAGATACACAGTTTCTTATTTCTAACTAGAAGAGGGGAAGTTAAAGGGATATAAAACAGTCTGTTTCGTTGTTGCAATGAAAATCACTAAGCAGTGGGTTATTCTTAATAGAAATCATTGTAATATGTATTATTCATCATTTTAATAGTATTGTATCTTTAATTTCTTTATTTTTCTCTTTCATTTGTGCGGTTTCAACTACTTCCTGTCACAACCCTACAAGGAGGCTGGGGTCTCTACAGCAAGGCTTATCTAGCTTGATATATTACATTCTCTAATGTAATCTGAACTGGCTTAGTGTTTAGTGAATTGGTGAGAAACAGTAAGTCTGTTTTGCCCATGCTCAGAAAAGGCAGAATGCAACTTAATTACAAAATATGCCTGATCTCTCATCTCTCTGAGGGCTACACTAAGCAATTCTAAGTGCTCATTTTGCAAGAAATTAGACAGCTGTTTTTTTAACACAATCTGTTTTGTTTTATGTTTAACATATTTGTTTTTCTAAAGGAGCACGGTTTCATATTCCTTTAATATTTTAAGTGGTTTACTAGTTTCCTATTTATAGGATAATCTCAGTACAAATATTCAAGGATACACAAACTGCCAACGTCTTAGAAATACTATTGTGCAAAGATTTGTTTGAGTCACCTAACTGTATAAATATATACCTACTTGTTTTTTTTATGTAAAAACAAAAATCAGCATATAGCATAACTCCACTTTGATCAGAGGAGTGTAAAGAGAATTTTATGGGAGTGCAAAAAGGATTGGGTTTGGGAAGCCATTGGGCAGCTTAGGATGTGCATAGGTAGTTCAAAGGCAGGTGCTTGGATGTCTGACTTTGAGGGAACACTTAGCTACAACAGTGTCTGGAAAACTATGCTAAATTGACTTTTAGAATTGGGGACACGCATCAAAGTTAATAAGACTTAGCGGTCGATTTATTAAGCAGCGGATGCAGCATCAATGCCCCATTATTTCTGGTCCACCTGAAATGGAAGTTAAGAAGCAGTGATCGTAAGACGGCTGCTCCTTAACTTCTCCGCCACCTTTTAGGTGGTGGACTGAAATAATCCCGATCCGGATGATAGACGGCCCCTGCTAGCGGCTGATTGTCCACAAGTGAGAAGGGGGAGGCATTGCACAAGCATTTCACCAGAAATGCTTGTGCAATGTTAAATGCCGACAGCTTATGCTGTCAACATTTTACAAGGTTGAGCTCTACTCCTTAGAGTCAGAGGTCTCAATTTAAGAATATTTTTCAAGAAGGAGGATATTTAAGAGCTCAAATTTCTACAACAAAAAAAACTTTGTATTTCTACAAAAACTCCTATCAGTTTAGCTTACCTTGCCTTCCATTATAGTTACCACATCAGGCAAGCCACCAATGACTTTACCACGATCTATGGAAACAAATACATATGTTTACAAACATTTTAAACAGTCTTCAAATGGTTAATCCCTTTTGTCTAGATAAAAACTATTGCTACATTTGCTAAAGAATATGAAACTGAAAAATATTTTTAGTTAGAAGTAAAACTTTAAAATATAATAATTTATGATGACGCTTAGTGCACATATTTAATCTAGTAGTTTGAAGATTTTAAAGAGATTTTGTTCACATTTTATTTCATTATATATATATATATATATATAAATATATATATATAATATAGTATATAGTATGGAAATACTAACATAAACAAATCATTTTGGCCTATATTACAAGTGGAGCTCAAAAATATTAGTGCAGATCGTGCAATAACACCACTCAAGATAAATATATAGAACTTTAATATTTGCATTTATATTACAAGTTCAAATTGATACGTTAGTGCTTGAGTGAAAGCCAAGGGTGCCAGAACATCTGGATATCAGATAATAGATTTCAAAGGGGATGCACTGAAAACTCCTGTAGGCTAAAGCTCGGGTGCTAAGTCGAAGGTACGCTAAGGCTTGAAGGCCTTTTTATGGCCTAGATTTAGAGTTCGGCGGTAAAAGGGCTGTTAACGCTCCGCGGGCTTTTTTCTGGCCGCACCATAAATTTAACTCTGGTATTGAGAGTTAAAACAAATGCTGCGTTAGGCTCCAAAAAAGGAGCGTAGAGCATTTTTACCGCAAATGCAACTCTCGATACCAGAGTTGCTTACGGACGCGGCCGGCATCAAAAACATGCTCGTGCACGATTCTCCCATAGGAAACAATGGGACTGTTTGAGCTGAAAAAAAACCTAACACCTGCAAAAAAGCAGCGTTCAGCTCCTAACGCAGCCCCATTGTTTCCTATGGGGAAACACTTCCTACGTCTGCACCTAACACTCTAACATGTACCCCGAGTCTAAACACCCCTAACCTTACACTTATTAACCCCTAATCTGCCGCCCCCGCTATCGCTGACCCCTGCATTACACTTTTAACCCCTAATCTTCCGCTCCGTAAACCGCCGCAACCTACGTTATCCCTATGTACCCCTAATCTGCTGCCCTAACATCGCCGACCCCTATGTTATATTTATTAACCCCTAATCTGCCCCCCACAACGTCGCCGACACCTGCCTACACTTATTAACCCCTAATCTGCCGAGCGGACCTGAGCGCTACAATAATAAAGTTATTAACCCCTAATCCGCCTCACTAACCCTATCATAAATAGTATTAACCCCTAATCTGCCCTCCCTAACATCGCCGACACCTACCTTCAATTATTAACCCCTAATCTTCCGATCGGAGCTCACCGCTATTCTAATAAATGTATTAACCCCTAAAGCTAAGTCTAACCCTAACACTAACACCCCCCTAACTTAAATATAATTTACATATAACGAAATAAATTAACTCTTATTAAATAAATTAATCCTATTTAAAGCTAAATACTTACCTGTAAAATAAACCCTAATATAGCTACAATATAAATTATAATTATATTATAGCTATTTTAGGATTAATATTTATTTTACAGGCAACTTGGTATTTATTTTAACTAGGTACAATAGCTATTAAATAGTTAAGAACTATTTAATAGCTACCTAGTTAAAATAATTACAAAATTACCTTTAAAATAAATCCTAACCTAAGATATAATTAAACCTAACACTACCCTATCAATAAAATAATTAAATAAACTACCTACAATTACCTACAATTAACCTAACACTACACTATCAATAAATTAAATAAACACAATTGCTACAAATAAATACAATTAAATAAACTAGCTAAAGTACAAAAAATAAAAAAGAACTAAGTTACAGAAAATAAAAAAATATTTACAAACATAAGAAATATATTACAACAATTTTAAACTAATTACACCTACTCTAAGCCCCCTAATAAAATAACAAAGCCCCCCAAAATAAAAAATTCCCTACCCTATTCTAAATTAGAAAAGTTACAAGCTCTTTTACCTTACCAGCCCTGAACAGGGCCCTTTGCGGGGCATGCCCCAAGAAGTTCAGCTCTTTTGCCTGTAAAAGAAAACATACAATACCCCCCCCCAACATTACAACCCACCACCCACATACCCCTAATCTAACCCAAACCCCCCTTAAATAAACCTAACACTAAGCCCCTGAAGATCTTCCTACCTTGTCTTCACCATACCAGGTTCACCGATCCGTCCTGGCTCCGATATCTTCATCCAACCCAAGCGGGGGCTAGACATCCACTGAAGAAGTCCAGAAGAGGGTCCAAAGTCTTCCTCCTATCCGGCAAGAAGAGGACATCCGGACCGGCAAACATCTTCTCCAAGCGGCATCTTCGATCTTCTTCCATCCGGTGCGGAGCGGGTCCATCTTGAAGCAGGCGACGCGGATCCATCCTCTTCTTCCGATGTCTCCCGACGAATGACGGTTCCTTTAAGGGACGTCATCCAAGATGGCGTCCCTCGAATTCCGATTGGCTGATAGGATTCTATCAGCCAATCGGAATTAAGGTAGGAATTTTCTGATTGGCTGATGGAATCAGCCAATCAGAATCAAGTTCAATCCGATTGGCTGATCCAATCAGCCAATCAGATTGAGCTCGCATTCTATTGGCTGTTCCGATCAGCCAATAGAATGCGAGCTCAATCTGATTGGCTGATTGGATCAGCCAATCGGATTGAACTTGATTCTGATTGGCTGATTCCATCAGCCAATCAGAAAATTCCTACCTTAATTCCGATTGGCTGATAGAATCCTATCAGCCAATCGGAATTCGAGGGACGCCATCTTGGATGACGTCCCTTAAAGGAACCGTCATTCGTCGGGAGACATCGGAAGAAGAGGATGGATCCGCGTCGCCTGCTTCAAGACGGACCCGCTCCGCACCGGATGGAAGAAGATCGAAGATGCCGCTTGGAGAAGATGTTTGCCGGTCCGGATGTCCTCTTCTTGCCGGATAGGAGGAAGACTTTGGACCCTCTTCTGGACTTCTTCAGTGGATGTCTAGCCCCCGCTTGGGTTGGATGAAGATATCGGAGCCAGGACGGATCGGTGAACCTGGTATGGTGAAGACAAGGTAGGAAGATCTTCAGGGGCTTAGTGTTAGGTTTATTTAAGGGGGGTTTGGGTTAGATTAGGGGTATGTGGGTGGTGGGTTGTAATGTTGGGGGGGGGGTATTGTATGTTTTCTTTTACAGGCAAAAGAGCTGAACTTCTTGGGGCATGCCCCGCAAAGGGCCCTGTTCAGGGCTGGTAAGGTAAAAGAGCTTGTAACTTTTCTAATTTAGAATAGGGTAGGGAATTTTTTATTTTGGGGGGCTTTGTTATTTTATTAGGGGGCTTAGAATAGGTGTAATTAGTTTAAAATTGTTGTAATATATTTCTTATGTTTGTAAATATTTTTTTATTTTCTGTAACTTAGTTCTTTTTTATTTTTTGTACTTTAGCTAGTTTATTTAATTGTATTTATTTGTAGCAATTGTGTTTATTTAATTTATTGATAGTGTAGTGTTAGGTTAATTGTAGGTAATTGTAGGTAGTTTATTTAATTATTTTATTGATAGGGTAGTGTTAGGTTTAATTATATCTTAGGTTAGGATTTATTTTACAGGTAATTTTGTAATTATTTTAACTAGGTAACTATTAAATAGTTCTTAACTATTTAATAGCTATTGTACCTAGTTAAAATAAATACCAAGTTGCCTGTAAAATAAATATTAATCCTAAAATAGCTAAAATATAATTATAATTTATATTGTAGCTATATTAGGGTTTATTTTACAGGTAAGTATTTAGCTTTAAATAGGATTAATTTATTTAATAAGAGTTAATTTATTTCGTTATATGTAAATTATATTTAAGTTAGGGGGGTGTTAGTGTTAGGGTTAGACTTAGCTTTAGGGGTTAATACATTTATTAGAATAGCGGTGAGCTCCGATCGGAAGATTAGGGGTTAATAATTGAAGGTAGGTGTCGGCGATGTTAGGGAGGGCAGATTAGGGGTTAATACTATTTATGATAGGGTTAGTGAGGCGGGTTAGGGGTTAATAACTTTATTATAGTAGCGGTGCGGTCCGCTCGGCAGATTAGGGGTTAATAAGTGTAGGCAGGTGTCGGCGACGTTGAGGGGGGCAGATTAGGGGTTAATAAATATAATATAGGGGTCGGCGGTGTTAGGGGTAGCAGATTAGGGGTACATAGGGAGAACGTAGGTGGCGGCGCTTTGCGGTCGGAAGATTAGGGGTTAATTATTGTAAGTAGCTGGCGGCGATGTTGTGGGGGGCAGATTAGGGGTTAATAAATGTAATATAGGGGTCGGCGGGGTTAGGGGCAGCAGATTAGGGGTACATAAGTATAACGTAGGTGACGGTCGGCAGATTAGGGGTTAAAATTTTTAATCGAGTGGCGGCAATGTGGGGGGAGCTCGGTTTAGGGGTACATAGGTAGTTTATGGGTGTTAGTGTACTTTAGGGTACAGTAGTTAAGAGCTTTATAAACCGGCGTTAGCCAGAAAGCTCTTAACTCCTGCTATTTTCAGGCGGCTGGAATCTTGTCGTTAGAGCTCTAACGCTCACTGCAGAAACGACTCTAAATACCGGCGTTAGGAAGATCCCATTGAAAAGATAGGCTACGCAAATGGCGTAGGGGGATCTGCGGTATGGAAAAGTCGCGGCTGAAAAGTGAGCGTTAGACCCTTTAATCACTGACTTCAAATACCAGCGGGCGCCCAAAACCAGCGTTAGGAGCCTCTAACGCTGGTTTTGACGGCTACCGCCGAACTCTAAATCTAGGCCTATAAATGGTATAAAAGTTGGATTTTAAAATTTAAAATATTAAGAACCATATCAGTGTTTTGTTCAAAAAGCATGAAAGAAAAAAAAAGTATTTGAATGTTTAGCAATATTTGGGATAGCCCTATTCAGCCCCATGTAAAATACATTTTCCAGACTATGATTTTGTATTGTAATTTATTTTTACAATACTTCACACATATGTACACACATACATACACATATAAATGTAGATTTACACATATTTCTATACACATACAAATACAAACACCTACATATACATCTTTGAACTCTTTCAAGTCCAGCACCTTATTATATACCATATCCCTTTAAATAACTTTTAAAACATTATCCCCCCCCCAAAAAAAAAAATGTTTATGTGTTTTGTTATTCATATATTATACCCTTAAAGGGACATTGTGCACTAGATTTTTATTTGCATAAATCTTTTGTAAATGTTTATAGCCCATCTGGAAGTGTTTTTGTAACAATGTATAGATTTTCTTATTTTTTAATAACATTGTGCTGATTTTTAGACTCCTAGCCAAGCCCCAAAGTATCAGACCTTGGTCTACAGATTCCTGCTACTCCTGTTTGTGAATCTGTCTTCTCATGTGCAGGGAAAGGGGGGGGGTATGATTTTCCTGATTTTCTAGCCCCTTTCAGTGGGTGTCTCAGCCTAACCTCAACAACATTGCTAAACTGGAACCTTTTAAGTACGTTTTTAAAATGTTTTATACTGTATTTTCTGATCAGTATCTAACACTTTACTTCAGATCTCCAAGAGTGTTACATTTTCCAGCACTATAATATATCATGCTCCAGCACAATACATAATTCACCACTTGTAATATGGATGATGATAGCACACTCTGCACTATGTATTATTGGACTTGCTAAAAAGAAAAATGTCAGATGCATTACAATTCTCTGGTAAATCATTTTTTCTATTCACTTGGAACTCCCAGATTTTGTGCTATTCTTAGCACAGGGTCACAACATGTATACAATTTTAAACCTCAACATAGAAAAAATACATTGTTTTGAATCCTGTAAGTCTCATAACAAAGGTACATGAGGAAATGTTGTGCATTCCATTTGCCTCCCTAATAGAAAAGGTGTTATAACATGTCAAATTGTGTATATACTGCATTGTGTAAAAGAATTACTTTCCTTGTGAAAGGTTTTGGAATCTCACATTTTAGTTAATGTAACTCTACTATGTATTCATGGACAGTGCTTTAAAATTACAGTAAATGTGCTGAGAATTCAATATAAAAGGTTTAGTTATAGATAGTAAAATAGCTGTACAATATACTTTCATTATTTATATTGACCCCATTTCATGTAATCTAGCTCTGAAATTGGTGGCTTTCCTAATTCACAGAACTGAGGAAGTGCACTGCAGTCTTATTAGGGCTAACTCTGCTATATATATATTTCCCTGATTGGCTTTGACAAGAAAGAACTGCTGATATTTAATTATATACCAAGGCAACAGAAATTACATCTGTGTTGAGGTTGGTTTATATATTTTTTTTCTTTTAAAACAATGATGGCTTTTAGAAGACCACTGTAATTTCTGAGTAGGATGTTGTATTGCCTAAGCTTTTAAGACCTTAGTGTTAGTTTTTCAGAAAGACCTCGGCAGTTTTGAGAGATTACTCATTGCATTATCCATCTCTTTGATAAGTTGGTCCGCTAAAAGCTTTCACAATATTCTAAAAACAACATTCTCTATGCCTCCAATACAACAATAATCTCTTTCCCTGACTATTTACTCAATAGTAAAGCTACATTATGAATAGGGAATGATCTCCAACATAAACAGCACATCAATAGCTGGTGTTCATTAACGATGTATAAAGAGCAGACAAGAGGGCTCTTATCTGCTATGAAGTTTTGTTTCTTTTTAATTATATGCTGATTTATGTTACTTACTTTTCTCTGCAAAGGCTGCAGCTCTGTAAAAGATGAATAAGAAAAAGAAAATTAATAACAACAATATATAAAAGTTTTGTATACAAAATATGAAATATTCAACTTACTTAAGCCTCTGGAATTCAGTAAAGGCTTCATCAAAAGCTGAAAAAAATAAAATGTGTCAGCTGGGTTCCATGACAATATACATTCACATATTGTTTAAAAAAAAGTTATAGACTTGTCTGTTTTATAACTATAAAATAATACTGTATATTCACAAAGTCAAGTAAAATGTCAGTTTTAAAATTGAATTACCTTGTCCTGATAAGTCAACTACACGTTTATAAGATGTTTTAGCATCAAATATCTCAAAGGTGTATTTTCCTTTGTCTTTTTCAGTAGGTTCACAAATCTGCAACCAAGCGTATTCATCTGTGCCTCCGATTCTCATCTTTTCACTTGAAGAAATCTTTGATTCTCTATTTTGGTCAAGAAAATAAAATATATTTACAATTTAAAAAATGTCAAATATTTTACTTCATCTTAGTTAATAGAGCAAAAACATGATTAAAAAAAGACAGAACTGCTATTTATTGAACAAGATGGACGTGGAAATACAACATAATAAGTTTTAAAACTTTGTTTGCATTAATTGTTAAAAAAAGAGTAATAAATCTAACCTCTGTAGGGTTTAAAACTTAATATAATGCTTTGAACATATAATGTATACAAAATATGTAAATTTATTAGGTATTCTTTTGTATCAGATAAGAAATCTAATGAAAAATAGTTGTGTTTCCATATTGCTGGCACATACCAGGTTTTACTTTATGCAGTGATTGTACAATAACCATAGATGGTACTTGACATGTTTTTAAAAGTTGCTCTCACTCACTAGCTGGGCCCATGTATTAAAAAAGTATGTTTGCATATTCTCTGGCTGACTTCAATGTATGACTCCTTAATACTCCTTGACCTGCTTTCAGTTCACATCTTTGTTTGTTCCTAGATTGTATAACTACTTTATCTTTGCTAGCTGCCCAAATCCTTGTACATTACTCTGCATGATTACCAAATTGTGCTTCATGTACACTTATACACTGCTACAAATTGTACTTACAGAACACTGCTGCAATTAACCTCTTGTTGACTGTATATGACTCTGCCTATTTACTAGATAGGGGATTGCCTCTTGTCGGAATCTCTGTGTGATTTGATACTAGATTGTTATCTTGGAAAACTGTAACATTTGCTTCCTGAATACCAGGACTTTACCTGTTTTATATTCTGGACTGTGTCACAGTGTATTACTCTGCATGACATTTTGTTTCTTGATCCCTTATACTGGGCTGAGTATTTCTAATTATTCTGCTTATTCATCTGCTTCCTCATAATTTGACCAGCTAGTATTTGGTCTATAGCTGGTGTGCTTCCATTGCTTGCTGTATCTACTGCTGTGGGGTATAGATCAACTTTTATTTGGATCTTGCTTCCTTTATTGTTTAACCACATCCTAACATAGTTATATTATAACAACCAGAGGGGATAATCTGTAGCATAATGATAATCTGACAGTATAAAAATTCCATTAACTTTAGTTGATGAAAAAAAGTATGTTTGTTCTGTTGTAAAGAGTAATGATATATCCGACCTCTGACCTCAGCCCAAATGATTGCTTCAAGGCTGACTCAATAATAAAGATTAGATTATGTCTGTTTGGTCCTAATATGAAGAGATCATAACCTCTTATAGACTTACCCTTTATGAAAACTGTGGCAGGCAATTTTTTTTATTTCTTCTTTGTGGCATTATTGGCTTTTATCCAGAGTTCTTAAATGTATGATACCATAATTTGTAACGAAACCATACATTTTTATCCTTAGATGTAGGTAATTTTTAAAAATACCATTAGCAATTAAAATACAAGTATACGTGGAATCTATTTTCTGTCACATTGCACAGATGATTATAATGGTAGCATTATTAAATACATAATCACTCACCACCATTTTTAATAAACACTGAAAATGCTGATACTGGTTACTTTTAGCCAA